>NC_141600.1:48043142-48365642 GCF_047967505.1 Dipteris shenzhenensis | reverse complement strand
AGTGGAGATGCACTCAGCAGGTGCAACATGTTGAATACATGTCTTGGCAGATAGTTCAATGAGACAAAACCTCATCTCCTAGGAGACATTAAAGCATCTTGGACAGGTTTTCCTTGATGTATGTGATTCTAAAATTAAATCCATAAGAGGAACCCCAATTAATGTTGTTGGTTCCTTAATGTTGAAAATTTCCATGGATGATTACCTTATGCCTTGCAAGTTTTTTGTAACTCCTACAGGTACCTTAACAGTAGCAGTAGTAGTGCTTGGTAAAAGTTAGATCCAAGCCACTTATAAAGGGTTGTTTGGTGATGGATCACCCCAAAAAGTTGTGCTCATCACTACCAAAGGGACCAACATTGAAGCATCTACATCAAAATTTTCTTCCGCCTCCCAACCTCTAAAAGAACCCCACCAATAAGAAAGGCAGCAATGATGAGCACCAAAACAAGTGTGGGTCCAAATGGATCTACTAGGAGCCCATACCCTTTTGAAGGTGAATCATACATTTGGGTTCCAACAAAACCTCAACAGCAAAAGACACCCCATCATGTAAACAGCAAACCTAGACATCAAAGAACCAAACGATGCCATCCAAAAGGAAGGTACAATACTGTTGGGTTACCATAAGACTACTAGAAGATCAGGGATATTACCTTGGAAACACTTATATTTGGGTACCAAGATACTTAGTGCAACAAAGAGCACCTCCATCATCTTCAAGTAGAAATGACAATATGCTAAATAAAGAGCAAAAGAATGAATGGAGGCCAAAGCCTCAAAAATTATCTTCACCAACAAATGAGAGGCAAACATCAACTTCAGGCCTATCAATTATGAAAAATCAAGGAAAAGATTAGAGAGCAGAACTAAAAGAACCTACATTGAAAAATGTAGAGCCTTAAGAACCTACACACAAGGATAAGGGAAAAGCATCAATAAAGGAGGATCACACACCACAGATATCCTCTACCTCCTATCGAGTAGTTACACAAGAACCTATCTCAAAAAAAGAGATAGTAAAACAGGAACCTACTCGATCACTAATCTATCGAAAAGCCATTGCATTCACTGCATCGTCTTCAAGACAAATGGCAATTACACAAGAACCTGTCTCCAAAAAAGAGATAGTAATACAATAACCTGCCATGAAAAGAAGGGAATCTACTTTGGGAGCTACACAAGAACCTTCCTTAGTACAAAATTTGGCATCAAGCTTTGTGCTAGCTACATATGTCACACCAACCATGCCAGACACAATGGAAGTTACACAAGAACCTTCTAATAACAATGATGAATTATTTTTAATGGGAACTTTTGTAGAAGCAACTTGGGCTCAAAAAAAATAAAAGATCTCTCAGACACTATGGTCCTACTCATATTTGCTCCAAAGGACATACGTCACTTTATTATGGTGAGAAAATGGAAGTATCATTTGGCTGAAACCCTTTTTGGTGCATACCCTCTTCTTTCTTGTCATATCCCAAGATCATGGTAGTCCATGAAACTACATCACAATCAGACAACTGATTAAAGACATTACATTGCTTCCATGCAAATCTGTGAATGCGGTACCCTTATCATACTTATGAAATACATGTTATGCATCCTCTATCATCCCACATTTCACATATGCATCCACCAACATTGCATCTACCAAGGCATCTAACTCAAATCTAGTCTTGAATCTATATAGTCCCTCTCATCATAAACAATCATCCTTATGTAACAATCACTAAGGAATAAGGATAATCATACACACCAAGTTGGTCATCCTTGGCCCAAGGCTCCTTTTCAAAGGCTAGTTAAGTAGGTTTGTGATGATATGAACTTTGGGGGCCTTGGATACCAGTGGCAACGAACATCCATTTGGGCATTGCAAGAGAGTGCCAAAGACTTTTTCATAGAGTTTTTCTAGGATACATTTCTTCTTGTAGCCCACAGCTATAGGGTAACAATCATGGGAAAAGATATGACTACTTTAAAAATGGTGAGAGGAGATGTGACAAACTCCTCAAAGCTATAGATATGACAGACATCAAGATGAGAGACATTTTGTTGATACCACCTGCACGAATGCCAAAATGAGATGTTGTAAAGATAGAGGAACTGACTCATAGAAAAGGAACAAGACCAAAAACAGCCTTCGAGGAATTGCAAAAGCTAAAATTTAAGGACACGAGGCATCTTCGTACCTCTTCCACAAAGCTAGAATTACAAGTTTTGGAGTGTCTAGATACACTAGGACCCACTGTAGAGATATGTTTTGAGGATGCAGCATCATTAAGAGAGTTTACCCTAACAGACGATTGTATGAAAGCAATAAAAAATAGAGCAAGAGAAGTTACCGACACAATCATCCTTGTAGGACTCTCGTAAGTTTTTATTTTTATATCTCTCTTTAGACACCCAATTATTTTGAATACTATTATGAACTCCTCTGTTGATTTGCAGCTTACTAAAAAAAAGGTAGCTTGCAAAGTGGTTGACATTTTGCAATTCCGAATAGTTTTTATTTTTATATATCTCTGTAAACAACCAATTATTTTGATTACTATTTTGAACTACTTTGTTGATTTGCAGCTTACTCAAAAAAAAGTTGCATGAAGAGATTCAAGGTTTGGTACATATTCTAGACCCAGTTATCTCCTTAACCTTAAAGGATCTCACCCAGTGGACCAGCTTGCGAAGTGGTTCACACTTTGCAATTTCGAATCTATGTGCATAATTGTCATGCCTTACCATTCATAGAAAGTGATTATTCAAGTACATTTCATAAGGAGCTAAATTGTACTTTTCAATCCACAAATTCTAATCTTTATAGGAATTGTCAAATGTAGATGACATTGGAGTTTAGTTACAATACATATGCCAACAAAAGCATGCTTCTACTTCAATTTAGTCACACATTCTCACCGAGAGATCGATCTATAAGTGACCTTGCATTGCCTAAAGAAGTATCTTAATTTTTTGAAATAACATAGGACTTATTTTGTAGAAAGCTATTGACAGTGACATATGGTGACAAGGGTACTTGCTAGAGGGCGTTGAAGCATGCTTTCAAGGGCAAGGCTATGGCGCTTTATTGTGGGAAGCGTTGGCTGTAGAGTCGGCCATCCGTCATTGGAGACAGAAGGCTAGGACTCGCAGGAGCTTCGTTGAAAAGCTATTTCTATTGGCCACTTTTGGCCGAGGTTATAGAGCCGATGTTGTTGGAGGTCCTCATTGCTATGGGAGGCTTGGAGTATGTCACTGAAGAGGGAGGCTAATCTCTCTATTCTCTCTCACAGAGAGTTCTCTCTATTCAGCAAACAAATCTCTCAATGAGAGGCATGAACATGAATCTCTCTCTCTCTTTCACACAATCTCTCATAGTGAATGTCTCTCAATTGGCCTCTCAATAGAAATCTCTCAAATCTCAATGAATAGAAATGGATGAGATTCATGGAAATCTCATGAACATAAGTCTCTCTCTCAATCAGAGTACCTTACAAAACTCACAAATGTCTCTCTTGAAGCTCTCAAAGATGGAAATCACTCTCAAAAATCTCTCACACTATGAAGAACCACTCACTCTCACCGAAGAATGAACGGAAATCTCTTAAAGAAAAATGGACGGAATTTTCTCTCAAATGGATGAAAATTTCTCTCAATGGAAGTGAAGGGAAGGATCTCACAATCACTCAAGAGAACTCTCAATCTCACAATCTCTCTCACACTCTCAAGAATCTCAATGCCTCAGCAGAAGGCAAGGGAGCTCTGATACCATGACAAAATATAAAGAGGGGAGAGGAGAAGAGTGGAGATGAGGAGAGGGGGCATAGCTAGAGAGCACACCACAAATGACTAACTATACACTAGATTTAGTTGAAAAAATAGAATATATACAAACCCTTTTAGGGTTAGGGTTAGGGGATCTAACCCTTTCCTTTATAGCACTCTATAAGGTTAGTGCTATGCACATATGATCATGTGATGGTGCTATGCACACATGATCACATGATGTTGAGCGTGAACTCTCAACAGGTCTGATAACATGATCAATGTGCAAGAAGAAAGTCTGTCAATCCACAAGGTTATCTCATTGTACCTTTGCACGGATTCTATTTTGATGTGTATCTGAGGTGCCATCTCCAATGTTAGCTCCTGGTACTTGCAGCTCACCATTGGTTGGGATTTCAATGATATCCAATGGCTGTACTCTTCTTGGAGCCTTTTATCCTGGTTTACTCCGTTTTTTCCCTTGTGCAATAGATGGAGTCTCCTCAACAACATCCTCATAAGACTCTAAAGGAAATGCACCTGCAGCCAATAGAGGTCATTTTTTAGGGAGTGGTGCACTCAAACCATGCCCACTTGGGGGTGCACTCAATCCATGATGGCCTGAAAGAGAAGGTGCTCTCAATCCATGTGAACCCATGGGAGTTCTTAATCCTTCTATACTAGAGCCAAAATTTTCAGCTTCAACATGGGAAGATCCCTTTCCTTTTGACTTTGAAGAACCTATTGGTTTGATTGGTGATGTTGTGGTATCTTCTTCATAACCCTCCTCTGTATGCTCATCAGAATCACTATTGGAAGTTGATACCTCCATCTCTTGGATTATTTCATCAACCTCCACAATTTGATTTGTCAAGTGATAAATAAGATGTTGGACACACAAAACAAAATTGAACCTCTCATAGTATTCAAAAGAAAATTACATAAACATAAAAAATTAGAAATTACTTATAAATAGCAACCAACCTTCCCTTCCTCTTTGATTTGTTTTGATTGTTCTGCTATAGTGGGTGAAGTAACAACTTTCAAATAGAACTCCTCCTCCATAACAATACAAACAATAGGTTTCTTATTGTTATCAATCCCAAGCATTTCAACACTTTCCTCATTGGACTGACTTCTTGCGATATCTTTAATCTTTATTATTGGCTTAAAAACCAAGTGTCTTTGGAAGGAACAAAGTCATCTCATTCGTATCAGTGTCAACTTTGATGGTCCATTTTGAATCAATATTATTGTGTACTTCTGCTATGTCCCATAATTTTTGAATTTGCAAAACAAACCTTCATCAAAAGGAGCAGGAACATCATAAATTTGTTGAAGTTGTTGCACCTCAAGACTTGGATCCTTGGCACTTTTCTTTGGTTCCTTGGTGCCTTTCTTTTGCACCCTTATCTTTTGGATCCTAGTGGAAGCGTCCTCCGATGTGGGCTTTCCAAAGACACAGATTTCTCTAAAAGTTTGTTTGTTCGACATGATACCTACAAAAGACATAAATAAGGTCAAAATATTATGATATTATGGACATTATATCTCAAGTTTAAAAAAAAAAAAAGTAGTACAACAAGCTTGATGGTTTCTAAAAAGACTTTGAGCTTCTAACATATACATTCTTCATGGAAAAGGATCTCGACATGCTTATTATTGAAACATGATTTTGGACTAGAGAATAAAAAACAAAAAAGCATAAAAAGTAACAACACTACAATTCAAAAACAACAAAATTATGGCCAAAACACCTCTCTCTCTCTCTCTCTCTCTTTCTCTCTCTCAAATTTAATTAAAAAACACTAAAAAACAACTTCATAATTTGAAGATAAAACTCTGCTTTTTAATAAAAATCCTTCAAAAAATAACAAAAATTCACAAAAAAACCCTCTCCCTCTCTCCAACTATCCCTCTCTCCCTCTCCCTAATTCTCTCTCTCTCTCTCTCTCTCTCTCTATCTCTCTCCCTCTCCATCTCTCTCTCTCTCTCTCTCTCTCTCTCTCTCCCCCGTGACAATAGTTGCATTGAATGTTTGACACATTGGTGGATGCATTCCCTCGTCCTTGGAATCTTCCTCGGTTGGAATGATTTCCTCTTTGCTGATTTTGATGTTGCTGAGGATGCTGTTGATGCTGATGCTGATTCTGACTTTGATTTTGACCACTTTTCTGATATGATCTACCTCTGTTTCTACCTTTGCCTCTGCTTCTGTCTGAAGCTGTGAATGCCTGATCATTAGAATGACCTTTACGTGCTTGAATGGCCTGAGTCCTGAGTTCTTCACCAAGTAGAACTGACTGAAGTTCTTCAAGTGTTGGAATTTGCCATTGGATGGCAATACTCTGGACCAGATTCTCATATCCTTCTCCTAGTCCATTCAAGATTACTTGAACCATTTCTGCGGGATTCATAGTTTCTCCTGCTGCTGCAAGTTGATTGTTGTAGTCTTTGATGCGGAGTACATAAGCATGACCAGTTTCATTGCTATTGCGGAAACTCTGGTTGATCTGGTTTCTCAAGGTGAGAATCCTGGATGTGTTCTTGGACTCGTAGAGAGCTGCGAACATATCCCATGCTTCTTTTGATGTCTTAACTGTGTTGAGCTGTCCTAGCATGACATCTTGCACGTTCTGCTTGATCAGGTGATAGGCATACTTATCTTTCTTATCCCATTCTGCTTGAGCTCGGGCAATGGCAGGATCTGCTACTGGTGCGGAAACTGTTTGTGTAGATGTAGATCCCGATGTAGATCCCGTTGCTGGTGCTGTGACATCAGATGGAGTAGAGCTACTGGTGGCTGGATCGGCCAATGGTCTAGGTATGGATCCATCGACATACTCCCATTTGTCCTGAAGCACAAGAATGGTCTCCATTCGGTATTTCCACGTACCGTAATTGGAGTTGTCTAACTTAGCAGATGCCTCCAGATTGAGGTTGCTAGTCGACATGGTGCAAACAATGTACTCAAAAAGTGTCCTGGAAAACTCTGTATGAATCAACTGCAAATACACTGAAGATGCCAAGTGAAATCTCTGTACCGTCGGTGAAGATAGAACTGCAGTAAATAAGATCTGACCTGTGTTACAAGGCTTGTGGCAATGATGCCGGGAATAGCCAAGAGGCTTTACAAGGCTGAAAAATGATGTGCACGATGCCGTGAGATAGCCAAATAGGCTTTACAATGGTGGCATGTGTGTGTGAAATCAAGTGCTATCTGCCCACTGAATCAATCTGCAATGCCTCTGAACTCTGAAGTCTGCTCACTGAACTGATGAACGTAAGATTTCAGGTAATGTAATGATGTGAAATCGGATGTGAGCGTATGGACTGACTCCGAGTAGGTACTAGTCGGGAATTTTGGGCATGGCTTAGATTGGCAACTTGGGGAATTCAAAGCGTCCCCTCTATGGCGATCTAGTCTACTCTGATCTAGATCTAAACCAACCGTCGATCGATGAAAGAACAGCAAATAATTCCTTTTCCTTTGTTCTTTTTAAGTGCTGGGTCAGATGCGTCGATGTAGAGGCAAATGTGCGTTAAGGAAGTGGTTTTGTCGGCGAAGCTCAAATGTGAGTGTAACTTGCGCCGAAATGTGCGCGTGATGTAACGAGCGCGTAGAGCACAAAAAATCGAGCGACTTTCCTTTTTGGAGCACCCTCAAATTCTTCCTGGATCAAGAGATATGACTTGATCTAGGTGGAGGGGCAAAAGGAGTGCAAATGGTGCTCAATGATGATGTGTCACTGTGAGTCACATGCAATGATGATGTGGCACTGTGCTTAGCAAGAGGTGTGCCAGTGAAGCTCTGTGTTGAGGTGGCAGTGCTGAGGTGTCACTGATGACGTGGCCAGATGACGTGGCCAGATGATGTGGCCAGATGACGTGGCAGATGACGTGGCCTGATGACGTGGCACAAGTGATGTGGCAGATGACGTGGCAGATGACATGGCCTGATGACGTGGTAGATGACGTGGCACAGATGACGTGGCCAAATGACGTGGCAGATGACGTGGCCTGATGATGTGTCACTGATGACGTGTCAGTCGGTGCTGACATGGCAGTCGGTGCTGACGTGGCAGTCGGTGATGATGTGGCAGTCGATGCTGATGTGGCAGTCGGTGATGATGTGGCAGATAGGATTGGCTGATGATGTGGCAGATGGATAAGGGCCACGTGTCACAAGGAGGACAATCGGAATCTTTGGAGATGCCGACGGAATCTCAAAGATTCCGTCGTCGTTTTTCGTTAGAGAGTCTGAATGTCGCTGTAGAAGGAGTCCTCGAGCTATGGCGGAGGAGCTGAATCTGTAGCTCTGGCTATGGCGAGAGAGCACAACCTCTACAAAATTTCTCTAGCAACCTGATGTTGGAAGCTGAATCTCTGTCTATGGCTGTTGAAGCTTCGAGCTCTGGCAATGGTGGAGGAGCCACGTAAGCTTCGAGCTCTGTCGATGGAGGAGCCGCGTAGGCTTGGAGACAGAGATTTGAGGCGTGAGGCTAGCGATGGCGGGGCGTGCAAGACGGCGTAGAGGCGTAGTTGCAAAATCGCTGGCATCGTCCTCACAGCTGCCGAATTTCATCGTATCTCGCAAGGTCCCCCAGTTCCCTCACAAGCTTGCATCTGTAGACTGAAGGATCCTAGCGCCCATTTCAAGCTCTCCTTAATGCTTTAGCACAGACCAGCGATTGCAACTGAATCTTGCGATCCAGCGTCACCTTGGGTAGATCTTTGCTTCCGGCAATATGCGCGAGATACTCCACATCTAGGGCGGCCAGTGCGGTAACCAAATCGGTGCCAAGTTTTGGGAAGTGATCTGCGATGAGCATGGCATCGACGAGACCGGCAACTACTGTGGCTCCTCCGAACTGTGGTGGCTGTCGAAGCCTTAGAGGTCGTTGAGCCTTGATGCTAAACTGAGTCGCAGAAATGGAGTAACAGAATTGTAGTCGAAGAGGCTCCTTCTCTCTCTATAGGACTTCTACAGATATCTTTTTCTCACAAGAATGCAATGAACGGAATCTCTCTCTTTTCTCTCAAAACCAGTAGAGCTTCGGCTCTTGCTCTCAAACAATAGGATGTCTATTTTCTCTATGTTCTCCTTATCTATCTCTCATAAGGATACACTCGAAGAACTCTTTCAAATGACGGAAATCTCTCAAGAACAAATGACGGAAATCTTCTTCCGATGGACGGAATTTTCTCTCAACGGAAGAGAATGGAACACTCAATCTCTCTCAATCTCTCAATCTCTCAATCACTCTCACAAGAAGGATGGCGCCTCAACGGAAGGCAGAACCATGCTCTGATACCATGACAAAATATGAAGAGGGGAGAGGAGAAGAGTGGAGATGAGGAGAGAGGGCAGAGCTAGAGAGCACACCACAAATGACTAACTGTACACTAGAATTAGTTGAAAAAATAGAATATATACAAACCCTTTTAGGGTTAGGGTTAGGGGAGCTAACCCTTTCCTTTATAGCACTCTATAAGGTTAGTGCTATGCACATATGATCATGTGATGGTGCTATGCACACATGATCACATGATGTTGAGCATGAACTCTCAACATCTTTGTCCTCATATTGGGGCTCACAGGTGGAGCATTGACCATATTCTTCCACGAATCTCAGCCTCCTCCATTGCTGTGGGAAAATTTATGTGCCCCCTGACCCTTGTGGGTGGGGCCTTCTATCTATCCATCAGAAACACTATTCTGCCCCTGTCAATAGGGCAATTGACATATAACTGATAACGATGCATCCTTGGCTGTTCAAGATTGCATCCTCTAGTTTTCAACTCTTAGAATGCAAAGGCCAAAGGCTTATTCCTAGTAGTGATCCATGTGACAAAACTGCATTCTTCCATGCAACACAAACACTCCTAACATTCCAGGTCATCATGACTATTGAAAACCTATTGAACTATTCATTTGAAACTAGTTTATCGTGATCTATCTTGTCAAGCAATGGAAAAAAAAAGTTAATAAATAATCCTTTTGTGAGTCTTTCTCCTTTTTTTTGCAGTCGCTTGATAGAAGCCCTTACCAATGAACCTATTATCAACATGATTACTCTTATGCTAGATGTGAATGAGAATGATCTTTTTAACTCATCCTCCAATGGCACATGACCCAAGAAATACATGGAAAACCACAATCATATAATTTGTTCTGCTCCTTACACAAGCTCATCGGTTGAATGTCAATAGGCAAATACAAGACCTTCTTTGGCTCCGTTTCGTTGCCTTGAAATGTAAACCTCTTTTGTGTAAATCGTTCTCCAAGAAAACCAAATCCTCTACATTGATGTTCCAATGAGCAGCTTTTGCAACCTTTGCATTGGTATTTTGGCTACATGTCATTTCTACTCCAGACTCTCCATCATTGCATGTCCTTAAGTAGTTACGAAACTCATCTTCCACACTATCCAAAATTAGCAAGCTTACCAATGGCTTGGGTTTATCTGCAAGCATGACTCATACAACCTTCATGTAGCCTTTGCCTTCTTTCCAGGGACTCTCCTTGCTGCTGGTCTCTTGATCTTCTCTTGGATCTTCTTACTCTTCTACACTTACTTGTCCTCACCTTGAATGCTTCCATTGATTAGGCTAGGCACGACAAGAGACATTGATGCAAGATGGTCAACAATCTTAGATCCTAGTATGTTTCTTGTCACACTTAGCATCTCAAAATTGCATATGTATGTTTCTTGTCCTATAATGGCAGCCATGACATTTTGCTCCACAAAGAATGGGTTCCACAATGTCCACACTACATCTCAAAAATACCTAGCAACACTATTAATGGTCTCATGGATTTCAAATTTGCAAGTTTAAACATTGCATCTTTGTTTGCCTTTGATTCTTCCACGATAGATTTAATGGTACTTTCTTAGAGTATAACAAGCTCTCTAATGGGTATGACCTTGAGAACAAAAGGCCATTAGAGGGAATGCATATGGAGCTATGAATATGGTTTTTTCCACATCAACGTCTTTAGAGTTGCATTCCTTCATTATGCTAGACTACTATGACATTTTGTTCCACAAAGAATGGGCTCCACAATGTCCACACTCCATCTCAAAAATACCTATCAACACTATTGATGGTCTTGTGGATCTCAAATTTGCAAGTTTCAACATTGCATCTTTGTTTGCCTTTGATTCTTCCACAATAGTTTTAATGGTACTTTCTTAGAGTATAGCAAGCTCTCTAGTAGTATGGGCTTATAGAACAAAAGGCCATAGAGGGAAGCCATATGGAACTATGAAAGTAGTTTTTCCCACATCAAAGTCTTTAGAGTTGCATTCCTTCATTATGCTAGAGTACTATTGGAAACTTTAATAACCTAACTTTGCAATACATTTAGGAGCGTAGGTCGATTTTAGAATTTCTTGAAGGGCATCACCATCCTAGCCTCCATTCATTAAAGTTTGCTAAGGATTTGATTGAATTTATCATAATACAAGAAGAATCATTTAGAATATGCCCTTCTCCCTAATAATAGACAAGTAAGCCAACACTATTTGATTTTTATACTATTTAGATGCATTTTCTATTTGAACATATATGATAGGTGGAAAAGAACTAGAATGGTTTGACAATACATCATTCATTACTATAACTACAAGGTTTGGATCCTTGCTAAGATTTGGAGTGGTCATATGAACTTTCCCCATCAAGCTCCCAAGATATGCTCTCATTTTACCACATGGTACTATATGAAATTCCCTTGCTTTAGGTAATTTGGAACACTCTTAAAGCAAGAAATTGGCCTTCTTTTGGTCCATACCATAAATGATAATGGTCATACATCTATCGTCATGCTCATAGCTTTTTTTCACGAGTCGTAACATGTTTTTAATGTGATTTGCCATCTTTTGTCTCTCCCTTTTTGCATTTCTCTATGTGTTTGAAGATATTGGTTCCCCTCATTGCAAAACACATAGATGTGTAGTTTAAGTATTGTTATAAGTTAGACCTTTATAGATTTTGTAATATTTTTGAGTGCTTGCACTTCAACGTTATTATGCTAGGCCTTTAAAGCTACACAAGTTGCACATGCACCAAATCCTTTTGCTTGGGTATCTTCACATCATTGAATTTCTTTCTTGAAATTCTAATAAAGTGCATATTTGAGAAATAAGTGGTGCTCATGAGGCCCTTATAAATGCCATGAAATTGTCTAGTAGATCAAGAACACAATTTAGCATTGGCTCTACATGTTTTTAATATAATTCCTTCAACCATTCCTTTCAAAGACTCCCAACTAGACCTAGTATCTTCGTTTTGTGGGTCATGCATATTTAAGGGGTCCTTCCTCAATCCCTTTTGTAATTTGCCAAGGCTATAATTTCCAAGCAATGAGGTAGTACAAAATGCAAAACAATACTAAAATGAGATATTATTCCTTGTGCCTCCATGAGCCCATATACTCCATTACAAGTAAGAGGCTTTAAGCATCTCAATTAATGTGGAATATATTATTTTCACAAGGGAATCAAGGCAACCCTTCCCAAATTTCAAGAGACACCCTTAATTGCAACAAAATATACGAAGCACTATATTAATTAGGCCTAGCAATAGAACTATGTCTTCTCATATCTTAATTGCAACAAAATATATGAAGCACTACATTAATTCATCATTTGCTAAGGGTTCCATGATGAATAGTACATCTTATAAGTTCTATTGCTTCTAATCCATCATTGTCACCATCAAAAGGATCAAGATTTAGGTACTATAGATCTTGATGATATGTGAGACTTAGGAATAGAGCTAGAGATAGACTTATATCATGGATACAGGTGTTCTTCCTTTGCTAATTAACTTGTATTTACATGATCACATTTCATTTTGATTATATGAAGGTATTTTAACCCAAACTTGACGCCAACATTTTAATCTTTTAAACTATCAAAAGTACAAAGAAATTTTTTTATGAGAGTTATTCACTTTAACTACCAACAACTATACTCCTATTTATATTGATAAAAATATTGATGTTTATATTGATGAAAACTTAGCTATCGATGCACCACTATTTTTTCAATGGAATGTCTTTTTTTCGTTTCAAAAAATTTATAAGTACCTAATAGAGATGTAAATAAATGAAAAAAATGGCCACTTGTATAGTAGTGATTCTTTCATTATGTACATAACTTGCCATAATTAAAAGACAAACCATGTGCACTCTATCAAAGCCACCTGAGCGCGCTCCTGGATTTGCTTTATATGGCTTCCTGACTCTTGGTGGAGGCTTTACAGATACTCGAACACGATCCCACGGCCTCCTGCCTACCTTGAATTTCTTTCATTGCTCTTGTCTGCATTGATCCTCCTTCGAATGCTCCTCTTCCAAACATCTTGAGCTTTGTCCTTCTTTGGGATGGGGCTTCCTCTCGGTGTCTGCTTTACCCTCTTCATGGGCACAGGGATCATATCTACGATGGGCTGTATCACTAGGAGAGGGAAGATGGTGCTCTTCCTGGCAGCCTGTTGGCCGTCAAGAAGCCTCTCTATGTCTAGGAGGTTATCGAACACATTTTGTTTGATCGAGGGAGGGCTCTCATGGGGAGGGGAAGGCCAAAGGGAAGGATGAGGGAAAGGCTGAGGGGAAGGCTGAGGGGAACGCCGAGGGGAAGGTTGAGAATCATGAGGGGAAGGCTGAGGGTCCAAGCTGAGGTTGAGGCTGACGGGAAGGCTAGGGGGAAGGCTCATGCTCTTGGGGCTGGGGAGCCGGCTCACAAGACTGGGGAGTGGGCTCACAAGACTTGGGAGGAGGAGAGGGCTCATGAGACTAGGGAAGGGGCTCACGGGACTTGGGGGAGGGCTCACGAGAGTTGGGGGAGGGCTCATGAGAGTCCTGGGAGACCTCACAAGAGTTGGGGGAGGGCTCATGAGAATCGAGGGAGGTGCCACCAGACCCAAATAGGTTCTTGTGCATAGATGCCATGGAGGTGGTGGAGCTAGAGCAGGGTGGAGGTGGCGTCGAGTGGGTCTAGCAATGTTCTTCACTCTTGCCATTGAATAATGAGAGTTAGGGTTTTTTAAAACGTTTTATATGGGCCCATCATGTTTTGACATCCCTTTTGATTACATTTAGGGTTTCATCGTGCCCCCTACCCTCGCCCTAACCCCTCCAACCCCCCCACCCTCGTTTCCCTCCCCTCCCATTGCCCTCCCCCTACTTGCCCTGCCCATACCCGTTGCCCTCCCCATCCCCCCACCCTTGCTACCACTTCACCCCTCCCCTTGCCCTACCCCACACCCCTCCCTTCTCTCCCCCCTCCTTCACCATGTCCCTACTTTCCCCAATGTCATGTGAGTACAAAAATTGTGGTCAAAATAAGCAAGATATTCAAGAGTGAGTACACAAATTGTGGTCAAAATAAGCAATATATTTATTTCATATTTGTATACAATTACACCATAGCTTTTGTTGGTGGTTGGACCCATCTGCTCCCTTCTCTCACTCTAGCTTACAACCAACGTGCAACTCTCAGACTCCGTATGGATGCTTTCCAAGCACTATGCCTTCTATTCTTTGATACAATTGGAACTACTTTTGCAAGTTTTGATGCCTTTTCCTTTTCAGACTTCAAAGTCCTTTCTAGTAAACATCTAAAAAACTAAACAAAAATCTCATGCAATGCATTGCTATGAGTGACACCACCACCATCCATTGACTTCTTGAAGTAGGTTGCCTTGGCTCTATAGTGCGACTTATCCATGCCTTGTGTATTCCAAATGGACAAAGGGTGTGTATAGAGAATATGCTACAAACATGATGAGAATCATTTCAACACAACAAAAACTATTTATAAAGCAAGTGCTAAATATTACAATGGTGCCAAGATTACCATGTAATGCGTAATGTGCTACTCCCCCCATTCTTTCACCATTAATTGTATAAACTTTCACAGCCATCCTGAACCTTTCATAATACATCTCATTGATTTGAACCTAGCGAAGCAATTTTGTCAATGCATCTACCTTTGTCCATACTTTAGCTCTCAAAGTTGCTACTTGAGGATGAGAAGCCTTATTGGTCATGCATTCACACAATGCTTTCCAGTATTCCCAACCCAAACTACTTTGAGACAATGTATGTTGGTCTTTGTCGAGATTGTGGTTCAATAGGAATCTCCTTGCCTTCCCTCCACCCATGGACACTTTTGCAGGAAGGCCCTAAACATTTTCTTATCCTCCTTAAGTTTGACATGTTCTCCATGGAATCCCATCTTCTCAGCTTCTACAATGCGTCATGCAGATACTTCTTGTAGAATTAAATTTCAAGCATAAACAAGATGCAAATACAACTTATCAAGTTAGCGCAGTTTTGCGTGTAAAGTACATATGTGTACTCTCTCAAGTGGGATGGGCAAGATGGGATCCCACTTTGGATCTTTCTTGTCACGATTGGGAGCTTGCATTTGGATGCAAGATAGAATGCCATTCTCCCATTGTAAGCCAGCCTTTTGCTTATGTTGCGAACATATGCGAACATATGCAATAAAGGCATGTGTTCATTGCATTTGCCCCTGTATCACAACCATGCAAGCACTTGAGGGTTTTCAAATTACC
The DNA here is from genome assembly GCF_047967505.1 of Dipteris shenzhenensis. NCBI lineage: Eukaryota > Viridiplantae > Streptophyta > Polypodiopsida > Gleicheniales > Dipteridaceae > Dipteris > Dipteris shenzhenensis. Next base: position 48,350,291 of record NC_141600.1, on the reverse strand, counting down.
AGCAAGATGCCATTCAACATGAAAGGTTCCATGGCCATCGACTGTCAATGTTTGCCCTTCCTCTTGTCTTTGGATCATTGATGGGATTCCTGTTCTATCTAGGACCCACTTCAATGTCTCATGGCACTCTTTTGGAGTCTCAAATGCTGCAATCCACCATATATCTTTCTCTGATTGCACTGAGAAAGCTCTACTTCTTTGTCCCCTTGAACAAAGGCTAAGGCTTTATTCATAATGCAGATGTTGACTCTCTCTCTAACTTGTGTTCTTTCACCAATTGAGCTTCATCCATTTTGATGACAAATATGAGCTTTCCATTGCAATCTATACAACAAAAGAGAAAAATCGTTAGGATAAACATGATATAGGAAATGAACTAAGTAAAGTGCAATGCTATAATGGATTTCCTCTTACCATCTTCTCTCATGCCATAGAATTTGACCATTGCTTGTTGCAGTTTCTCAACATCTAAGTAGACATTGTTGAAAGCATTCATCTCAAAGGTTTGCAAGCCAGATTTCTTTTTACTCTTCCAAGTCATTGTGTCCCTTACACAATTGTACCCTCCAAGCATTCCTCTTGCACATTGGTTTGTTTCTCGCCGTGCACGTCTCACAAACCAAAATGTGGGTAGGGGCACTATAGACTTCTTATACTTTTCCAAAATAGTAGACTTGAAAATTTTAAAAATAGATGTGTAATCTTCACGACTTACACCGACAGTATCACAAGCTGCAAGCATCTCCTTTGCATGCATAATATCCTTGAAGTCCTTCATCACTTCTTTAGCAACTTGCACACATAGGTGCTTGTGTCTTGGGTCCCTTAGTATCCCAATGACATCGCTTGACTTCAATAAACTAGCTAGAGCATATGAACAGTCAATATCATCCCCTTCCGTTCTTCCCATCACATCTTCCATGAAGTTCCTAAAGAAGAACACAATAAAATCTTAGTCACAAATAGTGTAGCACAAAAGATTGTAATCTCATTGGAACATTTGATAACCAACCTTGTAGCTCGGACTCTCCTCTTTTTAGCACCACCAGTGGGTGCCAATTCTTCCATGTTATGTAAGTAGCTTCTTTTCCTCTCCTTGAATTCTGAAGGTGTTTCTTTCATCTTTTGTACTCGTTCTTCTGTCTTCTCTCATTTCTTCTCTATGGCCCATCGAACTTGATTGTATCTAGATCTTTCCAAGCCCTTTTTGGACTCAACTAGCTTACAGAGTTACTCTTCTAATTTATGTTGCTCCAAGTCCAATGCATTTCACTCCAAGTCCAATGCTTTGGCTTTATCATGAAGATCCTGGTTCTTCCTTTGAAGATCTTGCATAGATTAATGCATTGCAACAATGGTGCTATTTCCTAAATGTGCTAGCATCTCTGCTTGGGCTCTGTGCATCTCGCTTGCTTGCATAGCCATTGACTGAGCATTGTTTAACCAATTGCAATAACCAAGCAACCCTGCATGTCCATTTCCAACAAACCAAACTAGCTCATGCATTGTATGGAAAGGAGGGCTCTTTTGGTTGGCAAAATCTAAAGGATACAAGTATCCTTCTACCCAAAGGTTGAGATGCTTCTTTCCTTGCGAACGAAGACTATGGATTTTGGAAGCTCCCCTCAATCCTAGACTACGTGTGCTTGCATATTCAGCCTCCAACTCTAAGTGAACCTGGTACTTGTTGGAGATGTCCTTGAATGGTGCCATGACTAAAGGAGTGTAGAGAAGGAGAAGGTGTGGAGATGCAGGCTTGAAGGAGCAACACGTAGGAAGAGGGAGAGCGAGGAGGAGGAGGGATGGGGGAGGGAGGACCAATAGTTGAAGAGGAGGAAAGGGGGGCAAACCAGCAGGTGTGGAGGGTGAGGAGGAGTAGGCATGGAGGAGGAGGGTGGGAGGAGGGAGGAGCAAGAGGGAGGGGGGAGGAGGAGCAATGGTGAAGGAGGAGGGAGGGGGAGGGGAGGAGGAGCAAGTGTGGAGGAGGGAGGGAGGGGGAGGGAAGGAGGAGCAGGCATGGAGGAGGGAGGGGGAGGAGGGAGTGAGGAGGGGAAGGGGGAGGGGAGGAGAGGGGAGGGGGAGGAGGGAGGGAGGGAGGGGGAGGAGGAGGGAGGGGGAGGAGGGAGTGAGGAGGGGGAGTGAGGGAGGGGGAGAGAGGAGGGGGAGGGAGGGAGGGAGGAGAGAGAAGGAGGGAGGGAATTAAAATTTCAAATTTTGAATTTTGAATTTTTTGGTTCCCACCTAGGAGTAAGAGTTGTGTAAGAGGTGGGGTCACTTTTGGGCTTAACCCACCTAGGTGGGGGGGGTTAGGACTTTTTGGGACCTACCTTGGCCCTTTCATTAGGGCTAATCCATTTCTTAATCCATTCCCTATGAGGCCCTTTTGAGACCCCAATTCTCCCCTAATGTTCCCTTCATTTCCGTAGCTCATTGGTTTATTTGCGTCTTCTTCTTATCTGACTGAGTCACCTTTGCAAGCTTCCTTCACATTTGGATCACGTCAAGATTGTTTACCCTGGTTGTTTGGTTGTCACTTAGCTCTTATCGTATAGTCTTGGGAACTTCTCCATTGATGTGTGGTGCACTTATCCTTCTCGGTTGACCTTATGTAGAGAAGCCTCGAAAGTTGCTTATCCTGTGTAGCTCCTTCTCGGTGGACCTTACGTTGACATTTTGTAGACTGATTTTATGTAGAAAAGCTCTCCTCTTTGCATTGATTTTTGCTTTGCTTCGAACATGGAGGCATTGACACGTTGGCTTGATGGTTGATCGCCTTTTGCTTTTAGTTTCACATTGAGATAGAATTGGATTAGCATGATATGCTCTCAAAGAAAATTTGTACTTTTTAATGACATTCATGCATTTATTTTTACTGTATTCTCTTGTGTAGTTTCTTTGTATAATTTTTCTGTCTTTTTTATAAAATTAATATTTATGTATTAAATTTCTCTCTTTATATTTTTACACTCTTTATGTAATTATTCTCTCTCTATAAATTTCATTTTAGGTTTAATTATCCTTGTTTACTCTCCACTAATTTACTCTCTTCTTTTTTGGTTTTATATATATCTATATATATAAAACACCATATATCTCCCCATTTTGATATGCTTTATGCAACTTTATTACATTCCATCACACCCGTTTAATGGGAATGTCCTTCCTCTGCATCCCCAAACCAACCAAACCAAGAGCTAGTCAGTGTTTCTCGAATAGCTCTTTACCGAGTGGTTTGGTAAAGATGTCTGCAACATTTTCTTTACTATCACAATGCTGCAGTGTGATGTCACCAAGGAACACTCTTTCTTTGAGGAAGTGCTCTCTGACATCAATGTGATATAATAGATTCTTGGCCAATGCTTGAGCCGATTGATTATCATAGTATATTGTTGTTGGATTTGACTCATTAAAGTAGTCTGTTTCTGACAATACTCTTCTGAGCCATATAGCCTCACATGCACCCGTAGTGAGTGCTCTATATTTTGCTTTAGTCGAAGACAAAGAAACAGTTGGTTGTTTGTTTGACAACCATGATATAGCACCTTGATCAAGGAAAAATGCATATCCCTATGTTGATCTCCTAGTCTCATGATCTCCGACATAGTCACTGTCACAGTATCCATGCAACCGTGGATGACTTCCTCTATATTTTATCCCAAACTATCTTGTACCTTTGATGTATCTCAAGACTCTTTTGGTTGCATTCCAGTGAGACTATTTTGGATTTGACAAGTGGAGTAGAGCTACTGGTAGCTGGATCGTCCAATGGTCTAGGTGTAGACCCATCGACATACTCCCATTTATCCTGAAGTACAAGAATGGTCTCCATTCGATATTTCCATGTACCGTAATTGGAGTTGTCTAACTTAGCAGATGCCTCCAGATTGAGGTCACTAGTCGTAGACATGGTGCAAGAAATGTACTCAAAAGTGTCGTGAAAATCTCTGTATGAATCAATTGCAAATACACTGATTGTGCCAAGTGAAATCTTTAAAACATTGGTGAAGATAGGACTGCAATATATAAAATCTAATCTGTATTACAAGGCTTGTGGCAATGATGCCGGGAATAGCCACCAATAGGCTTTAAAAGGCTGAAATGATGTGCACAATGCCGTGAGATAGCCAAATAGGCTTTATAATGGTGGCATGTGTGTGTGAAATCAAGTGCTATCTACCCACTGAGACAATCTGCAATGCCTCTATACTCTCTAAAGTCTGCTCACTGAACTAATGAACGTAAGGTTTCAGGTAATGTAATGATGTGAAACCATATGTGAGCATATGGATTGCGAGTAGGTACTAGTCCGAAATTTCGAGCATGGCTTAGATTGGCAACTTGGGAAAATTCAAAGCGCCCCCTCTATGGTGATCTAGTCTACTCTGATCTAGATCTACACCAATTGTCGATCGATGAAAGAACAACAAATAATTCCTTTTCTTTTGTTCTTTTTAAGTGCTGGGTTAGATGCATCGATGTAGAGGTGAATGTGCATGAAGGAAGTGGTTTTGTCTAGTGAGGCTCAAATGTGAGTGTAGCTTGTGTCAAAATATACATGTAATGTGACGAGCACGTAGAGCACAAAAAAACGAGCGACTTTCCTTTTTGGAGTGCCCTCAAATTCTTCGTGGATCAAGAGATACGACTTGATCTAGGTGGAGGGGCAAAAGGAGTGCAAATGTGCTTAATGATGATGTGTCACTATGGGTCACATGTAGTGATGATGTGGCACTGTGTCTAGCAAAAGGTTGCTAGTGGAGCCCTGTGTTGAGGTGGTAGGAGTGGTCACATGCAGTGACTATGGAGCACTGTGTGTGCCTACAGAGGTTAGTGTTGACTGGATAGTTGAGGTGGCACTACTGAGTTGGCAAGATGATGTCAACAAATGATGTGGCACTGATGATGTGGTAGTGATGACATGGTAGATGACATGGCACATGTGACATGGTAGTGATGATGTGGCTAGATGATATGGCCAGATGACATGACAGATGACATGGACTACTGATGTGGTAGATAAGGTGTTGACATGGCAACACGATAGGGTTTGCTGACATGGCACAAGGATAGGATGACATGTGGCACAAGGATAAGATGACATGGCACAAGGCGGGGCTGTTGATGTGGCAGATAGAATGACATGTGGCATAAATGAAAAGATGATGTGGCTAATAGAATCTCAAAGATGCCGATGGAATCTTTAAGATTTTGCCGTCTTCTTCGTTACTGTCGATAGAATCAATGATTTGCTAAGGAACATTGGCATTTGATGGTAGCCGTGCTCTTGGTCGACGCTATTGCTTCTCTCACAATGCAAGTCGCTATTTGCTGTCGTAGCTACAGGCTATTGAAGGAGTGTGGTTCAAGTAGTCTCTTTGGGCTGTGCTGGCAGGGAGAAGCTTCCGTTAAGCTTTGTAGGCAGTTGGCATCCCGTTTGTGGAGGCTATACGTCAATGTAGAGATCGTTGGTAGTTTGCAAAGCTGCGTATGGTAGTAGTTCATTGCTCCTTAGAAGGCTCGTAGATCCTTGTTGAAGATGCACAAGGAACTTTGAGACATTCTCTGTATAGGAAAAGAAGAGGATTCTCTATATCATTTACTAGTTTGAAATGAACATAACTAGTAAGTGTGCAAACTAGAGAAAATGGAACACTTCCTAGTTACCTTATCTAGGGAATCAATCGAAAAATTCTCTATGTAAGTCAATGCAGGGAATCATTAGAGAATTTCACCATATAGGAAAATTTTCCTAGATAGTGAAATTCATTAGTAATTCCCTACATAGTCTAACTAGGAAATGTTCCATTTTCCCTAGTTTGCACACTTTCTAGTTATAGTCTAGTAAATGATATAGAGAATCCTCTTTTTCTTTGTAAGAAAAACTAGGAAATGCCCCATTTTTCATAGTTTGCAAACTTCCTGGTTATGAACTAGTAAACAATATTGAGGATCTTCTATTTCCCTATATAGGGAGAATGCGAAATAAGTGATTTTGTGTAAGTTATATCATTTAAGAAATGAAGCACTCATGTTTCACATTTTTATATGTAGCAATTTGAACTTTTAAAGTACCTAGAGCAATAAGCAATTGTTACTATAATTACCTTAACTCACATTATCTACACTAAGATTCAACAAAACCATCAAAAAGATTATGGAGTTCTCTTTAATATTTCTACAAATAATAAGAAGGTAAAAAGTCCATTCGTTATTACAATATTCAAAAGAAAAAGCAAAAAACTTCTACTATAAGAAATATAAGACAACCAAAGAGAGCTAAAAGAGCTCTACATAACATCTTTGAAGACTTATTTGAATCAAGCTAAATGTCATATCAAAATCTCTATATCTTCTTAAGCACATCAGATTTTTCCATGAATCTAACTTTTTGACTTTCAATAAGCCAATGCATAATGTCCCTTATCATAATGTTACTGGCTGGTTTCTTGATGTCTATAGAGTACTGTTTGAAGCTACTCTCCATCTTTTTAAGCTTCACATATGTACTTTTTAAGGAAAAGTACATATCATGAATTGTGTGGACTCCCATGTATTTCAAAAGTATCGTCTCCATATTTTCTTCTAAAGTGTCATCCACCTGAGGCATAATAACAAAACAAGTGACAATATATTAACAAATTCGAAGCAAATGATTTAAATAATCAAGCCTAATGTAAAAGGCTGTTACATACTCTTTTATACTCGCTTGAAATCGTAGTCACCTCCATGTCTGTACCTTGAATATCTTTTAAGTTCTAATTCAAAAAAAAAATCGAGATTAAAATCAAGGTATAAGGACTTCAAATCATAGAAAATAAATTCTAAATATAAGAATACCTTGCATCTCTTTCCTTGGGATTTATCACTTCTTTGCATGCCTTCTGTTCTAAGTGATCTCTCATTTTTTCACTCACCTATGAATGATAAACAACAAGTAGTGTTAATGCCATTGGAAAGAATTATGTAAAGAATACAAGCATACAAAGTACTTGCTTTACTTTTAAAGGGTATTGCATAAACAAAAACTTTTACCTTTCTCTTTCATTCACTTTTTCTAGACATTTCATTCGTAGAATCAATCACATTTGATATTGGATCCTAAAAATATGACAAAATTAAATTAAAACTTGTCTAAAAAGAAGATGCTGATCATAATTGAATCAAACAAAATAGCTTCAATCATAAGCATATCTAAAGGATAAAGGCAATTCATACCTTATCTTCATTTGTAGTGATGTCCACAACTGCCTCTACAAGAGCCAAGCTTTTGCCAAAGCCTCTCCTAATAGCTCGCTACTCTAGCTCCCATGCTCAGCCCTTCACCAACAAAGCATCAGCCTCTGCCACCAGCTCCCTACGTCTCCAATGACTGCGCTACTTCAACACCAGCAGAGCTCTCAGCCGCCGTCTCTTTTGTGCTCCCAATAGAGGGCTCCCATACTATTCCATCGAGCTGCACTTATCCTTCAATGAATATGATCGAAACTCCAAGAGCTAGTCGTTGGAGTTCACGGGACTCCAATACCTGCATCACCCGACTGCTGTAGCACCAGTTCCTTCTCCATAGCTGCTCCAGCAAACCTAAACAACCAGCCTACCGACAGCTCCTACAATGACAACGGTGCCATCTCCAAGGCTCACAGAGCTCCGAAGTCGACGAAGATCCCGATGGAATCTAGTGATTCCGTCGACGGACTTGTTTCTACCCTCCTAGCACCACGTGGCAAAGAGGGAGGATACCCCTTATCCTCAACCTCACCACACACTGAGGTGTGGTCAGCCAAACGACACGTGGTAGATTGGATTTGACCTCAGTTAAGTGGTACAGTCACCTTAACCCGATCAAGTTAACCCTGGTTAAGGTGTGGTCAATATTGTGACACATGCCACTTATCCACTTACCATGTCATCAGTGCCATGTAGGCTGCCACATCAGCTGACACGTCATTATGGCCATGTCAGCACAGACACATCATCATCGATAGCCACATCAGCATTGCCATGTCACCTTCCTGACATCATTTGTGCCACATCAGCAATGCCACCTCACCTGCTACCTCATCACTACCACATGGCAGTCCCTTGACAGGCACAGTTATCCCTCTGCAGGCACACATAATGCTTCACAGTCACTTCATGTGACCAGTCCTGCCACCTCAGCACAGAACTTCACAGGCACACCTCTTGGTAGGCACAGTGCCACATCATCACAGCATGTGACTCGGTGACACATCATCATTGAGCACCATTTGCACTCCTTTTGCCCCTCCACCTAGATTAAGTCATATCTCTTGACCCAGGAAGAATTTGAGGGCGCTCCAAAAAGGAAAGTCGCTCGTTTTTTCGTGCTCTATGCACTCATCACATCACGCACACATTTTGACACAAGTTACACTCACATTTGAGCCTCGTCGACAAAACCACTTCCTTCACGCACATTTGCCTCTACATCGATGCATTTGACCCAGCACTTAAAAAGAACAAAAGAAAAGGAATTATTTGCTGTTCTTTCATCGATTGATGGTTGGTTTAGATCTAGATCAGAGTAGACTAGATCGCCATAGAGGGGACACTTTGAATTTCCCCAAGTTGCCAATCTAAGCCATGCCCGAAATTCTTGACTAGTACCTACTCGGAGTTAGTCCATATGCTCACATCCGGTTTCACATCATTACATTACCTGAAACCTTACGTTCATCAGTTCAATGAGCAGACTTCAGAGTTCAAAGGTATTGCAGATTGATCTAGTGGGCAGATAGCACTTGATTTCACACATACATGCCACCATTGTAAAGCCTATTCGGATATCTCACGGCATCATGCACATCATTTCAGCCTTGTAAAGCCTCTTGGCTATTCCCGGCATCATTTCCACAAGCCTTGTAATACAGATCAGATCTTATATACTGCAGTTCTATCTTCACCGACGGTACAAAGATTTCACTTGGCATCTTCAGTGTATTTGCAGTTGATTCTTACAGAGATCTTCACGACACTTTTTTTTAGTACATTTCTTGCACCATGTCGACTAACAACCTCAATCTGGAGGCATCTGCTAAGTTAGACAACTCCAATTACGGTACATGGAAATACCAAATGGAGACCATTCTTGTGCTTCAAGACAAATGGGAGCATGTTGATGGGTCTACACCTAGACCATTGGCCAATCCAGCCACTACTAGCTCTACTCCATCTATTGTCACAGCACCAGCAACGGGATGTACATCTACACAAATAGTTTCCGCACCAGTAGTAAATCCTACCATTGCCCGAGGTCAAGAAAAATGGGATAAGAAAGACAAGTATGCCTATCACCTGATCAAGCAGGATGTGCAAGATGTCATGCTAGGATAGCTCAACACAGTCAAGACATCAAAAGAAGCATGGGATATATTGGCAGCTCTCTACGAGTCCAAGAACACATCCAGGATTCTCACCCTAAGAAACCAGATCAACCAGAGTTTCCGCAACAGCAGTGAAACCAGTCATGCTTATGTACTCCGCATTAAAGACTACAACAATCAACTTGCAGCAACAGGAGAGACTATGAACCCCGCAAAAATGGTTCAAGTCATTCTGAATGGACTAGGAGAGGGATACGAGAATCTAGTCCAGAGTATTGCCATCCAATGGCAAATTCCAACACTGGAAGAACTTCAGTCAGTTCTACTTGGTGAAGAACTCAGGACTCATGTAATTCAAGCATGTAAAGGTCATTCTAATGATCAGGCATTCACAGCTTTAGACAAAAGCAGAGGAAAAGGCAGAAACAGAGGTAGATCATACCAGAAAAGCGGTCATCATCAATAAAATCAAAGTCAGAATCAACATCAGCATCAGCATCATCCTCAGCAACATCAGAATCAGCAGAGGAAATCATTCCAACCGAGGAAGATTTCAAGGACGAGGGAATGCATCCAACCAATATGTCAAACATTCAGTGGAACTATTGTCACAAGTTTGGACACTATGAAAGAGATTGCCGCAAGAAGCAGTATGACCAAGGCGGTCAATCTAGCAATAATCAAGGGAATTCCCGAGGAAGAGGAAATCATCATGGTGGACATTCTAGCCACAGTCATTTTGCAAATGAACATGGAAATATGTTTCTTGCAAGCGAGGAATTGCATCAGACTGATACAATGCACCTAGACACTGATTTCAATCCTAAAGAGGAATGGTTCACAGAGATGAAACCATTAGAAGGACAGAAAAATGTCATCTACACAGTATACAATACACCAAATCCAATTCAAGGGACAGGTGTTATCCCTATGAACAATTTCACTGGTACAAAAGGATTAGTCAAAGATGTGCTCTATGTCTCGAAGCTCAGCAAGAACCTTTTGTCAGTAGGTCAAATGACGGAACACAATTACAAAGTCATCTTCGATGGTGATGAATGCATTATCAGAGACAAATCCAAAAGATGTCAGCTAGTAGCAAAAGTTGTCAAGGAAGGACGCTTATACAGAATGCTAGCTACAGTATCAGATAAGCATGCCATGTCAGCTCAAATGCAACAGATGCCACTATCTAAAAAATGGCACAAGAGATATGGTCATGTCAATTTCAAGTACTTATTAGATCTTAGGAATCAGAATATGGCAATTGGGATTCCGAAGCTACAGTTTCTTGGAAAGGTTTGTGAAGCATGCTGCTTCGGCAAACAAAAGCGAACCAACTTTGTCAGAAGTACCTCTCGTGCACGAGGTATTCTTGATTTTATACATACAAATGTATGGGGTTATGCCCAGACCCGCAGCATCAATGGTTCACTTTATTACTTGACCTTCATCGATGACTACAGCAGATATTGTTGGGTCTACTTTCTGAAAGAGAAATCTGAAGTGTTTTCCAGATTTCAAGAATTTAAAGCCATGGTAGAAAACCAGACAGGCAGAAAGATCAAGGTCATGAGATCAGACAGAGAAGGTGAATACATGTCTTCAGCATTCATGAACTTTTGCAAAAATCACAGCATACGAAGATAATTCACATGTGTAGATACTCCTCAGTAGAATGCAATAGCTGAAAGGAAGAATGGGACTTTAGCAGATAGTGCTAGAGCAATGCTTAGTGAAAAGCATCTTCCAAATCAGTATTGGGCAAAAGCAATAGCTACAGCAAACTAATTGCTTAATCAGCTTCCTACCGAACCGATACAGGGTATGACTCCCTATGAAGCATTCACTGGACACAAGCCACGCATTGGGCATCTCCGCATATTTGGTTTCATAGCATATGCCCACATACATGATAATCATCGCAAGAAATTGGATGCGAAGTCACGCAAATGCATCATGGTTGGCTATAGTGAAGAAAGCAAAGCATACAAATTGTATGATCCCATCAACCGTAAAGTCATTATCTCCAGAGATGTAATCTTTGATGAGGAATCAGAATGGAAAACCTCACCTACACAGGAGATAGAAGCATTGACTTCAAAGTCATCTACAGAACAGGTTGATGAAGAAGAGCAAGAATTGCCAGCAACACCCCAAGCAGCGCCACAGTAGCTCAGACGGTCTACTAGGGAAAGCAGACCACCATCCAGATTGACATATGCTCAGAAAGGCAAAGCAATTCAGGTGGAAACCACCAACTATGCTCTTATGACTACCATCATGGCTACAGAAGAGCCAGTGTACTTCCAAGAGATGCAGTAGACAAGCCATAATGGCAAACTGCTATGAATGAAGAAATGGATGCTTTGTATAAAAAAAACACTTGGGAATTATGCGACCTTCCACTAGGAAAGAAGGCCATAGCCAACAAATGGGTCTACAAAGTGAAGTACAATCCAGATGGCAGTATTCAGAGATACAAAGCTAGACTAGTTGCAAAAGGATTTGCACAACAATATGGTCGAGATTATGATGAGACTTATGCTCCAATAGCAAAGATGGATTCCATATGGTTCTTAGTATCACTAGCGACACTCAACAAATGGAATGTGTATCAGCTTGATGTCAAGAATGCATTTCTCAATGGTTATCTAGACAAGGAAGTCTACATGCAACAACCAACAGGTTATGTTGAACTAGGAAAGGAGAAAAAGGTTTGCCATCTCAAGAAAAGTCTCTACGGCTTAAAGCAAGCACCCATAAGTTGGTATAGCAGAATTGACAAGTATTTTGCTGATCTGGGATACATGAAGTCCAATGCAGATCATACTCTCTAGTACAAAGTTCAAGGGGAATACATTACTATTGCACTTTTGTACGTAGATGATTTGATTGTGACAGGAAGCAAGGATAGCTTCATTAAAAAATTGACACAAGACTTATCTGCAGAGTTCGACATGAAAGAACTTGGACTTATGCACTATTGTCTTGGAATTGAGTTCTGGAGAGATTCAGATAGCACATTCATGAGTCAGCTCAAGTATATTGACAGTCTCCTGAAGAAGTTTCATATGGCAGATTGCAAGATTGCAGCCACTCCCATGGAACAGAGTTTGAAACTTACTAAAGATTCACAAAAGCCTACAGTCAATGATAGATACTACAGGCAACTCATCGGATCTCTTATATATCTGACAATCACACGGCCATATATTTATTATGCAGTAAGCTCACTAGCATAGTTTATGGCAAATCCAAAACAATCTCACTGGAATGCAGCCAAAAGAGTCTTGTGATACATCAGAGGTACAAGATAGTTTGGGATAGAATACAAAGGAATTCATCCACAGTTGCATGGATACTGTGACAGTGACTATGCCAAAGATCATGAGACCAGGAGATCGACACAGGGATATGCATTTTTCCTTGGTCAAGGTGCTATATCATGGTTGTCAAACAAACAACCAACTGTTTCTTTGTCTTCGACCGAAGCAGAATATAGAGCACTCACTACAGGTGCATGTGAGGCTATATGGCTCAGAAGACCATTGTCAGAAACAGATTACTTTGATGAGTCAAAGCCGAGTCAAAGCCAACAACAATATACTGTGATAATCAATCGGCTCAAGCATTGGCCAAAAATCTAGTATATCACTCCAGGACAAAGCACATTGATGTTAGAGAGCAGTTCATTAGAGAAAGAGTGTTACTTGGTGACATCACTCTGCAGCATTGTGATAGCAAAGAAAATGTTGCAGACATCTTTACCAAACCACTCGGTAAAGAGCTATTCGAGAAACACTGACTAGGCTCTTGGTTTGACGCAGAGGAAGGACATTCCCATTAAAGGGGTGTGATGGAATGTAATGCTCAGTCCTTCTTCAATTCCCAAGAATCATCATCTTGAGGGAAGGCCTACTTCATGATGTTGATCTTGAGGGAAGGTGTTGAGAGTTCACGCTCAACATCATGTGATCATGTGTGCATAGCACCATCACGTGATCATATGTGCATAGCACTAACCTTATAGAGTGCTATAAAGGAAAGGGTTAGATCCCCTAACCCTAACCCTAAAAGGGTTTGTATATATTCTATTTTTTCAACTAAATCTAGTGTACAGTTAGTCATTTGTTGGCCTTTGGCCATTTGAGGTGTGTGCAATACATCCTTTCCATATTGAGATTTGAAGACACGAATGAAGAACAATCCGCATGCACAAATTGTGAACTACATTGTGCTTGTGGATCCAAAAGATTGTCTAGACAAGGCATCTTTAGATCATCAAAAAGCAAATAAGTTAACTACTTTATTCTTGGAGGCTCCCATTCAGCAAAGGCAAAAAGGTAGTTGAATATTGTTTCCATGCAACTCTCATTACAAGACATGTAATTGTACAGTTTATGCTCATTGGACTAATGCGGAGGCAAACTTATTGGCTTTTGATCACAATAATGACAATGACTATAGGAAGTCCATGTCTTGGATAGAACGGGTTTGTTTCTATCACAATGAGTTCGTTACGAAACTCAAAGAGAATCATTCTTTGATCACTCCAGAGTTCCGTTTGTCTTTGTTGAATGATACTGGGATTTCCACAACAATTAAAGATCCATCAAGGCTAAGTGATAGCTTCAGATCATGGGACGGCATGTTTCAAGTTGCATTTCGTAGTGGAGAAGTTTGGGATCAAATAAATGCAATTTTTTCAAAGTGGGAGAATTTTGAAATCAAAGGGCAGAAAAAACTCATACCTAAAGGAGTCAAGAAAGAAACCCAGACCTTGAAGGCATTACCTGAAGAGATTCAAGCCACAACATGGAAGAGCATGCAAGGAATTAAAGATGAGATTCTAATTAAGTCTACGCTTGGCAGAGTGGTGTCTGGGGATCTCTCTTTGGATGAAACGGGCAATGAGTTTGATGAGTAAGTAAACTTCTCTCCTTTGCATCATGTCTCTCCTTGATTTTATAGTAATCTCTTTACAAATAATGTTTCAATAGAATTTGTTTCAACTGTAAAAGTGGATGAATTATACATGTATTTTCAATGCAGGCATAAAATATACATGAGAATGCAAGAAGCAATGATCTGGCAATTGAACATGCCGGATTGGGATGCTGTTCAAGAGGAATATCCAGAGAACAGTAGGATGGAGAGCTTGGCTCCATATTTCAATGTATTCAAAAGCATGGTATGTCAAATTTGGTATACATATGTTAATGGAAATTTTCTTTCGAATTCTAGATTTGCAATGTTCAAAATATTGAACCGTTATTTTGACAACCACCTTCAGAAACGAGGCAAGAAGGGATCTGAGAGTAGTATGATTCTTGCAAGCTTTAAGCAATTGATTTACCAGGCTGCAAAAGAAAAAGAGTGTCGAACTCGACAACAATCCATCATTGCTAGTGATTACATGTTCGAGTTTGACAGGGGGGAAAACCATCCACCAAACTTTTATCATGTGCTTAATAGAGATTGCAATGAATTGTCAAAGATAGTTCCAAAGAATGAGTGCACGTTGGTCATTGCAACCATACCATATGGATTTAATGTTCCCGGATCCACCTTTGATGAGGTCCCTTACAAAGCGAAAGAACTAATGAGTCTTCTTGACCAGTTCATGTCAATTACGATAGCAACGCTTTGACATGTGGTAATTTTTCATTCAGACTTGTAGTCTAGGGTAGTGATGAGTGTCATCAATGATAAATGTGCTGGACATGACCACCTTTATTGGTGAGTGCAGCAATGAAATGCAAAGATATTTTTGGGTCAATTATTATTGTTATAATTGTGTTTTCTTTTGATAAATTTAAAACTTATTTTGGTTGGATGTCGTAGGATGAAACCCAATGTGAGACAAATAAAAGGACATCGATTCACGTCTACTACAGAAAACATTTAGTTGGGTATTGGTCTATCAATGGAAAAAAAAGTATTGGTCACATCAATTTTCCTTCATCATTTCATGATTCTAGCTGTGACGATGAAGCTCAGGCATATGACCATGGATAAGAATGGGGAGATAGTAAATCCTTATCAAAAACCACAACTCCTAATTAATCAGCTCATAGATCTTTTTTCAAACGAGCATGAGTGGATACTCAATCTATTTGTTGGTTCAGGCACAGTCACAACATGCACCTTAAAAAAGGGCCAAAATGTAAATGCAATTGAAAAATCCTATTCAATGTGATTACATAAAGAAGAGAGTGGTTGCTATTCATCACTTGCCTAATGAGCATCAGGAGCTTGATTTGAAAGGTGGGAAGTTCGATGCAGATTCGGTGGTAGCCTCATCACAGGAACCCCAACCTCCTGAGATATTGAAACCCGGTTTTACAGAGGCAAGTGAGCTAGCTGATACATGGGAGAAGGAGGTTATGATAGAGAAAGTGTTACACCAACTATAATACTGTGACATCGGTATAACGAGGAAACCACGAGGGCTTGACAATACTTACCTATGTGGCATAAAGGTCCACTTGGACACATGGCACCATGAGCGATGGCCACTTGGGAGGTATTGGGCTAGGAGGGAGGATTCTAGAGGGAGCCAAAAAAAGAAAGAAGGTTGAGGAGGCTCCAAGAGAAAGGAATCCACGGTCGGGTGGAAGATTATGAGCAGAAGCCCTCGAGGATTCAAGTTTTATATCATTGGTATTAGAGCCGGTCGTGATCGATGGATCGAAGAGATTTAAAACCTTCAAATTTCACGAAGATTGTGATTCATCGCTGTTGTCTAGACTGAGTGCAAGGTCACAATTTACGTAGCTTTCAAACTTGGGAGTCGAGAGCTTCAAAGCAACGAATCATATCTACTATAGCAGCCTGCGAATCGACGTGATAAGGCAAGCCTTTGATTTGCTCTCGGCTATGCATAGCAGCAGTGTGTAGATAAGAAGAAAATTGCGCGGCAATTTTCGTGAGTACTATTGTAATCACTAGCAGCTATCTCCCTCCAGGACCACCTGAGTTGTTGTGTCAATCTTGGGCCTCTTGGCTACTTGTTGCTACATTGCAACCTACTAAGACTTTAGAGCCTCAAGAGTCAGACTCTCAGAACCTCAAAGTGAGACGACAGCCGTGCGCAACGGAAGCCTTGGAAGTTGGGGGAGATGAAACAAGCATTGGCTGATGAAAGCCGTCGATTTTGATGAAACAAGACTTGGTTGATGAAAGCTGTTGCAGCGGTCATAGAGTACACAGAGCAGGTTTCTTTCATCGTGTGAGCTATGCACAGACAAGAAAGCTTGGATTGCCACATCATTCAAAGTTCTAAGACTTTGTAAAAAAGCCACATCATCTAAGCCTAGCCCTCTCATTCTCTAAAGTTCTTTTTCAAACATCCAGGACTTTAAGCCATTTCATCTTTCCTAAAGGCTCCTAACTCTTCCAACCTTCTTAGCCTCGCCAAACTCAAAGAAGAGGAAACTAAAAGCAGGATTTTAGAGTTCGAGATCAAGGGAAGTAAAAGACCGGGATTGGGAATCGAGATCATAAATTAAAAGTGTGAGAGGATGCGTCGACTTCAAAGACAAATCCAATGCCTCGAACAAATATCAGGGAAGTGGGCATTACATTTTTCTCTCTGACATAAAGTGCTTTGCTTTATAATTTTTGGAAAATACATGTCTTTAAAATGACAACTCCAAAAAGGGATGGTATGATTAGGGAGGCCGAGGAAAGGGCTAGAAAGGGAAAAGCAATAGTTAGAGAGGAAATACATGAGGAGGTACAAACTGAAACTCAAGAGGATAATGTAGAAATGGAGGACATTGATTATGGTGATTATGGAATTCCGTATGCAGAATTCACTAAACTTGAAACTCGAACACAAAATATAGAAACACAGTTAGGGGTTATCAGTGAAACATTAAAAACCCTAGCTGAAGCTATAACAAAGATAGCCTATTCTCAATCGGTATCTATTACTGAAAAATCACCGATTACTCCTAATCAAGTTGAGAGGTCTACCTCTCGACTTAGAGAAACCTCGAACTTCCTTAAGGACTTAAAACTGCCAATTTTCAATGGGGAAGAAAAGGAGCGTAATAAAGATGCGATTAATACGTTCTTGCAAAAATGGCAAGACTTTCATCGACTCAGGAATACACCTCCTGAAAATCAAGTCATGGAAGCAAGTCTTTCCCTTGGAAATAAAGCCTATAAATGGTGGATGAGCCTCATGGAGAGTGATAAAATTCCTAGATATTGGACTGAGTTTGAACAAGCCTTCCTAAAAGAGTTTTTACTGGAAAATGAATTAGAAAGCGTGGGAGGCTTGGGACAATTGCACTATGGGTAAAAACACTCTAGTCCAGTACATAGCGAATTATAGGGAGGCAGTCCTCAAGCTGAAGGGAATTGATGAATTCCAAAAGATAAGGGGTTTCGTGAGAGGTCTCAAAGACACTTATAAGGTTGAGGTGAAAAGAAATTCCCCAAAAACCTTTGAGGAAGCCATTAAGTATGCCCAAATATATGATGATACGACAAGGAAATTCAAAGTTGGAACTTCGGAGCAAACAGGTTTTGTTCCAAAGTTCAAAATTATCCTCTCTTGAAAAAAGAGGATTATGAAAGGGCCAGGCAAGAAAATCTTTGCTTCAAATGTCTAGGCAAAGACCATGCTGCTTGGAACTGTCCTAAAAATAAACCAGCGGGAGCTAAAGCCCCAAATAGACCTCCACAAAAACAAGTGCATGCGATGCAAGTGTTATCGCTTAATGGTACTGAAAAGTACACTGAGGTAGAGGTCTATCATGAGGATAGCACCCACATGTGCTGTCTATCATCGGCAATGTGGTAGCCCACCTTTGGTCCTCATGATTTAATGAGGATGCATGGAAAAATTAAGGGGCAAGAGTAAGAGTGATGGTCGATGATAGTGCAACACATAATTTCTTAAACTACTCGTTAGTTAAGAAATTAAAATTGCCTGAGAGTCCCAGTGCCCATAAATATGTGGTCTCTTTGGCGAAGGGTAGTGATAAAAAAGTTTGGGACACCATGATATATGGTGTAGAGATGGATATTCAAGGCTATCGGGATGCCTTGGATTTCCAAATCATGCATCCCGACCGAACAGACATAGTGCTTGGTCGAGAATGGCTATATAGTCTTGGGCATAGCTTACAAAGGAGTTATCTTAATAACTCCATTATGTTTGAAAAAGAGGGTAGAGTCTTTCAGATTCAAGGAGAATATGATGTGCCTAACTCTCCTCTTATTTGTTCGATGGAATTGGAACGACTACTACACCAAGAAGAATGCGAGGTATATCTTTGTGAACTTACTTTTATTGGTGATTTTATGTCTTCTGCATCGGAAAGAAGTAATGTTGTTTTTTGTAATGTTAAAAAGTATAAATCTTCTTTCAACGATTTAATGTTTGAATTTAAAGATGTTTTTTTGCTTGACTTACCTGATGGTTTACCTCCTGAGAGAGAAGTAGATCATAAAATAGATTTAATTCCTGGATCTACCCCTATTTGTAAACCCCCATATAGGCTTAGTCAAACGGAGGAACGTGAGGTCGAAAGACAGTTAACATAATATCTTAGGAAGGGCCAAATCCAAACAAGTAGTTCACCTTGGTCTGCACCAGTTTTACTGATAAAGAAAAAGGATGGTACTATGCGTTTATGCATAGATTACTGAGCAGTAAATAAAATCGCCATAAAAAATAAGTATCCTATGCCTCGCATTGATGAGCTCTCTGATCAATTGCAAGGGGCAAAATACTTTACTAAAATTGATTTAAGATCAAGATATCATCAAGTACGAATTAGGGAAGAAGATGTCCCTAAGACATCATTTCGTACTAGGTATGGGCATTATCAATTTAAAGTAATGCCATTCCGATTAACAAATGCTCCAACAACTTTCATGACACTTATGAATAGTGTCTTAAGGCCATATCTAGGGAAATTTGCTGTAGTATTTTTCGACGATATCCTTATTTATAGTAAAACCAAAAAAAAACATTTGGAACATTTGCAAAAAGTGTTCCAGCTGCTTAGAGATAATTGATTCTTTGCAAAAGAATCCAAGTGTGAAGTCTTTGCAAAAGAAGTGAAATACTTGGGACATATAGTATCCCAAGAAGGGGTTCGTATGGACCCTGACAAAGTAAGGGCCATATTGGAATGGCCACATCCTACAAATCTAGAAGAATTACAGATATTCTTAGGTTTGTCAGGATTTTATAGGAGATTCATCCAAGATTATGCTAAGATTGATGTTCCGATGACGAACCAGCTTAAGGGGAAGGGAAGCACCTTCATATGGGATGAACCTCAAAAGAGAAGTCTTGAAAAATTAAAGGTAGCTATAGCGGCAGCTCCTGTCTTAAAAGTAGTGGATCCCAATGAACCATTCGTGGTTGAGACAGATGCCAGTGATTTTGCTGTTGGGGCAGTACTTATACAAAAAGGTTGACCAGTAGCTTTTGAAAGCAAAAAGCTAGATCGTGCCCAACGAAATTACTCGGCATATGAAAAAGAACTATATACTATATTCTATAAAAGAAGTGGAGGCACTATTTATATGGTGCAAAATTTGAGATCATCTTTGATCAAGAAAGCATTAAATGGATTTGTAATTAGCCAGAGCTTAAAGGTAGAAAAGCTAGATGGGCTGAGGTAATGCAAGAGTTTGATATACAATTGACATATAGGAAAGGGAAGTTTAATGTGGTAGTAGACTCTCTTAGTCGAATGCCGATTGTTAATGAATTGAGTTTTGCTCAATTTCAGAATGATTTCCTAGAGTCCTTAAAAGGGAAATGTGAATTTGATCCTCACTTCTCTAAAATATGGAAAGCAATTAATAACAGGGATCCAACTAATCGAGAGGCTTTCACTAAGGAGTCGCATGGAAATGGTGACACACCATAGGTTGGTGATAAAGGACTCAAGTGGGGAAAAGATACTATTGAAGATGGCTACCTACTCTACAAGGGTAGAGTATGTGTCCCAGATGATAATGACATTAGGCACCAAATCCTTTTTGAATGTCATGATAGTCCGAGTGCTAGACACCCAGGAATTCAAAAGACATATGTACTTCTGAAAAGACAATTCTTTTGGCCTGGAATAGGAAAGGACATCCAAGATTATGTATTGAAGTGCCAAAAATGCCAGGTCAATAAGGTTGAACGCCTTAAGGTAGGAGGTCTCCTACACCCATTGGAGATTCCATCTAGCAAATGGGAAAGCATCTCCATGGATTTTATTATGGGACTACCTAGGACACAGAGGGGGCACAACTCTGTGTGGGTAATTGTGGATCGGTTGACCAAGATGGCTCATTTTGTTCCCATCAATGAAGATGTTAAAACTCCAGAATTAGCTAGGCTATTTGTGGAACATATCTATAGACTATATGGGCTACCCGCCGGTATTGTTAGTGACCGAGATAGCAAATTTAACAGCCATTTTTGGAGGGCTGTGTTTAAGAGGTTGGAAACTTCATTGAATATGAGCACCATGGATCATCCACAGAGTGATGGTCAAACTAAAAGGGTTAATCAAATCATTGAGGATATGCTTCGAGCATATGTAAATAAACGGCAAACTAATTGGGAACAGTATTTGCCCATATTAGAATTTGCATATAACAGTGCCAAACATTCAACTACAGGTTTTAGTCCATTCATGATGATGTATGGATTTCAACCTAGAGCCCCAATGACAATGGGACTTGAAAAAGAGAAGGTTCAAGCGGCCAAAGACTTTCTTGAGGATATGAATCAAATGCTTATAAGTTAGCTAAAGATAGCATAAGAAGAGCTCAAGATAGAGCACAAAGTTATGCAAACCCCCACCGTAGAAAGTTGGAGTTTGAAGTAAATGAGAAAGTCTACGTTAAGGTACCTGAATCTTCAGAATCTCTAAAAACAGGTAAATGTCCGAAGTTATCTCCTAGGTATTGTGGACCATTCACAATACTTAAGAGGATTGGAGAACTTGCTTACAAATTAGCCTTACTTGAGGGATGTAGAGTACATCCATTTTTTCATGTTAGGAGGCTAAAAAAAAAATTAGGAGATGATGATAATCTCATTGGAAATGAAGTCCTAGTTGAACTTATTGAACCCGCATCTTTACCACATGAACCAGAAAGAATTTTAGATACACAAAAAAAAAGAATGCGACATACTATATGGAAAGAATGTCTGATTAAGTGGAAAGATAGATCTGAAGAGAGTTCAACATGGGAAAAGCTAAGCAATCTCCAGAGGAGGTTTCCCAATTTTGTTTTTGAGGATGTAAACAATTCTTAAGGGGGAGGGAATGTTACATCAACTATAATACCATGACATCGATATAATGGGGAAACCACGAGGGCTTGACAATACTTACCTATGTGGCTAATAGGGTCTAGGGGGAAATCCTAGGCCTAGGTAATTAATGGAAGGGTGCATTAGTTGAACCTAAAGAGGGGTTTAATGGTAAGGTCCACTTGGACACATGGCACCATGAGGGATGGCCACTTGGGAGGTATTGGGCTAGGAGGGAGGATTCTAGAGGGAGCCAAAAAAAGAAAGAAGGTTGAGGAGGCTCCAAGAGAAAGGAATCCATGGTCGGGTGGAAGATTATGAGCAGAAGCCCTCGAGGATTCAGGTTTTATATCAGAAAGTGATTGAGAAACCCATAGAGGAAACCCAGACTGGGGAGGGTGATGAAGATGAGGTAGATGACACACATGGGAGAATTGAGTAGACTCTAGTTATGGAATTGTATTGACAGTTTTTTGAATTTGAATGGTTTCAATAGACAAGTGAGTCTTAAGACGTTTTAGAATCCATATGCTTTGAATGTTTTGAACATTTAGTTTTTCCCATTAATTTGTTGTTGGGGATGGTTATGAAGATAATGTAGATGACACATATGGGAGAATTGAGTAGACTCCCATTATGGAATTATATTGACAATTTTGTGATTTTGAATTGTTTCAATAGACAATTGTTCTTAAGACATTTGAGAATCCATATGCGTTGAATGTTTTGAAGGAGGCATTTACTTTTTCCCATTAATTTGATGATATTTTTTTATTCTTTTAGTACTTTATGTGATACTACAAAGTTTAACTTAAGAATTTCGATAAGGTTATGTTGCTACATGTAGGAATGAAAGTTGTACCATGTAGTTTTTCTATTGAAAATAAAAGGTCAAACGAAGGAAAAAAATTACAGACTTCTTGATTTTTATAAATACATTGATATTGTGTTCTGTAGTCGAGGTCCTTATTGATTTGCGGGCATTATGTACCAAAATTGATAGGATTTTAAAAGTTTTGAAAAATTCACTACGCAAAATATGACCTTTTTTTGAAAAAGTTATAATTTTAATGAATTTCTGAGGGAATCTTAAAACGGGTACCAATGTTACATACCTGAATTAGATGTTACACTGTTATCTAATATATATCCTAATATCAATCAAGTTATCTTCCTATAGCTTAAGACTCTTTTCTTAGTCAAATGTGTTTGCCTTTGCCAGGCCTAACTTGGATCTTCCTAGGTAATAGTCAATCCTCATATTGGCCTCTCGTTGCCTTTTGGAGCTTTGATGTTGATTTGCAATCAAGAATCAATGCAAAGGTGAGAAAAATATTACTTGCCAACATTTTGAAGCTGATTATTTTAAAGCATGAATCAATGACCAAAATTAATGAACACACAAGTATAACCACTTCTAGAAGCCTTTGAGATTATCTTTCTATATTAGGTGCATATTTGCAAAGATTTGGTCTAATGTACATCGCTTTAAGTTGATGTTAATGTGGTCAACCATGATAAATCCATGACCCAATCATAGTGCAAGCATCAACATCATGGCACATCACGTACTTGAAATAGAGTGGGTCATCCTCTTGATTCAAATATTAAGTTTTTAGGTTTAAATATCTTAGACTTGAATAATTGGACATCGATTGACACCTTTAACCCTCATGTTTCCCTCATGACTCTACTCCACTACTTGTGTGTAGACTTGGTGGCTCACTATTCACAACACATGTATTCTTTGCATCAAGTATCAGTCCAGTTAGGGATTTTGACATAGACCCACTAAAAAAATCCCATCTTCAAGTACTCTTTCTCACAGTCATTGGAGAACACGTTCCTTGTCTATTGTGGTTTACCTCATAGAAGCTAGTGTGATTTTCATATTCAGAAATATAGTCATTCGAGTTGCATAGAACTATCCCTTCATATTTAATACAACCTCACATCCCTAATTGCTTTCATCTTCACTAATTAAGGGAGGTTTGGAAAAGGGCCATGTAAGAAATGGATTAGTATTTACTTATATGAAATCATTTAAAGCTGCTCATTGGGGTCATAATGGAGGCTCATGTGGCTTTGATAGAGTGCACATGGTTTGTCTTTTAATTATGGTGAGTTATGTACATAATGAAAGAATCACTACTATACAAGTGGCCATTTTTTTCATTTATTTACATCTCTATTAGGTACTTATAAATTTTTTGAAACGAAAAAAAGACATTCCATTGAAAAAATAGTGGTGCATCGATAGCTAAGTTTTCATCAATATAAACATCAATATTTTTGTCAATATAAATAGGAGTATAGATGTTGGTAGTTAAAGTGATTTTGTATAACTCTCATTAAAAAATTTCTTTGTACTTTTGATAGTTTAAAAGATTAAAATGTTGACAACAAGTTTGGGCTAAAATACCTTCATATAATCAAAATGAAATGTGATCATGTAAATACAAGTTAATTAGCAAAGGAAGAAAACCTTTATCCATGATATAAGTCTATCTCTAGCTCTATTCCTAGGTCTCACGTATCGTCAAGATCTATAGTACCTTAATCTTGACAATGATGGATTAGAAGCAATAGAACTTATAAGATGTAATATTCGTCATGGAACCCTTAGCAAATGATGAATTAATGTAGTGCTTCATATATTTTATTGCAATTAAGATATGAGAAGACATAGTTCTATTGCTAGGCCTAATTAATGCAATGCTTCATATATTTTGTTGCAATTAAGGGTGTCTCTTGAAATTCGGGAAGGGTTGCCTTGATTCCCTTATGAAAATAATATATTCCACATTAATTGAGATGCTCAAAGCCTCTTACTTGTAATGGAGTATATGGCCTCATGGAGGCACAAGGAATAATATCTCATTTAAGTATTGTTTTGCGTTTTGTACTACCTCATTGCTTGGGAATTATAGCCTTGGCAAATTACAAAAGGGATTGAGGAAGGACCCCTTAAATATGCATGACCCACAAAACGAAGATACTAGGTCTAGTTGGGAGTCTTTGAAAGGAATGGTTGAAGGAATTATATTAAAAACATGTAGAGCCAATGCCAAATTGTGTTTTAGATCTACCAGACAATTTCTCAAAGTAATAAATTCATGGCATTTATAAGGGCCTCATGAGCACCACTTATTTCTCAAATATGCACTTTATTAGAATTTCAAGAAAGAAATTCAATGATGTGAAGATACCCAAGCAAAAGGATTTGGTGCATGTGCAACTTGTGTAGCTTTAAAGGCCCAGCATAATAACGTTGAAGGCATGGAGAAAGATATGCATGTTGTGTGCAAGCACTCAAAAATATTACAAAATCTATCAAGGTCTAACTTATAACAATACTTAAACTACACATCTCTGTGTTTTGCAATGAGGGGAACCAATATCTTCAAACACATAGAGAAATGCAAAAAGGGAGAGACAAAAGATGGCAAATCACATTTAAAACATGTTACGACCCGTGAAAAAAAGCTGAGCATGATGATAGATATATGACCATTATCATTTATGGTATGGACCAAAAGAAGGCCAATTTCTTGCTTTAAGGGTGTTCCAAATTACCTAAAGCAAGGGAATTTCATATAGTACCATGTGGTAAAATGAGAGCATATCTTGGGAGCTTGATGGGGAAAGTTCATATGACCACTCCAAATCTTAGCAAGGATCCAAACCTTGTAGTTATAGTAATGAATGATGTATTGTCAAACCATTCAAGTTCTTTTCCACCTATCGTATATGTTCAAATAGAAAATGCATCTAAATAGTATAAAAATCAAATAGTGTTGGCTTACTTGTCTATTATTAGGGAGAAGGGCATATTCTAAATGATTCTTCTTGTATTATGATAAATTCAATCAAATCCTTAGCAAACTTTGATGAATGGAGGCTAGGATGGTGATGCCCTTCAAGAAATTCTAAAATCGACCTGCACTCCTAAACGTATTGCAAAGTTAGGTTATTAAAGCTTCCAATAGTACTCTAGCATAATGAAGGAATGCAACTCTAAAGACTTTGATGTGGGAAAAACTACGTTCATAGTTCCATATGGCTCCCCTCTATGGCCTTTTGTTACCATTAAAACTGTTGTGGAAGAATCAAAGGCAAACAAAGATGCAATGTTGAAACTTGCAAATTTGAGATCCACAAGACCATCAATAGTATTTTTGAGATGTAGTGTGGACATAGTGGAGCCCATTCTTTGTGGAACAAAATGTCATAGTAGTCTAGCATAATGAAGGATAATGGCCTTTTGTTCTCAAGGTCATACCCACTAGAGAGCTTGTTATACTCTAAGAAAGTACCATTAAATCTATCGTGGAAGAATCAAAGGCAAACAATGATGCAATGTTTAAACTTGCAAATTTAAAATCCATGAGACCATTAATAGTGTTGCTAGGTATTTTTGAGATGTAGTGTGGACATTGTGGAACCCATTCTTTGTGGAGCAAAATGTCATGGTTGCCATTATAGGAGAAGAAACATACATATACAATTTTGAGACTCCAAGTGTGACAAGAAACATACTAGGATCTAAAATTGTTGACCATCTTGCATCAATGTCTCTTGTCATGCCTAGCCCAATCAATAGAAGCATTTAAGGTGAGGACAATAAGTGTAGAAGAGTAAGAAGATCCAAGAGAAGATCAAGAGACCAGCAGCAAGGAGAGTCCCCAGGAGAGAAGGCAAAGGCTGCATGAAGGTTGTATGAGTCATGCTTGCGGATAAACCCAAGCCATTGGTAAGCTTGCTAATTTTGGATAGTGTGGAAGATGAGTTCCGTAACTACTTAAGGACATGCAACGAGGCTAATATAGGCCTGGGCAAAGCCTTATACAGGCCTGCTGCAAATTGGCATGACATCAAAGTCCAGACCCCACAAAAGGATTCATCAATTGTTTGGAAAGACAATCAGCGCTAGTCTAGTCAGCCTAACCTTTAACGGGCCAGAAAGTTTTGGAGGGCTTCAGCCCTGTATAAAGGCCCCGATGAGGGAGTCTAAGGGCCTTAGCACATGGATGGGGCTAGCATGGGTTTAGAATGGGATTATTTTTGTCATCATTACTCCCATCCTACACCAAGTGGTCTAGGATGGATTTAGAATGGGAGTAGCCACTTTTTCTCCCATCCTGGACCATGGCTGGGCTAGCATGGGTTTAGAATGGGATTATTTTTGTCATCATTACTCCCATCCTACACCAAGTGGTCTAGGATGGATTTAGAATGGGAGTAGCCACTTTTTCTCCCATCCTGGACCATGGCCTCTAGACCCTGGCAGCCAAAATGGGTTCCCCTTTTTTAGGGATTCAACAACATGAAAGGATGACATGGGTCTTTGTCGCCACAAGGTCCCCACCTCTTACATACATGAAATGACGCCATGTGTCCTCTTCCTCCTAAACCCATCCCTAGTTCTTTTTTTGTTAGCACATGGTGCGATGGGAATATGATAGAAATATGCATGGGACCACTTGGGACCACCTTTTCCCATTCCCATCCTATTTCTTCCCATGTGCTAAGCCCCTACGGTAGCCTCGTGCAGACCAATAACTGCATTAAGCACTAATAAGAGCTGTTCCTTACAGCAGCTACTGAAGCCTACTGAGGCACACAACAAACTGGATGAGTCCCTACAGCAAACCTAAGCAGATGTAAGCTCATGGTGTGGGCTACATGACAGGGCAGTTGACTACATATCTTTCTGAATCAGCAGCACACTTAATCCACTTGTGTGCACTCCTGTGAAGCCAGATAGATGTAGAGTATGCTGTCAATGAAATACATATCTTTCTGAATCTGACAGTGGCTCTATCTACTTGTGAGCACTCTTGTGGAACCAGATAGATAGTGTGCAGTATCCTGGCAGCTATCGTCTGCATTTTAGGTTATGGTTGGTGATTAATTCAAGGTCATTGTCCTAATATTATCATGTTTTGAGCTTGAGTTCTGAGCTAGAGATCTGTGCTTAGGTTTTCCAACACAGCAACAATACATATTACGGGAAGATAGTTGTTGAATATACAGCATTTTGTTTGGGCAGAAGCTCATGGATAGGTATCGCAATTTGCAATAGCAGCAGATCACATCTTGCAACAACATGACTCACAAAGTTCTATGGAAGCAGCCAACATAACAATGCAGGCTGCTCAGAGGACCCCACAAACAAGATAGGGGAAATGCTTCCTATCACTTCTGAGGTGACACTTTGGTAAACTGCCCGAGAGGATGGTATGTGGGTTAACAGCCGTCAGTAGAAATGCCGTCGCCACCTTGATGCTATCAGGGATCTCCATAAGCGATAATCGTTTATTGACAGCTAAGGGTTAGATCTGTATGAAACAGATAAAAGGAAAAGGCAGAGAGCAAAAAGAAGAGGGTCTGGCTCAGGGCTCCGCCTATACAAAGTAGCACAAAATGTGGTAGAAGAGAGCTGGCGAAGGATAATAGAGATCAAGTAAAAGAAAAAGAAAAAACTGGACGGGGCACAGGAGGACAGGCATATAGCAGCATAAATATTGTAAAAGGATCACAGTGAGCCATGGGGCAGGCTCTGCTGATACAGCTCTTACAAATAGCAGAGCTTAATTAGAGAAAGGGCTGGGGAGGCAGGTGGATATCAGCGTATGTATTGCAAAGGATCACACCAAGTCATGGCAATGAAGGGCGGGTTTGGCTGGTACAGCTTTCCTCTAGCTTCCCCTCAACTCATACAAGCCCTCCAGTTACCTAAATGTGGGCTTGGCTGGTACAGCTTCCCTCTAGCCTCCCCTCAACTCATACAAGAGGCCTCAAGTTACCTAAATGTCTGTCTTTCACAGTACAGCCTTAAACCCTTCCACACCGCTGTGTGTTTCATTACAGCTAGAACCCCATCCGAATGGTTTTACCCCATCTGAATGCTTGCCAATTCAAAATATTCTAAATAATTTTCCCTCATCTGAATAATTGCCAATTCAAAAGATTCAAAAGTAAGCTAGCTCTCTCTCTCTCTCTCTCTCTCTCTCTCTCTCTCTCTCTCTCTCTCTCTCTCTGTGCGTGTGTGCGTGAATGTGTGTGTGTGTGTGTGTGTCTGAGGGAATGATGGAATGACCAGGCTAGGACCCCATTGGCAATCCGATTCACAGTTTGATGCAAGATGCTCCATATTGTCAAAGAGCGAATACCAACAGGCTGTTTGACAATATGGATCACCTTGCATCAAACTGTGAATCGGATTGCCAATGGGGTCCTAGCCTGGTGGTTAAGGCGGGTGGGTTCGTGAAAGTGTGCGTGAGTTCAACCCCTGGCTAAGCCCTCGCAGCACCGCAATACAAAAACTGTGAAACGGATTTGTATGGTACCAGCATAGAATTCACAAATATGTCAAAAAATGCACAGGTCCACAGAGACACGCTTGGCATGTCAAGTTTCTCCTACAACGTTAAGTAGTAATTGCCCTATGATCTCCAACCTCCATATCACACCGCTGCACCTGCACCTTTCCCTTTCTTCCTCTGAATCTTTTTCTGATAGAACTCCAATTCTTTCCCTTCAAGAATATAGCTGCAGCAGGAAACAAAGAGGCTCAGTAAGTGTGATGTAACAGGGAAATTTTCAAAACTAGGACACTCAAAACAGGAAACCACTAAAGTATAGCAGGTGGAGCTAATTACCCATCACACCGACCACACTGGCCTGGGCGAGAAGATATGCAAGCAAACAAGCGGCCACTGGCAAATTGATCCTCAAGGTGCGGTTCTAATTTATGACCTTCTTGGCGCTTAGTAATTTTGCGTTGCAAATGATTACTCTTTTTCTTTTCTTCCTCCCCTGCAAGAGCTTCTCCTTCCTGCAGAACAAGAGACCATAACAGCATACATCATTTGCAAACACAAACCAGAAGTCAAAACATTACAAAGTAACAATGACAACAAAACCTCGGAAACTTTAAGGACAATATGATCACAAGTATTCACTGTCGAATAGGTTTCAGTAAATTCCAGCATTGCATGAGGACAATGCGAGATACACACTGTGATCAAAATAAGATACTAAGAAATACAGTGCACACAAAACAGGTAATTCTGGGCCATCTAAACTGGTTCTCGAGTTGTGAGCAAGAATCCACAACCTAAACTACGTGTCAGAAGAGTAGCCTCTAGCCCCGCCTGCTTTATGGCCACATGGCAGCCCTTGTTTAGCTGCCCAGCAGGCTATGTGGACCCACGGTGGGCCCTGGTTGCTGTATGGACTAATGTGGAGTCTGTCTGCTGCTGTGCAGGCCATGCAGCAGCTTGCATGTGGCCTTTTGTAAGCTGCATAGATTCCACAGGAATGTGTGAGCATGTCATGCGCCATAGATGCCCATGACATACAGGCAGGCATGAGTGAAAGTAAAGTTTGCACCGAACTTTATGCAATGCATCAGATGCATAGACAAGACCAGACTGTTCCTTTAATTTATAGAACTCACAGGTCTATTAATTGATTATGGTGGCTTGTGAAAATAGCTGCGTGCCTATTAAACTGTCTTTAATGAATCTGATTTCTTGCCATTTTGGTAGGTCTACTAAGCATGTCTTAGCTCCAGAGGATATCGTTGTAGTTTTTGCTAGATAAAACAGTGCACAGCAGCACCTGACTACCATGCTT
The DNA here is from genome assembly GCF_047967505.1 of Dipteris shenzhenensis. NCBI lineage: Eukaryota > Viridiplantae > Streptophyta > Polypodiopsida > Gleicheniales > Dipteridaceae > Dipteris > Dipteris shenzhenensis. The sequence goes on along the minus strand of NC_141600.1, from coordinate 48,320,012 downwards.
CCAGATCAGGGCTGCTCCTGACAGGTCAGGAGTACCATAGGCCCAATTGGGTCCCAATAAGTCAGCCAGCTATCTAGCTGACCCACGGGAGGGGAGGTCACCCCCAACCCAAAGCGTAAGACCACTCGGCATAGGCCCAATTGGGTCCCAATAAGTCGGCCAGCTATCTAGCTGGCCCACCAGGGGGGGCAACCCCAACCCAAAGGGTAAGACAAGAAGCCCACCATGTGGGACTTACTCCCCACCCAATAGAATGCTAAGTGACTTTTGTACCGTAGAAATGGATAAGTATGATAAGTGTGAAAAGTGTTTTATAAGTAGCTACGTACTCCAAATTCACAAGAGGTTGGATCGAGTGTTTTTGCACAAGAAACCAATAGTTAGAAATCAAGGGAAAGAGTATCTTAAATCAAGTTTAAATCCGCAAGCAAGTTGACATGACACTACAATTCTCAAATAGGATTGCCTCTTCTTAGGATCAAAGACTATGTTGTGGCTCACAACGAATCAATCAAGGATCGCTCTATGTACGCAGACAACTGCAAAGTGGCATGCATAGCAACTAGTGAGACTAGCTGGCTCAACAAATTATAGAAGAACTTGACTACCTTCAAATATGATCAAATGCCAGAACCAAGGTTGAATTGCTATTGATGTTTCATACTCGCACAAAGCACATGGAGGTTCACTATCACTTCAAAGGGAAGCTAATTGATTTTTTATCCTACTAAGACTATCAATGTTATGGGGACATACTAGCTCTGCTTTATTTTATTCCTATTTGTTTATTTGTTTTGTATTTGTTTTGGCCCATGTAGGCTAATTAACCTATGTTTGTGAATGGATTATTTTATTTTGTGCATAGGTTAATTTTTTAAGCCTATGTCTAAGACGGGTGCACATTATATGTGAAATTCAAGAAGGGATTTGAACCCATAATCTTGTGTTCCACACACGTGAGCTTTAGCACTAAGCTATAGAATAGTATAGCTACTCTAAAGATAGCTATAATATTATAAATGATCCCTCCTCCCCCTCCCCCTTTGCATGTCCTCTCTTTAATGCCCCCTTCATCGAGGGTCCCTCTCCCCCCTCCCCAATATCACGTAGCTTCCTCTTTAATGCCCCCTACCCTCCACTATTCTTTAATTGAAACTCCTCCCCTCCCGCGTATCCCTTGGTTTAATCATGGCATTGCTCTCTTCCTTTTCACCCTTCTTTTCCCCACAACTAATTAATATGAATTTCCCATTTTCCAATGTCAGGGGAACATTCTCAATAAAGGAGCCTCAAAAACTGCAATCAACCATAATAGGAAGCTCTTTGTAATGATTATAGCCTCCAAAAGTGTTCGTCCTACTAATGTATTTTTTGCTAATATAAAAACTTAGAATATATATTTTAGGAGAAACAACCAAGGTAATTTTTTAAAAGACTTCACGAAAACCGATTTTTGATGAACATAAAATGAATCACTAACTCATATAACAAAATTCATAGAGCCTTGGATAATTCAATGGCTCTTACAAAGTTTCCTTGGAAATTAAATAACCTAATGATAGAGGAAATCGCCTTTTCATTAAAAATAAATACAAACTCACTACAAGACATTATGAGACTTTCATAGTTTTTTTATTCTAGTGAATGCAAATCCCATAAATTATTTTAAAAAGATTAACTAAAACACACTAACAAGAAAACCTTGCAACAGCCCTCAAGATAGATTGCACTAAGAGCCAGATGCCTGTTAGTGCCCAATTTGCAACAAGATGTGCCCATGCATACCAAAGCAAGCTGACGCATATTAAAGTAGCCCCATATTCAAAACTAAAAGAGTTTTATGCTTAGAGAAGCACAAGGCGCTAATCAAGTAATACAACCTGCTCGCCCAAGCCAATAAGTTAAACACAACATGCAGTACTAGAATGCACATTGAAAACAGCTTTTAAAAATAACTAAAAACTTGGTATTCGGATGATACCTCTGTCTCCTTCTTGACGCCTAAGGCTTTCTTTTTCCTACCGATGTCCACCGCATAATGCTGGTTGTACCACTGGCGGAATGGAGCAGCATCAACCTGTACGATTGCAGATTTAACAAGAGTCTGAGTTCGCACAAGCTCGTTATTGGACGCGTTGTAGACCACGTCCAGAATGCGGGTCTTGCGGGTGACAGCCTCTGAACCCCAAGAGTAGTTGCCCGTGTCAAGGCGAAGAGCCCGGAACTTGAAATTACCCCCTCGGACACGAATCTTCCGAACGGTCTTGTTACTAGACAGCTTAGTCATTGCCGGCTGCCGCCCTAACTCATACCTGAAAATTTCGGAGTATCCCACGAAACATAAGCATGAGTGGCACGAACAAGAAACAATGTAGCAGCTTACTTTCAATCAAACTTTAAGCACAGCGTACTTTCTTTTTTTGCGCCATGATTTCTTTTTGCCTCCTGTCGCCCGCCTCTTGTGCGTGGAGTCCCGAGAGATACCTGAGAGCAAGGATAGGAAGTGGGCACCATTAATCCAGTCCCAGTACTGAAAGCGTTAACCTGTATGTAGCTAGAACAGTGCACAGGCAAACATATTTCCGACGAATAGTGCGGCCGGACACTGTCATATTACGAGTGACATTGCAAAACAACCAATGTAATGATGTTGATAGGATTGAAAGGATCATTCCTCGAATGGAAGTGATCAACTCCCGAATTGTGATAAGGGAAAGAAGAAGATCTGCAAAAGGAGAAGGGAGAGAAGATTGAGGGAAGGGGAGATGGCATACCCATATCGCGAGCACCTTCCTTGACGGCTGATGCTGCAGCCCGAAGGCCTGTAAAGAAAAAGAAAAAGAAAAAGAAACAGAAACAGATCCACAAGGCAAAAGAAGAAGAAGAAGAAGACGAAGAACCTCAAACCCTAAACCAGTTTAAGTTCTCTGCACACCCGGCCCTCCCCGTTTTTATGACCGCCACCTTGGCGGCCCCCCCTCCCCCCTTCCTCACCGGTCCCTCCACCTCTGGTCTTACAAGTGTCTCCCTTCACACCCTTTGCTCGCAGGCACGTACGTCGACGTGGCCGTCGTGTGCATGAATATCATTGGATCCTTGAAAACGATGTGCACTGGCCACCTAGACCCCCCACCTAACCATGCCTCACAACCTGTGCCCAGGAACCAAGCCAATGGATGGTGAACGGGGCGCGGGGGTGGGGGTGGTGGAAGGGAGGGTGGCCAATCATCTTCGAGTCTCCATTGCCTTTACTCCCCCCCCTCCCCACCCATCCCTGGACAACGGGTTGCCACAATTGGGCTTGCCAATCAAATAACGTCTACACCCTGCGAAATTGTTAGCTCTTTTTCCCCCGACCATCTCCTTGGTGGTAAACACACACTACCCAGCCCTTTTCTCACATGGGCATGATCGGTACCCACCAAGGACTACTTGCCCATCGTTCCTGAATGGGGATGCTTAATTGCGGTGGATGGGCGTACCTCGCCCTACACAAAGCTAACCTTTAGGAGACTTCAAGATGTGTCTCCTGCCCATGTTTCGTCTCTACTTGGGCAAGGGCTTTTGGTTGTTTAACACTGGGCACCTTTTTCTGTAGCCAATGAGGTATCAAGGGTGGGGTATCAACACATATTATTGCACAGCAGCAGCAATTGATACTTGAAGAAGGATGCCTACACATAGCAGCAACCTTGTGTTGTGTAAAGCCTACGTCCAAAGGTACCCACACAAGGTCGTTTTTGGCATCCCACAACTTGGGCAAGGCAGTGATGGGCAATGCATACGAGATTTCTCCAATTGCGTGTTAGGGCTGGTTTTACTTGGCAACAATGGAAGGAGCTCTATGTGTTGCCACCAATGCTCTCCTTGCCTCCTTTCTAAAGTAGTTGTTCCCGCTCCTTCATTGTGCACTGCACCTCCCTCCTCCTTACACAAACACACATCGATGCACAAGCCTACCCATAATGATGCATTTCAAGGCAAGACACCAATCGACGATGACCCTATGGACAAAACCCTGCACATGGATGGTGCCCAGCAGTCATCTAGGTGAAAGAGAATGCCCTCTTGCACCCAACGCAATGGATTCATAATTTGGTGCTCAACTCCATTTTGTGAATCCTTACAAACTCACTCATGTGTTCCTTCATTTGGTTCTTTGGATGGATTAGTTGTATTAACATATGCTCGGTTGCCTATGATGAAAACACAATGGATAGGGGTGGTGTTTGCATGTTTCTTGTACTCTTCTCTCCTCATCCATGATTTTATGCACCATGTTGGAGAATGCAGTAGGGTATTTTGTGCTCCAAGGGTGAATGCATGCAAGATTATTAGCACAAGGAGCTCGAGGGAGCGTTGGTCAGTTGTGCATGCTTGGTTCACAGCAGCTGCTTGGGTGTGTATGCCAACTGCATAATTGAGATCATAGTATTGGTCAGGTAGATGAGACTACCTACCATCCTCCTATACATAGTCACATCCTCTATATATTGACCACCATCATCCACTAACTTGACATTCTTGTCAAGTGGGGTATCAATAGGTGTGCATGCAGGCATTCCATATCTTTTCAACATCTCCAAGGCATATTGCCTTTGCATCATCCATATACATGAGGGAGTGTCCACTTCTATGCCCAAGAAATACTTAAGCTGTCCCAAGTTTGTCATCTCAAATTCACTTGGTAGCCAATTCTTCATGGCTGCAATTTATGCATGATCATCTTCAATAAGCATAAGATCATCAACATAAATGACTATCACCACAATTCTTTGCCCTGTGTGCTTCACATATAAAGAATAATCAGATTTTGATTGGCTATAGCCCATGCTCATCAAGAATTTGTTGATCCTCTCACACTATGCTCTTGGAGCATGCTTAAACCCATATAACACTCTTCTCAGCTTGCATACATAGTTGAGGTATTTTGGATGAACATATTCCTATGGTGGATGCACGTACACTTCCTCTTTCAATTGACCATTCAAGAATGCATTTTAACATCCATTTGGTATAATAACCATCCAAACATGCTAGCCAATGCAATCACCACTCTAACCGTAGTCATCTTTGCTACTAAGCTTATTGTTTTGTCATAATCCAACCCATGAGTTTGGGCATGCCCTTTAGCCACAAGTCTAGCTTTATGCTACCATCAGCCTTGCATTTGCCCTTGTATAGCCATTTTGAGCCAATTGCTTTCTTTCTAGGTGGCAATTTCACCAATTCTCAAGTCTTATTATTTTCCAGGGCATTCATCTCTTCATCCATTGCATTCACCCATTCTTTCTTGCTTATTGCCTCTTCAAAAGTAGATGGTTCAGCATGCCCAATTCTTGAAACCATACAAGCATAATGCATTTTCATGTATCCATTATATGTCATTTTCATGCTTATCCATTTTCATGCATAAGCATAATGCATTTTCATGTATCCATTATATGTCATGCTCTCTATCGGGCATTTAACCTTCTAAGATCTCCTCTTGTGCTTCATAAAGTATATCCAAGTATAGTGGCTATAATCATTAATGAATGTGATGTAGAACCATGAGCCATTCATGGAGACATTATCACAAGGACCCCACAGATCCGTATGAATCAACCAACTTATTTGTTGATTTTTTCTCTCCTTGAAAACGAAAGTCTTTTTTGCTTTCCAAATTGACAAGCTTCACATGTATGCCTGAAATCCAAAAGTCCAAATACCGGTAGGCCTCTAACAATTTCATGCCTTTGTGTTTCTTTCAACTTCCTGTAATTTACATGCCCCTATTCTCTTGTGCCATATCTCAACTTGTTCATCCTGCTTGTTGCCTTTAGCATAGATCGAGCCATGATGCACTAAGGGCTCTCTTGTATCAAACGTAAACAACCTTCCTTCTTTTCTTTGCATGTCTTGATCCACCATTGGACCAAGTGAGGTGAAATTCTTTGTAATGGTAGGCACACAAAGTACATCGGCAAGTCTATTCTTAGCTCCATATTTTGTCACTAATGATATAGAGCCCACATGAGTAATCTCATGAAGTGAATCATCACATGTGGCAACAAACTCCTTCATAGGCATGCTCTCTTTATGGAAAACCATTCTTCATGGGATGTCATATGGTTTGTGCATCCTAAATCTATGTACCATATGTCTTTCTTGCAAGCCGGCATCATTTGTCTTTCTTGCAGGTGGGCATCATACTATTTATGACATGCTCCATAGCAAATAAATGACCATCTGACTTGCCTCTACCAAAGCCTCCTCTCTGGGCATATTCTCCATCATCAAGGCTAGCATAGTGGTTGTATTCTCTTCCTCTTCCTCTACCATGAGCATTTGCTTTTTGCGCTTGTGGTAACAATCCTACTCATAATGACCATATTTGCCACATTAATGGCATGTGTCATCCCTCATGGGTGTGCCAACAAATCCTCTACCATGGGGGAGCACCTCTCTCTTGCCTCTAGGCATGCTGTGACCTCCTCTTTGGTGGATGGCATCACCTCTACTAGAGCACTATCCAAAAATATGACTATTATGTCCTCTACCTTTGAATGAGCATCCATGGCCTCTATCATGAAAGAACATGCAGTCTCTACTGCTAGAGCTACTACCGTTGGCATCTCATAAGCCTTATTTTATCTCCTCCATCATGCACATAGCACCTAACTCCTCAAAATCTGGCATACTACCCCGAACTAAAATGGAGGTATCCAACGCATGATATCTGGGTCCAAGCCCATTCAGTGTCACTAGAACCAAATCATTATCTTCTACAATACAATTTACGGAGGCTAAGTCCTCAACAATTTGTCTAATCTTAGCAGCATAATCCATAATTGACCTTTCTCCTCTCCATACACCATGCAATCTTTGCTTCAATTATATCTTCCTGACCTCTATACTTGTGCCATATATTATATATATGATATCCTTCTCCACCCATCTATTATATTCCCTTTTCAGCTCTTCCATGGGATCATCTTTTGGTATATCCGAGCAATCATCATCACCCATTATCAAGTTGGCATCGACCGTTTCCCCTCAATAAATTCTCCATTCTATGTGACCAAACACTATAATGCCTTTGTAAGCTTATCACCCACTATTTGGGTCACTTAAGAGGTCTCAACCATTTCTAAAGGTGATTACATCAAAGGCAATAAATTCCCCAAATGCAACACCAACAATGGCATCCAATTTTGAAATTTATTTGGGTATGTACGACATCAACAGCATCCACATTTGGGCATCAACCAAACACCAATAAGCACTTCTATGATTTATTGTCAAGTGTGTACAAGCCACGTGCTAATCAAGGCATTAACTTCACAAAATGTCTCAACAACAGTAATTTATGATCACCCTTTTAACCTCTCACAACATGTGAGGAATGGGGCATCAATCTACAACCAATCTAGGCATTAACACCTCCAACATCAACCCAAACACTTGTCCCAAACTGAATTTTTTGATTTACTGTTGTGGTATTGCAAATAAAACACTTGGTCTTAGTGAGTGGGTAGTAACCTTTTTATTGCTTTGCAGACCTTATATCTTTTGCTAGAAAATTTGGATGAGCTTGCTTCCAAAAGCAAAGTTGTAGCCCGTTTAGCAATTTCCAACTCCTCAGTTCAGCTCTAGGTTCAATTCCACACGGGTTGGAAGATATTCACTTTGCATGATGATTGTCCAAAAGATTTCTGCAATTTACTACATGCATTAGGCTTTTTTCAAAAATAAAATCCCATCAAATTTCAGCTTGCCACTATCCAAGAAGTCTCCCATACTCATGCATATGTAGGCCATCCTTTGGTGGTTCTAGTGATGCCCTATAGGCCATGGTATGTGCCTTGTAGGCATAAATAAAGACACTTATAGTGTTAGTGTCTTTTAGGCCACATAGGACACTTAGTCCTATGTGACACCTAGGACACTTAGTCCTAGGTGTAGGTACTTGTACCTTGTACTCTTTAGTTTTGGATAATCTAAGTGTGATGTGACAGGTGTTCTTATGCGACCCTTTTGTACCTGCACTCTCTCTCCTATCAGATCCTACGTATAGTCCCCGTACAGTCTGTACAACTGCCCCGTACATTTGCGTACTAGTTGCCCATACATTTGCTGTACCTGCTCAGTGTCGTACCTGAGATCCTACAGTGGTACATGTTGTACATGCACCATACCTGCTCAATGCCATACCTCTTATATAAGCGCTGTTGTACAATGTACCTACGTCACACGTCCGTACCTGCATATAGTACTACGTCATACTGTACTCCCTTGGGCAGCACCTTTCGTACCTTCGTACCTACAGATAGTACTACGTCGTACAGTTTTTGTACAACATACCAGCACTGTACCCGTTTAGTACATTGTCCGTACAAGCATCGTACAGCCTCCGTACAGGCATAGTAACTGCTTCCATACTGTCATCCGTACAGTTGTGTTTACTCTGGGATTTGGTACAACATTTGGCACGTGTTAAATCTCTTGTAGTCTTTTACTATTTTTTGACAGTTTTATTGTCAAACCCTGATTTCCAACATAAAAATTTAGGGCTTTTGACATCTGGACCTTCAACCTGTCAATACAACATGAGAACAAAATTTATACAAATGAACTAGGTGAATGTGTATTTGTTTCTCTACAATTGTAGTGGTGGTACGTGAGTTGACAAGGTTGACAACTGAAATCCTTCCAAAAATTGAAGTTTTCAGTTAATTTCAGGTTCAGGACTTGTGCCACCTCATCACTCAGGTCAACAAAATTTGGGGCTTTTGTGTTAGAAGCTCAATTTCAACTGGTGTTTGGGACAATAACTCATATTTTTGTAGTTTCAAGCCTTGAGGCTATACATTGGGTCAGATTCGCATTCATTGGGTCACATTTGCAAAAAATTTCAGCAAAATTTGGGGCTTTTCTGCATTTGCCCTCTTTCTGGCCTATTTGCCCTCATTAAAATTTGGGGCTTTTGCTAGATTTGCTGTTTTTGCAGTGAACGTTGCCTGCCACAGTCACATTTGAGTCAGATCTGCATTTGCCCTTTTGATTTGGGTCAGAAATTTGTAGATATTTGCTGTCATTTTTTGGACAGCCAGCTTTTTGCAGTGATAGCCTTGAGGCTTTTGGGTTTTCAGGTCTTTTTCAGGGTATCACATTTGCTATGGCTGGGAACAATCAAGATTTATTTGGAGTTCTTCGTGAAGATGATAAGTTGGATGGCACCAACTATCCGATGTGGTCTTATCTCATGAAACATATTCTTGTTGCAAAGCATTTGTGAAATATTGTTTCTGGGGCTGATTTGAGGCCAACCAATGCTACAGTGGTTGCCTCTACTATTGGTCCTTCTGCAAGGGGTACTCCTCCTGATGCCTCTTCATCTAGCACTCCTGCTGCTGCTCTTCCAACTCAAGAACAGTCAAGATGGGATGCAAGAGATGCAAATGCACATTCATGCATTGCTTTATCATGCAAGAGAATCATTATTCCACACATCCGGCCTTGCAGGACAGCAAAGGATGCTTGGGATAAATTGGCTTCTTTCTATTAGATTCGCAATGAAGCTCGTGTTGCATATTTGACAAGGCAATTATAGGAAGTCAGTATGAATGAATGTGAGTCTATGGATGCATACCTAACAAAGGTCAAGGACCTCATGGAACAGCTTGCCAACATTGATGAGGTGGTGCCAAATTCATAGCTTGTTAGTACCACATTGAATGGACTGCCAGATACATATCAAGGGTTTGCTACAACCCTTCGATTAGTGGCCATGGGTAATCCAGACCACTATTCTTTTGATCAGCTAGTTACTTTGCTTTTGCAGGAAGAGCAAAGTAGAGCTAATAGACAAGCCATTATTCCTGATCATGCATTTGCTTCACAGCAGACAGGAAGAGGCAAGGCTTCCAAGCCTATGGGCAAGCCAAAATCTACGCATAAGCAGTTGCAATTCCTCCCATGCATCTAAAAATACAGCAGATAAGTCAAAGAAAAAAAGATGCAACTATTGTCGCAAGCCTGGACATGACATTTCAGAATTCAGGAAGCGCATTGCTTTGGAGAAAAAGAAAGCAAGATTGACAGTTAATGCCTCACATACTATTGAATCCCATGAGCCAGAAGATGCTTCACATGCACATGCTCTTCAGGATGATTGGGCATGGGCTGTCCATTGCTCATTTGATCCCTCCAAAACTGATGCATTCTTTATTGCTAATGATGCTCAGTCTTGGTACTTTGATAGTGGTGCTTCCAAGCATGTCACATCTTGTAGACAGTTGCTTCATTCTTTAGCTGATGCACCTCAAGGGGGGACTATCACATGTGCTAATAATGCTTCATATGTTGTAAAAGGAATTGGAGATGTGCAGCTCACATCCATTTCAAGCCATCCTGTCACTCTGACAAATGTTCTTTTTGTGCTTGGCATTGAAGTCAACTTGATTTCAATTTCAGCAATTGCTACTTCAGGTTTCAGAGTGATTTTTGATGGCTATAGATGTCTAGTTTATGATCTTCGTGATGACAATGCCATAGTTCTCACTGGCACTTTGGAAAAAGGGCTTTATCACCTTGATCATCATTCAGCTACACTTTCTATTGAAGCATTGGCTATTTCAGATTCACAGCCTGCTGAAACTCATCTTTGGCATGAGAGAATGGGCCATTTCAATTATAGAGCTCTTGCAAAGCTACATTCACAGCAGCTTGCAAATGATGTACCTCAGACTCACACAGTATCCAAACATGTGTGTGAGGGTTGTCTTTTGGGTAAGATGCATCGATTTCCTTTTCAAAAGAATGGTCCAAAACTCTCACAAAGGAAATTGCAGCTAGTACACAATGATGTCTGTGGCCCAATGAGGACAAATGCCATTGGGGGGTATAAGTATTTCATGACTGTCATTAATGATTTCACAAGATATTGTTGGGTATATTCTTTAAAAGCCAAATCTGAAGTTTTCTTATGCTTTCAGAGATGGCTGAATATGGTCGAGAATGAGTCAGGATGCAAGCTTGTCACCCTCAACACAGATAGGGGGGGAGAGTATATGTCAAAGGAGTTTGATGCATTTCTGTCTTCACAGGGCATTATTCACTCATGCACTACTCCTTACACTCCTCAGCAGGATCCTGTTTCTGAAAGAAAAAACAGGTCCACAATGGAGATGGACAGATGCATGCTTAAGGCCAAGTCTTTGCCCAATAAATTTTGGCTTGATGCAGTAATGTGTGCCGACTAACCTACACAGGCATTGAAGACTGTTACACCTTATGAAGCATGGAAAGGCAGGAAGCCTTCACTTTCACACATGAGAGTTTTTGGGTCTCTTGCATATGTTCATGTACCATCTTAGCTGAGACATAAGCTTGATGACAAGGCAATCAAATGCATATTTATTGGTTACAGCCAAGAGAGCAGAGGGTATTGGTTATATCAACCAAATACTGGGAAGATTATTGTCAGTAGAGATGTAATCTTTGCTGAACATTCAGCTTCTCCTCTTGTGGACTGCAAAGCAAAGCCAGATGTTGACATGTTTGATGCCTTTGAATCTTGGTTACCTCTGCCATCATTAGAAGAGGATCTTAACCAGAAACATGAGCCTCCTGTAGGCCCTCCACTAAGCAATAATGAGCCACAACCTCATGCTGATTTGCAGGTTTCTCTTCCGGCACAAAATAATCCCACTACTCATGATGCAGTCATTGAAGAAAGAGCTGTCAATAGACAGCAAAGGCAAGTTCCCAGATGGCTTCTTGATACATTGAGGGATAGCAAACAAGATCAGCCTTTTGCTGCCTGGACAAGATCGGAATAGACAGCATGGTCACTTTCTTGAGTTTGCACTCCTTGCTACAGCTTGCAATGAAGAGCCTCTGTGCCATAAAGATGCTTTTGACACCAAAGAGTGGATGGATGCAATGAGAGCTGAGTTACAATCTATTGCCAAAAATGACACATGGGAATTAGTAGATCTCCCTCCCGGCAAGCATGCCATTGGAACGCAGTGGGTCTACAAATTGAAAAGGAAATTTGATGGTAGCATAGATCGATACAAAGCCTGTCTTGTTGCAAAAGGGTATGCCCAACAACAAGGCATTGACTTTGAGGAGACATTTGCTCCCACATCCAGGATTACTACCATTAGATGTGTCATTGCCATTGCAGCCCATCATCATTGGCAAGTGCACCAGCTTGACATCAAAACTGCTTTTCTTCATGGGGATCTGCAGGAAGAAGTCTATGTCACACAACCTCCTAGATTTGAGGTTGTTAATTCCGAAAATAAGGTATGCCGGCTTAGAAAAGTCCTTTATGGTTTGAAGCAGGCACCTAGGGCATGATATGCCAAAATTCATGCACACTTACTATCCCTTGGTTTTCAGAATAGTCCCACAGAACCCACTCTTTATGTCCGTGGAAGTGGATCTGATTTTTTAGTGCTGATTTTGTATGTGGATGATATGCTCATCACGGGCCCAGATACTCAGCAAATTGTAGCTTTCAAGGCTGATTTGCAGCAGATTTTTGACATGTCAGACATGGGACAACTCCATTATTATTTGGGCATTTAGTTTGCTCATGTTGAGGGGGGGTATCATGATGTCTCAGTCCAAGTATATTAGACAGCTCCTTGATCGTTTTCAGTTTGAGGATTGCAAGCCAATCTCTACTCCAGTGGACCCTGGCTTCAAATTCTCAGCTCATGATGGGAGCCCACCATGCGATATCACTCTTTATCAGCAAGCGGTTGGATGCCTTATTTATTTATGTCACACCAGACCTAACTTGCAGTATGCGATATCTCAGCTCAGCAGATTCATGCACATGCCCAGTTCACAGCATTGGCAGGCAGTGAAGAGAGTCTTCAGATATCTCAGAGGCACTTAGGATTTAGCCCTCTTCTATGGTGATCAGGGTTCACTTACCATGCATGCTTACACGGATAGTGACTGGGCAGGATGTTTTGACACCAGAGTGTCACATATTGGCAATTGTTTTTTGCTTGTGGCAATTCATGTATCTCTTGGCTCAGCAAGAAGCAACCAACATTTGCCAAGTCTAGCTGTGAGGCTGAGTACAGGGCAGCTTTCACCGCTACAGTAGAGTGTGTTTGGCTTTAACAGTTACTTACAGATCTTGGTATTCGCCAGACATCCTCCACTATCGTCTACACTGATAGCCAGAGTGCTTTGGCCATTGTGCGTAACCCAGTGTTTCATGCGCATACCAAGCATATTGAAGTTTACTATCATTATGTTCAGGAGCGGTTGTCAGCAGGAGACATAGAGTTGTCCTATCTTCCCACAGAGGACAACATAGTAGATATGTTTACAAAGGCACTTCCACGTCCCAAGTTCTGAAGTCTTTCAACAGGCTTTACACTTGGTTCCCTTTGTTACATGATTTGACATCCCTTGTACATTCATAGGTGGCTATATCCTTTTGGATGAACATGTGCCACCATGACTAGAAAATACCAGATATTCTGAGACGTTTCCGGAGTACTTCAGCCCATCCCATGGAGGGGGGTTTGTAGGCCATCCTTTGGTGGTTCTAGTGTTGCCCTATAAGCCATGGTATGTGCCTTGTAGGCATAAATAAAGACACTTATAGTTTTAGTGTCTTTTAGGCCACATAGGACACTTAGTCCTAGGTGTAGGTACTTGTACCTTGTACTCTTTAGTTTTGGATAATCTAAGTGTGATGTGACAGGTGTTCTTCTGCGACCCTTTCATACCTGCACTCTCTCTCTCCTATCAGATCCTACATCATATTCATTTGCCTTTAAAAATGAACAATTGTAGCATCTGCTCATTGTTTGAGAAACTCAAAATGCTTGCATTTCTTCATAAGATCCTAAAGGTCAAGGCATCCGGAGAGACATCCACCAGTTGCATTTGTTTAAAACACTTAGGTGCTTCACCTATTTCCATAAGCAATGGCATACAAATTGATTGGACAACTCTACAACATTCCTATGCACACGATCTAGAAATGGAATACCACCAATGTATCTTCACTCCTCCTATGTTTTTGGAAGCAATACAAATTGCTATGGCTTGCGTTTTATTTTGCTTTGAATATGAATGACTACTGCTAATGTATTTTTCCTTGCTTTCTCTTGCTTTCCTTAATAGAGGTCAAATGTAATGCTCTCTTTCCTTGAATCATGAGCTATGGTAGTAAAGCTGCCCCTTTCTTATCCTAATCTCGAAAGCTACCCCTTGGTAGAGTTCTTCTTCTTCTCACGGTGGCAAATATATGACACTTGTGGGTGATGTCCATCACCCAACTTTGAGCTGTTGCACCTCCTTAAGGGCCTTCCCAAATTCTACCTTAGCTCTGATACCACATTTTGAGTGCATATAGTGGAATCAATGATCATTCATGATAGAGGAGACACAAGTTGTGGGCAGCTTACCTTCTTCATTCTCTTACATTGCTAAGTCACATTCTTATAGTCTTACACCCAACATTACAAGAGGATTATCCTAATCTCTCTTTGATTGTCAACACGGTGCCATGCCACTCATGTAATACACCACTCTCAAGTAACATATATTTCAGCATACAACTAATACCTTCTCAGCAAGGCATGGAAGAACAAGGTAAGAAGCATGCTACCACATGCAAAATCATCCTGTATATCATCAAGCTAGAGCTAGAATGGCTGATGCATGGAGGTGTCTACATGTTCTTCACAAGGAGAGTTCTCTTGATGGAGGAGATTAATCAATTGTTGGTGTTTAAGTGTGATTTTCCTACACTACCTACATGGCTAAGTATATGGGAAATGGCTTTTTTCTGTTGCGATGTGCTTCTCAGGCCTTTCGAGATGATTTGCTGGGCTATTTGTTTCTCTTTGCAGGATCAACTATGTTTGTTTTGCCTTGGTTTTTGGATTTTAACATTGATGAGTTTCTTTTTCATGACTGTCTCGTATGAGTGGAATTCTCGTGGCTTCCAACATGGATGGTAGAGGTTGTGGGTTTCTTGGCTAGTGCTTTGGGGAAACTGCTTCTTATTCCCCCTTCTTCTATATCCACCTTTGCTCTGAAGAGAGTCTGGATCGTATGGGCTTGTGCGCAAGAATTCTCAATGTCTATCAATGTCAAGCTAGCTAAAGGGGTGGTGTATATGCAGGAAGTTCACTTTGGTCCTTTCCCCAATTCTTGCTTCATTTGTCAAAAGATGGGACACTACATGTAACTATCCAAAAAATGTTAAAAACTCAAAGTTGGCTAAAGGATTAGCTAATTCGCAGGTACATACACCTCTAGGGAATGAGCATGCAAAGATTTTGATTGATCAAGATGCTCAAGGTGACGATCAGAAGTAGCATGAGCAGGATCAGACTATTCTGGCTGATGATTCTAGGCTAGACAAGACTCCAAGCATGGTGCTCCAAGCAAGGTGGAAAACCAGTCTCTAAGCATGGTGCTCTAAGCAAGGTGGCAAACTAGTCTAGTGCTCAAGAAGCTAGTAGCAACATTGTTGCGGTGGCTATTGAAGGGAAGGTTCAGAAGGATGGAGACCTCAGGTAGAGGATCGAAGTGGTATATCAAGTTTTGGGGCTGAAGAAGAGATGTCTGAAGCAAATAATCAAAAGTGTGTGCACGAGGAGAAGGTGGTGACATCGGATCCTTTGGTTGAAGACAATATCTCCATCAAATCTATCTCAAGTTAACGTATGTCCAAAGAACTTAAAGATGCAGCAAGAAATGTGGGATCAGGTAAAGAGAACCGCTTCCATTTTCTACAAAATGCATACAAAGCCCTCATCATCCAGTAAAAATGGTAAGTTAGGAGGTTGCGGCGGTGGGTGTAGGTCCATAAGGTTGTTGTCTTGGAATCTGTGAGGAGTTGTAATGAGGTGAAACAGTCCAATTGTATCTCAATGTTGCATAAAATCTTTCCTAATGTAGTCCTATCATAAGAGGTCAAGTGTGGTGTGGATGATGCACTATGGCATGCATTTTCCAATCTTGGTTTTGCTATTTTCCTCAATTGTCCTAAGAGGGGAAAGGGGGGGTGGTAGTTTTGGTTAAAGGAGGCCTTAAAGCTTTCGAAGTATATAATTGAGTGTCCTTTGTGGGGATTTGAGCTTTGGTCGATCAATTTGATTTTTGTGTGGCCAGTGTGTATGCGTCATACTCTTCGTTAGAAAGAAGGGAATCCTGGAACAAGATGTGATCTTCCTTGATAGGGAAAAGATGGATCTTGGGAGCAGCCTGGAATATGATGACAAACCTGAAAGAAACTACAAGGCTTCACACTGAGCTCAAACTAAAAGAGGGCATGATTGTCGAAATATGCTCGGGTAACTTGGACATTGCCAATGGAGCAAACGGTACATTTAGAGGCTCAAGCTTGCACAACAAACCTCTCGTGATATAAATCGAATTTAGCAAGGCGCAAACAAGCAAGAATACTCCGACACAAAACATGAATCTATGCAACAACTACGGCGGAAATAATTGGATACCAATAACACAAATAACGAGAGAATACCAAATTGGGAAGAACCACTTAAACAGTGCTTGCGGGACACAATTCCCAATACAACCAGCATCTGCTAGAATGATCCATCGCTCATGGCCTCACCATGGAGACTCTAGCCTTTGAGCCTTCCCATGTACGAGCTCATGGACTTACTTATACATCCCTCTCATGTATCAGAAACCCTCAAAACTTATACCTCCTAAATAGAGCAACAAAATGATAAGAGATGACCCTACAGTCCTATATGAGATTCAAAGGCTACAGTCGAAACGGGCATGGACTTTCGAACAAGCAGTTCTCACAATCAAAACAAGCAATTAAGGCACATTGCAAAGCTTGAACACAAGATCATTTCACTACCATAAAGAAGACATTATAAACTCCCAAGCAATCATGCACATGTCCATACTTTGCCTCCAAGAAACACAAAACCACTCATTAAGAGACATTAACTTACCAAGCTTTGACAACAACAACACAAGGCCAGGGTCTACCTACATACTTCGAAAAACAATACCATACTATCAAACAACAAAAACATTATCATACAAGCATGAAAATGCCTTGTCACAACTTTAAAGGAAAATATAGCCCGATATATGTGCTCAAATGGGGTTTTCCAATCAATTTGAGTGGCTGAATGACTATATTTGGACATTGGATGTGAAAGTTATGCCACTTTTAAAAGTGTTGTGCAAGGTAGTTTTGATAGCGAAAGTACCTTCGAAGACCTTTTTCAAAGAGGTTTTGCTGGCAAAACTACATTGATGGATTGCTTCAATGAGGTTTCTTTGGAGAAACCTTTCATGAAGATAGGTTGAGAGAGGGTTTTCAATGTCACCCCCTATTAAGTAAAAGTTGTAAGAAGGATCATAAGGGAATTTCCATAGAGAAGTCTACCTACATGTGGGTTTCTTCAAAAGCCATCCCATTATGTTACTCACCATTCCCAAAGTTTTATGTAAAGATTTGTGTATAAAATAGGCATTGCTATGATACTTTGCCTATTTCTAAGTGAAACTATGTTGATTTTTCTCAGAAAATGGTCATCCCCTATAGCAAGCAAGTGCATGGAAAAAGAAACAATTCGAAATTATAAGTAGTGTTTGATTTATTAAAAGATCTTTGCACATGCACAAATTGCACATTTTCAACATCTTCTATCTTAGGGTGAATCTAGATACCAATATCAAGGAGGGGTGTCAATATGCCAAGAAATCTAAACATTCTTCCTCAAGGTAGATTTTGATAAAGATTATGTGACAGGATGCAAGATTACACATGTAAGAAAATTGTACATGGTTGGAGGAGGCCAAGGTGATGAAGATGAGTACTTAAACAACTTTCTATAGTTGTGGAAACTCTTTGGCTGTACTATTTTTCTTCACAACAATAGTTGGCAACCCTGCCTTCAAAAATAGGTTACGTAAATAGTGTGCATATTTTATACTAACATGTTGCAAATGAGAATTCTTAGCTACATTTTTCCTTTCAACACTTTTAGTGCTGCCAACTAGTAGTGTGGACACTGGTAATTGGCATTAGAAACTTCACCATTTACTACTTTGGAGATTCCATGTCAATGGGGTTTGACACTCTATGGTTTTTAATCCGATTAAATGGCTTGCATTGCAAGGCTTAGCATCTCAAAATTCACTTTCTCCTTCCATGGCAAGTCAGACATTGGCCAATGAACAAACTCTCTCTCTCTCTCTCTCTCTCTCTCTCACACACACACACACACACACACACATTTTCAATTTTAGAAGACCAACAACCATAGATATATAACATAAATAAAAACAAAGCATAGAGGCTAAGAATCCACATGGTTTCATATTATCCGAAATTAGAGAATGCTTCCATATATCTATGTGTCATGCACCATGTGGAGATATCCCTTTAAAAAGTTATTTTGAGAAGTTACAATGTTTCAAACACACCCTTTCTTATCCCAAAACCTTAACTAATGCTAAGTATATTCCGAATACTAATTTGGGGCAATAATATAGTTGGTTAACACTTGGCATATCCAGGTGGTTAGTGATTTTGGGACCAATACGATTGCTCAGCGTTGAAAACATTGTGTTGGTGCGCTGCTCGTTCCTAAACAAAAAGATTGAAGGTACATATGGCACAATTATATACTAAGATCTTGGGTTGGATTGGGCCTAATATGCCCTAGTTGAGAGGCTATGGAGGAGTATGGGGATTGATCTCGATCTTTCAATCTCTTGCCAAGCCTTTAGCGGAGAGGTAAAAGCTCGCGGCCGGGTACCCCCACTTTAAAACTTTAGTTGCAAAAAATGACACTTGAACTCCCGCCTCTACAAATCCGGTGTGGGTCTAAGTTTGAATTGCTTTGCACGATCCAAGTGTTGCTTGGCCCACTAGATTTAGCATAAAAGTGCATGTGTAGTTGCGAGTTCAACTACCTTAGAAGTACCTATCATGGAGTTATCTATCGGCTTCTCCGAAGGACCTACCTAGGAAGTAGTTTGTGACAAGTGGCATACACTAGTATTGCCCAGAGCCGAATCATCATTGTTCGACTTCTATCTTTGGGGTAGCTTCTCATCGGGTGCTCGGAGTAACTGGAGCAAAGACTGGAGCTGGGCATAATTCTCCAGCTTCCCCTTGAGGCAAGCGTTTTCTTCCCTTAGGCTTTTAGCCTCCTGTATTGCTTGGCGGAGCATGGCATTTTCTGCACGTAGTGTCTTTGCCTCCTCTTATGCTGCATGGAGGACCTTCAGATTTGCCTTGTCTTCTACGTGTTCTCCAGCACAATTTGGAGTTGGAGGTTGGTTGCACTAAATCATCTTTGGACCTGGCATTAAGAGAATGCAATATGTCAACTTCACACTTTTAGATTGCCATGGTCCATCTACAGGTCGCCATCTACAGCTCGGAGTGACTTTAGTGCAGCAGGGAATAACTTTCCACCATCTCATCCTACACAATTTTCATGTTGTCAAGTTGCTGAGAGACCACCGCACTGGTCCTTGGCATAGTAATGAGACGCAATCTATCATTTTCAACACTGTCATAGCGCAGTCTCTAGCCTGACCACCTGTCATCGCATAACCTTTTGCCACCTATCACTAGGCAACACTCCCATTCAGATCATAGGTTAACGTGGAGAGACCACTGTGCTGGTTTTTGGCATAATAATGAGATGCAATCTATCATTCTAAACATCGCCTTAGTGTAGTCTTTGGCCTGATGACTTGTCATCGTCCAGAATTCAAGGTTGTCTTGGAGCAACCACCACGTTGGTTCTTGGAGTCATAGCTCTGCTACCTATTTTTATGTATTACAGGAGGAGGTACATGACGACCACTGTGCTAGAAAATGGAAGGAGATCTATGACAACCACTGCGCTGGTTCTTGGAGTTATATACTTGTGTACCAAGAAAAATGTATTTCCTTGTGCAACCAAGCAAAATGCAATTGATGATATGGCCCTTGTGGGGTCCCATCTAGGGGCAAGGGCCATATCGACATGCCATATCCATCCAGCGGCATCCTGGATATTGTATAATGCATGTCGATATGGCCCTTGCCCCTAGAGGGGACCATATCGTCAATTGCATTTTTTGGAAGTTTAATTGTATTTTTCTAGATGTATCTCCATGCAACCACAACGGTGGGTCATTGGAGATATTTTAGTGCTCTAGTCCTACTTTACTGGTATTTTAGTCCTTGTTGCACTAAATATAAATGAGGGCAAAAGTATTCCGAGCCACTGCGGTGACTGGAGGCCCAGTGGTGCCATCTAGATAATTAACTACAATTCATCGAGTGAAAATTGAGCAAAAGAGATTACAATATACATCTACATCCAATAACAGGTTATGTAAAAATTAATAACTTATACCGACCAAAAATTGAATAGAGATCTTAAATTTATAAAAACTCAGCAAATGCTAAAAGCCTTAAAGGCCAAAAGATTACATCTAGCTACCATTATAATCATTCAAATATAAAAGCTAACAACAGTACTAAGAGCCTCAAATTGAACAAAAAGAGATTACATAAATGTAATAAAAACTTAGTAATTGCTGAGTGCCTTAGAGACCAAAACATTACATCTAGTGAGCCAAAAGATCGATGAGAGCCTTAGAGGCCAAAAGATTACATCCAGCCATTGCTGAGTGATTATGAGCCTTGTCTAAGCAAGAAGAAATTTGTACAACTCAGTATTGCCGCCAGCCCAGCTTGTTGCATTAAATTTTTTAAGGGAGCCAATGGAGGAGACGATGGAGAGACCGAAGACCATGCAAAGTTGCTAGGACTTAGATTATGCCCCTCCCAACAAGTCGAGAGTACTCTGCTATGAAAATCCTGAGGCCTTCGTCGACCTCTAGAGGGAACCCATACAACATAGCCATGAAGAGGCCAGAGGTGAGCATGTCATCTAAGGTGGTGACATGCAGATATGGGGAAGATATGGGGGAAATCAACTATGGGAGCGAAGGGTGTCTACTAGTGCTAGCATTGCTCCTCCGGGTGAGTGCAATGCAGTCACCTTATATGAGAAGGCAGATAACATTGGGATCACAGTGCATCGAGGGGGTGATAGTAGGCATGGTGAAGATGAGTGGGTGAGGGGAGCAGATGAGTGGCGAGAGTTGGAGGAGGAAGCGTGGAGCAAAGTAGAGCAGGGATGGAAAAGAGTTGGAGGAGGGTGTGTGGAGCAAAGTAGCAGAGCATGTGAAGCAAAGTCGTAGAGCAGGGGAGGATGAGAGCAACGTAGTAAAATGCCAAATGCCACGATCTTATATATTATAAAGTTTGAGCCACCGTGATGGCTGGAGCGTGGGGTTGCATCCATATTGATTGCAGGCCACCATGGTGGAATCTTAGGCGCCACCCCCGACGGGTTGGTAATCATGAAGTAGACGTCTGGTGTTGGTGGATGAGCAGGCCACTATGGTGGTAATTAACTGCCAGCCTGGTGGAATCTTAGACAAAATAGACATGGCTTCCAACCTGGCGGCATCTTAGACACGACAGACATGGCTGATGAGAACCACCACCATTAGGTAGTAATTACCACAAAAGTAAATCACGAAGCCTAATCACCTCTAATCACTCATTACCATGCACTCTAGTTCTCTACTGAGCATGCAAGCCCAGTGACTAGTAATTTACTACACTCATAGTAATCATGCACGCAGGTGTAACTGTGGGCCACTATGGTGGCTGGTAATTAACTACCAGCCCGATGGCCACAGACGTGGTTGATGAGAGCCACCACCATCGGGCAGTAATTACCACAAAAGTAAATCATGAAGCCTAATCACCTCTAATCACTCATTACCATGCACTCTAGTGCTCTACTGAGCATGCAAGCCCAGTGACCGGTAATTTACTACACTCATAGTAATCATGCATGTAGGTGAGTAGTATTGTGGGACACTATGATGGCTAGTAATAAACTACTAGCCCGGTGGCCACAGACGTGGCTAATGAGATCCACCACTATCGGGTAGTAATTACCATAAAAGTAAATCATGAAGCCTAATCACCTCTAATCACTCATTACCATGCACTCTAGTACTCTAATGAGCATGGAAGCCCACTAACTAGTAATTTACTACACTCATAGTAATCATGCATGCAAGTGAGTAGTAGTGCGGCCACTGTGGTAGCTGGTAAATTAACTGTCTGCTAGCCCAGTGGCCACAAACGTGGCTGATGAGAGCCACCATCACCAAACAGTAATTACCACAAAAGTAAATCATGAAGCCTAATAACCTCGAATCACTCCTTACCATACACTCTAGTACTCTACTAAGCATGCAAGCCCGGTGATTGGTAATTTACTGCACTCGTAGTAATCATGCATGCAAGCTCAGTGGTGGTAACTGGAAGGTGAGTAATTGTGGGCCATTGCAGTGGTTGGTAATTAACTGCCAACCCAGAGGAATCTTAGCCGCCACCACAGATGTGGCTGGTAATCTTAGACGCCACTAGCTCTAATCACTCATTACCATGCAAGGTAGTACTGCCACCTTAAATTAATCAAAATTCGGGCCAACCACCGTGGTGGCTCTCATCTTGATAGTGTAGTGGGCTACAAACTTAAGCCTCCGCTATTCCATTCCCTTAATAGTTTCACTATCCCTCTTGACCATTTCTATCTCCCTTGCACTCTTCCTGCAACTTCTATCCCTCTCAACCATTTCTATCTCCCTTGTACACTTTCTGTAACTTCTATCTCCTCTCGTAATGGACCCTATACAGTGCGGGGGCTACTCATATAATTTTCCCTCCCCCTTTGTAGCACAGTGCGAGAGCCTCTCCGCCCCTGATCTTGAAATCGTGACATATGGGAGCTCCTCACTTGCTCTTCAAAATCCCAATTTGAATGCTCTCAGCAACTTCATCAGGTTGGTACAGGTGAAGGCGAAGGAGGGGCAAATAGTCTATCAAGGTCAGAAGATTACCAGCGACTGAAAGCGTGATTGAAAATGTGCTAGGCATTCCTGGAGGTAATTTGCAATCACACTTCTTCGAGAAGTAGTGTAAGAGACATGATATTCTAGATGTATACCCCAACACTCAGATTTGTAAAGATGGTGGAGTCAAGCTTTCTAGCTTGTCAATAGACCTCCAAGATGTGTTGAAGAAGACAATGCATTTTCTTGATACGAGAGGAACCGTGAAGCTCTAGCAGGTTCAAGCAGCAGTAGAGCAACTGAAAGGACGTGATGTATCTTTCTCAAGGGAGATCTCCAACAGCGTGAGAACCAACCTGAAGAATTGCATGGATGGCAAATCCTAATTGTCATCTCAGTCGGCTAGAGTTGCAATACACCTGATGACAACTACCCCCAAAGGGATTTTTGAGCAGTACAATAAGAAGATGTCTCAGGAGGTCACTTTTCTACAAGAGAAATCCACTGATGCAGCAAAGGCAATGCAACTGACAAAATTCTAAGGGAGGGTGTAGAAGCCAAGGTAGAGGAGGCACAAGTGAGGGCCTTATAGGCACAAGAGCAAGCTGAGGCCACTATAAAAATGGAAAGGCATAGAAGAGAAGAAGTAGAGAAGTGCATCAAGGAGCTCCAAGATAGGCTTGAAGAAGTTAGAAGTGATGGGGACATTGTAGACAAGGAGCTAGCAATGATGCAAAAGGAGCTTGAAGATAAGAGAGATGAAAAGGAGGGTCTCTAAAAATGGCTCTACAACATGCAAAAAGAGAGAATGCAAAAATCAGAGTGGTGATGTAGGAACTGCGAGAGAGCTTCAAGGCTAGGATGGGGCACAGAGCAAACGAGGTGGAGAAGACAATGAGGCAGCTCTCCAAACAAGGAAAAATGTAGAGAGCAGTCGTCGATGGAGCAAGTTGCAGCAACCATGGTGGGGGTTGCTTTTTCAAAACACTGTTGGAAGTTCAAAGAGCAGCCGAGGTGGAGAAGACAATGAGGTAGCTCTCCAAACCCAGGAAGAATGTAGAGAGCAGCCGCTGTCGATGGAGCAAGTTGCAGCAACCATGGTGGGGGTTGTTTTTTCAAAACACTTTTGGAATTTCAAAGAGTAAGCTACAAGACCATGCAACAAGATTATGATAGGGTTGTGCATGAGCTTCCCATGGCTTTCAATAGTTTTGAAAAGCAGCCTATCGTCACGTGAGAGATTTCTAAACTAGAGTCAAAGTCTTGGAAATAGCCCATGTTGATGTTTTTGAGCAATTTAAGCAGCTTCAATAGATGTTGAGGGATTCAAATGAAGCTGTTGCACAGAGTGAGCAAAGAGTGGAGGAGATGAAGGAGAACATCCACAGCATTAGGATGAGGGCAGAAGGAATCAAGAAGAAACTTCATCATGTACAGAGCAAGACTGTGGCATTGATGGATGCAATAGTTAAATCAGATGCCTATCCTACTATGTAGCAGGGTCCAAAATGCATGGTCTGCCATACCCCCATCATAGATGGTTGCATGATCCAATGGCCTACATGCTACCAACCTGTGCATGTTTTTGCTTTGCGACGTTTGTGCATGCAAGATCACTATGTAGAGAATGCTATTTGCCATTGCCTAGGTCATGGACAGATCAAATGTGCCTGCCTGCTATAGCTATCTACGATGAGAAAGTAGATGCTGTAGCTCAATTTGCCATTTGGGCAAAAAATGCAGAAGACAAGGAGCTCAAATTGAAGAAGGCCAATAACTGCGAGGAAAAGGAGCATGAAGGGAGGAACTAACCCCCTTCAAGAAAGGAGCAAGAAGGGTGGAGCCTGCAACTAGGAAGCTCAAATCAAGGAAAGAGAAAGTGACATCAAGAGAGGGGCCGGGCCCCTAAAGGAAGTGTCCTGGCTATTATTTCTCCAGCTCCTTTAAGGTACTTGCCAAGCTCATGATGTAGGTTTCTTTTGGTAGGACATGGTGGAGGAATGAAGTTGTATAGAGCGCAAATACTAGGATGAAGAGGATCCCGAGCAAAAGGAGGAGTTACTATAGGCATACAAGTTAGTAGAGGCAAGCAAGCAGTTGGTGGTCTGAATGTGTAATGAGGTCTACGATAGTTCATTAGACTGGCCTAAAGAGTTGGGAGATGCTTCTATAGAGAGGTTGATAAGATAGTTGGGAGTTTGGAATTTCCTTGAGCCACAAAATGTCATCATATTTTTGAAAAAGTAAAAATCTTGTAGGCATTTCTTGGACTTGTGGACTTTATAGGACTATCATCATCCATGATCTATGGTGCTCGTAATACTCGATTTTGTGTCAACCTACTTCCATGTTAGTACTTAAATGTTTTAAGTAGCCCAGTGGTTGAAATCTAACACTTAGAGATAACCAATTTAAAGGGGATTGTTTTAGTATTGCTCTATGCAATAAATTTAAGAATAGCACAGCAGTAGTGCAGGATAAGTGGTCACCAGTGTAGTGGTTGGTTGCACTAGGATATTAATAGCCTCTAGTGTGGTGGTTTGCTTCTATTATTTACAAGATGAATGGATTTGTGGATATGTGGATTTGTTATAGGATTTAATAAATCCAACGTGGTTGTCGTTTGGGATATACTAAAAACAAGCATGGGATTTATCGTTTGGGATTTACAAAAACAAGTTAATAAAACTAGCGTGGTGGTTGTTTGGGATATACTAAAAACAAGTAACTATGAGATTTAATAAAACCAGCGCGGTGGTTGTTTGGGATATACTAAAAACAAGCATGGGATTTACATATTTGTTTTAATAAAGCTAGCACGATGGTTGTTTGGGATATACTAAAAACAAGCATGGGATTTATCATTTGGGATTTACAAAAACAAGTGCGGTGGTTAGGTTGGGATTTACTAAAAGAAGCATAGTATCAAATACATTTTTCATTTTCTAGGATAAGTGGAATATTGTTTCCTTGCAATAAGAGTACATTTTCTTAGTACTATCTCAGTTGTCCTTGTCCACTACTCTAAGACACCCCAAGATGTGCTCATGCGTGTATAAATCCATTTTGAAGACACTCTTGCCCTTCTTTCAAGTGGCATAGGTTACATTTGGAACTTAATAGCCCTTACTAGATGAGAGTACAAAAATGTTTATGGACTCTTATGTAGCAGTTCATAATTGTGGCCTCTCTTAGATGCTTTCTTGTACCAAAAAGCTCCGACTACTACATCCCACTTCTCATAGGTTGTTTCCCAATTATCCTTAAATGCTAGCTCAATCTTGTGCTTAGGTCTTGTGCACTACAACAGAAAGTATCGGTTGACTTCCTCATTCTCCCTAGAGGTAGCGACAATTGCAAAGTTATCCCCCTTTTCCAAACATTCACTGAGGTAATCAAAACTCTCCCCAAACTATGGTGAGTTGTTGTTTGTATCTCCATTGTTTGTCACTCCATCTGAACATAGAGGGAAAACTTGAACTCACTCCCATGTCTTCACAAATGCAATATCTTCTCACATTGTCATGATCCCCTATGATGCACACATTGTAGAAATAAGAAAGTTTTTTTGTTTTAATCAAGTGGTTGTTTGAAAAGCCCCATATGCTGTGCAACCCACAAAGTCCTTTAATTTTCTCGTAATTGTGTTGGTTTCTTCTTTGCATCCACTTTCACTTCATGGAACACTCTGCATACTATACTATTCTTAAGGCTTTGGTTAATGTATGTAGAATGTGCACCTGTGGGGAGGTTGGCTATAAGCGATGTTACAGCATCATGCGCATCATGGAGCTTTTCTTGAGGGCATGTTAATTGGTGTTTAAACAGAGCTTTCTTAATATACCAATGTAGAATCCACGGCCTGATTTAAATTGAGAGGCAGCACGATTTGACCACACCCAATGTCGTTTTATATTTTTTGCATGGGGATTTTCTTTTTTCAGCCATTCCTAATGCACTAGAAAAGCATGCTGCACAAACCTCCAAATTGCAAGCCTTGCATGTGGCATGAATTCATTCAATGTGGTGCCACTCACGGTGTCCCTTTGGAAAAACCATTGGCTCCCACAGAGACCTTAGGCTACAAAACCCACTCTCTGTTCCAACACATGATGAGGATCCAAATGGCCTACACATTGTGCATCCATCAAGGATACATGGGCATTGATCCCAATGGAGCAATGCTCCAACACAGCCAGATCTCAAGTCATTCATAGCTTGCTGGGCTAGGTCAATGTCTATGTGTGTTTTGCAACTACAAACATTCCTGTCTTTGAGTTTCCTAACATACCAGGGCTTACAATGTTCAAAGCTCCTCTGCCCAATTGAAATGTTCGTATTGTGATCCATAAATTTATGACACAACTCCATCTACTGACCCAACATGCGAGAACAACAGAACAATGAGCCCTCTATTAAATGGAACAATAGTATAGTGAGCCTCCTTTTTGCACTACTAAAACAAGACAAAACACAGTCTAATCAAAGTATATAATGAAGCAAAACAATTTTTAACCACCGTGCTGGTTTAGGATAGTCACAATTTCAACTATCGAGTTGGTTTAGGATAGTCACAATTTCAATAACCGTGCTGGTTTAGGACAGTTAACCACTGAGCTGGTTTAGGGCACATTTAGGACAGTCACAATTTCAACCATTGAGATGGTTTAAGATATTGTTACAATTTCAACCACCCGGTTGGTTTAGCCTGACGGTCTAACCTTCACATATTAGACAATAACAAGTATATTACTTTTCATTTCTAAATTTCACAATTAGAAAATAACAATATATTGCTTTTCGTTTTTGAATTTCACAATTTCAATTACAATTTTAGTCAATAATTGCTGTTTGTCTTGAACCAATAGCACCGGGTTGGTTTAGAACAATCACATTAAGTCCAAGCCATCCCTGTCTAGAAATAGTGGTATATGACCTAAATAATAGGAAATTAAATTTAAACGAATTTAAGTATTAAGAAACACAATAATTTCAACCACTAGGCTGGTCAACAACTAATGTCTGTTCAACCATGTTGGTTGAGAACAATCACATAATTGGTGATGGAGCTGAAGCATGATGTTCCACTGGTGTAGTAAAATATCAATATATTGCTATTCTATTGCAAAATACATTGCTGTTAATTTTTGCTCAACCACGCCATTGGCTGGACAATAACTAATGCCTGTTCAACCACGCTAGTTTAGGACAATCACATAATCAACGACGATTGAGCTGAACCAGCCTATGGTTGCATGATGTTCCAACCACTGGGATGGTTTCAGACAATCACATTTAGTCCAAGCCTGATTTAAGAAAGGAAACAAGTAAACAATCCCAAAGCTCAATCACAAATAAGCACCGGGGTTGGTTAAGGCACCACTGACCTACATTGTATCTAGCATGTGTATAATGTGCTCCTCAAACACCTTGTGTCCCATCCACTTTTCATATATGTCCTTTCTATTTGGAGAAACTCTCATATTTTCATGCCAAAATGTCATCACCGTAGTCAGTGACTTCTGCACTTAGGCTATCTCTCCTTTTCTTACATTTTGTTGAAGCCCATAGACTTCTCAGATTGGGATGATTGTGCATTGCTTCTGCTCTATGTTCAACTGCACTGGAGCCACGTTGGTCCTTTTGATTTACAACATCTTCAACATTGTGCACCCAAGCCATTTCTCCTTTGTTTTAGGGGACACCAACATAGCTAATGTTGCCCTCTTTGTGGGTAGTTGATCTAAGCTATGCCATTTCTCAAGTTAGAGAGCATCACCTCTTGGGCATGCATCTCTCGAGGTGTTGGTAGGGTTTTTATTCTATGAACTTGCTTGTCATGACTTGAGACTACTATTCACCTAAATGGCTTGATAATGCCAGTGCTTTCTTGGACGCATAATTTTTTCCTTGTGCCTTGACTAGGCTTTCCAACTTTCCTGTCTCATAGCCTCTGTTTGCTTCTCTTGCAAGCCATGGTGAGCTGCATGTTACCATTGACTCCATGGCCACGATCAGTCCAAAATAGACCCAGAGAAGCTAGCTAGTGAGGCAAGCAAAGAATAGAAGAGAACTTACTCGAAAGAAGACTGCCAAACCAAAGTCTATGCAAGGTCACGTTAAGTACGATGGGTTGTAGGGCATTTGCAGGGCGGGGACAGGTTGGAGGTACTTAATCTTCCAAGATTGGATGGGCGCGAGGTGTGAAAATTTGAAATTTGTAGGAGCAGCAAAATTTTCAGTCGCCGGTTCCCCCCCCTTCGATGATACATGATAGCAGAATTGGATATCCCAAAATGCTTCAAAACACAAATAGGCCAAAGGGCACGCTATTGGGTTTGATGTTGTGTATTATGAAATGCAATGACCTTTGGCATGCTTATGAGCCATATAGCAAGCAAGTGCATGGAAAAAGAAATAGTTCAAATTCAAAATTGTAAATATTGTTGGATTTATTAAAAGAGCTTCACACATGCACAAATTGCACATTTTCGACTTCTTCCATTTTAGGGTGAATCTAGATACCAATACCAATTCAAATTGCACATTTTTAACTTCTTCACATGCAACATAGCATTTGTAATGATTTAATGATCTCATTTCAAATCCTTATTCTATAATTGTTTGGTCTCATGTTCAAGTTTGGAATGTGTACTACAACTTGAAGACAAAGTTTGCTGAATTGCATTGAGCAATGCATAAGTTATGGGTCATGCAAGGTACCTATATACAAAAAAGTCCCTGAATCTCACCAGAAATGGCTACACCCAAGTAAACAATGACCCAAAAGCCAAGGTAGAGGAGGTAGAAGCAAGGACCTTATAGGAATAAGAGCAAGCTAAGGCCGTTGTAAAAATGGTCGGCATGGAAAGGCATAGAAGAGAAGAAGTAGAGAAGCCCATTAAGGAGCTCCGCGATAGGCTTGAAGAAGTTAGAATTGATGGGGACATCATGAACCTTGAGACAAAGTAGAATAAAGGGGCTGATTTAAATTGAGAGGCAGCACCATCTGACCACACCCAATGTCGTTTTATAATTTTTGCATGGGGATTCTCTTTTTTCAGCCATTCCCAATGCACTAGAAAAGCATGTTGCACAAATAAAGTGTCATGTTTCCTATCATATGAAATGTAGAAATGGTATGTCCATTGCACTGACCTGGACTCTTGTGAATTAGCAAGCAGAGTGGAATCAGTCATAGAAGAATCAAGCAAATGACTGTACATGATATGCACAAGAGTTTTTATCTGCTTGTTGTACTAGTGACACTTTGTATCTCATCTTGCTCTTGAAATGAATAATTTTCAGCAAAATCTATGACAGAGACAATAGTATCATGGTGAAATTGGCAAGGCATGTTCTGAACTGCTTATCTTGCCAGCTAGCCGTGAAATTGTGAAGCAGATATTTTGGGATGGATTGAACCATGCGACCTATAAGCTCCCTCGGTTGAGTGCTCTTATACAATAGTAACCATCTCTTTTATCGAATGCTTCAGCATTGACATTTTCAAATCTCCTCCATTTTAGAGCAACATGGTTGTCTTCCCTCATTTCATTTGGATAGACATGAAATGTCTTCTTCTTTAGCTTCACACTACATTGCTTGCATTGCCACCAATTCATTCAATGTGGTGCCACTCACGGTCTCCCTTTGGACAAACCGATGGCTCCCACAAAGAACTTAGGCTACAAAACCTGCTGTCCCTTGCAACACATGATGAGGATCCAGGTGGCCATCGGGGAGACATGGCCATTGATCCCCATGGAGCAATGCTCCAACACTATCCTAAATCGGGTTGGTTTAGGATAGTCACTTGTAATTTCAATCACTAAGCTGATTTAGGACACGGTCACAATTTCAACCACCGGATTGGTTTAGGACATGTTCAAATTTCAACTACTGGGCTGGTTTAGGACAGTCACAATTGCAACCATCAGGCTAGCTTAGGACACGGTCACAATTTCAACCACCGGACTGGTTTAGCTAGATGGTCTTAACTTTACATATTAGACAATAACAAGTATATTTATTTTCATTTTTGAATTTCACAATTAGAAAATAACAATATATTGCTTTTCATTTCTGAATTTCACAATTTCAATTAGTAAAACTACTATTTGTCTTGAACTAGCACCGGGCTGGTTTAGGACAATCACATTAAGTACAAGCCATCTTGGTCTAGAAATTAAGTGGTATGTGACCCAAATAGTGGGAAATTAAATTTAGCTAATTTAAGTACTAAGACACACAGTAATTTCAACCACTAGATTGGTCAACAACTAATGTCCATTCAACCATGCTGGTTCAGGACAACACATAGTTACTGGTGATTGAGCTGAATCCACCATGGTTGCACGATGCTCCAACCACCGGGATGGTTTAGTAAAATAACAATATATTGTTGTTCTATTGTGAAATATATTGTTGTCATATTTTTGCTCAACCATGCTGGTTCAAGACAATCACATAATTGATGTTCGAGATGAGCTAGCGATGGTTGCATGATGTCCCAATCACCAGACCGCTTTAGGACAATAATAATATATTGCGGTTCTGTTGCAAGATATATTGCTGTTAATTTTTCTTCAACCACGCTGGTTCGGGACAATCACATTATTGGTGTTTGAGCTGAACCAACCACGACTGCATGATGTTCCAACCACCAGGCTGGTTTAGGATAATATTCACATTAAGTCCAAGCTTGGTTTAAGAAATAAAACAAGTGAACTATCCCAAAGCTCAATCATAAACAACCATCGGGTTGGTTTAGGCACCACTGACCTATGTTGTATCAAGACTAGAACTCGCAATCCAGTTGTAAATGTTTTGGTCCAAGAGAAAACAAATCCTAGAAGTTTTCCAAAAATATGTGTATGATGTGCTCGTCAAACACCTTGCATCCCGTCCACTTTTTATAGATGTCCTTTCTATTTAGAGAAACTCTAGTATTTTCATGCCAAAAGGTCATCACTCGAGCAATGACTTCCACACTTAGGCTGTCTCTCCTTTTGTAGATTCATGGCATTCCCATCTTCATTCAACTTGCGCATGTCTTGAATGGACTTCAAAGGACGTGCAATAATATAGCCTCAAAGATGATAGGGAGTTGTTTGCATGCTTGGTTGCATACATGGAAGCTCTCCCCTTTCCAAGTCGTTTCATTGTAACAAAAGAGTGACATTCATAGATGGACTTAAATTTTTCGTGCAATAGCAATACCACTTTGCCTTGAAAGGCACTTGGGTTTCTAATTCCTTACAGGGATTGAAGTCTCTGCCCTTGCAGATAATTTTATTTCATGAAGGCTTTGCTGTCCACCACGAAAGGATTACACCACAGTGTCATAAATTGTGGAATTCTCTACCCTTGCAACTCGCTTCATTGCACGAATGCTTTGTCATTCAGGAAAGGAAGATACAACAATGTCATAAATCTCCTCCTTGCCATTTGTAATAGTGATTGAAGGGGATAGGTTTTTTGGCGAGCTTTTTGAGTCGAGCTTTTTTTAGTAAGGCAAGCTTTTCATTTTAGGAGACACAAAATTGGTGAGCTTTTTCCTCATTTGCACACAAAATTGGTGGGCTTTTTCCTTATGTGCACACAAAATTGGCGAGGCTTTTCCTTGTGTGTAGTAAGGTCAACCATTTGGTTTGCTAATTTGCATATCTATAGACAGGATTGGAGCTAAAAAGCAAGTTGAGAGATCTAAACTAGGTCAATTTTAGGATAGGCTAGCCAGCTAGATTTTGGGGGCCTTTTGTAAAATTACATGATGTGATGGATAGAATCTTAGTAAAGAATAATGTTCATAACAAATTAAAAAAAGAATAAAATTTCTTTCTATACTCAAGTTCTACAATTAATGGCACTATGTGCTCCCACAGTGAAGCTTAGCTGGCAATCTAAGCAGATACTAGGTGAAGAACTCAAAATATTTGGAAGATCTCTGACTAAACAATAGGAGCTCAGAGGATGCCATTTAAATTATAGCCCATGAAGGTGGTAGTCCATAGGACCAACTCTACTAGTCCAATCGGGAATCTTTTGGAAAATTTTCCTTTAGTTAAATAAGGAATATTCTAGGAATATTTCCCTTTTCTTCGATGGCTAATGACCATCGATTAGGGCCCTTGATAAATGTCCCAAGTCTCCACTTGATATAATTTGGCTCAAGTTGCTACTAGCTTACTTGCCCTATCTAACTTGTAGGCAAGGCCCACATAGGTCACCTTTACTCCACCAACGGTCACAAGATAGACCTAATTTGACATGCCAATCAAGATCATCCAACTTACACATGGTTTCTCCTCATAATGGGGGCCTTACACTCTCATATAGTGTTGAAGGTGTTAGATTTGCTCAATGCCCCACCCACATGAGGACCAATGGACCATGGTGCTCACCCCCACTGAAGCCCATTGAAGCCTACCCATAGACATGCAAAGTGAGGGCATTGTTGTGCAGATGCCCCAGATGGGTACTAGCCATGTGAATCTTTGATACAATCTTACTGCCTTGACAAATGTAAATGACTTGCTTGTGAATTCTTGACATACATAAGGACTTTAAACACAATTACAAGAAATGTCTAATGAATCTCCTTAGGTTGATGCATATCGTGACTCACTTCTTGATGCCTAGCCAAAGCCAAGAGGTGGCTTTTCTGCCCTAAACCATGCAAAAAAACCTACCTCAGGTCTAAGATTGATGAAAACAACCCTTTCTACTACCTAAAATGCTCCCCTAAAAGGTCATCTTTTATATATGCCATTTTAAAGTAAAATGGACCATCTAGGCTTGTAGACCACTATTGTTCCAATAAGTTTGACTATAAACATGACTATGTTCTGCTTCATGGTGGGAAAGTTATGGCCTGGAAGAGTTCTTTGGCCACAAATCTAGGAGGTGGCTTTCTCCTCTTGGTTGTGGCCATACAACTCTTCCAGTGGCTTTCACCAAGCAAAGCCACCTCCTAGATATGGCTAGACAACTCTTTTGATGGCCATAACTTTCCTGCCATGACAAGGAACATAGTCATGTATATAGTCAAAATTATTAGAAGAAGAGTGGTCTACATGCCTAGATGGTCCATTTTACTTAAAACTCACCTATGTAAAAGTTGAATTTTTAGGGGAGTACTTTATGTAGACATAGTTCTTTTCATCAATCTTAGAGATGAGGCAAAAAAATTTTGCCTGGTTAGGGAGGAGGAGGAGGATAGTCGATGGGGACGAGTGAGACAAGTACTCTTATGTATCCCATATCTCATGAGAGAAGTACATGTTTTGAACATGGTGTGTAATCAGTCTATATGGGTTGTGAAACCTAGGTAGATATATTTAGATCCTCATGTGATTAGATTATCCAAGAGGATCTAACATGAATGTGTGTGTTGTTTAGGGTCAATAAGGCATGTAGATTATTGAAGTTTCTTCAAATGTGAACTCAAGGTTGATCTCTCGGCTCTTGAGGGTGGAGGGCAGACCCCCATAGATGGGACTTCAGCCATTTTGAACACCCATAGATAATGTGTATGCTAATGTGGAGTACTTGATGAGATGGTTGATTATGTCGAGATGGAGTCTCTAATGTGGGTATAGACATGCTAGCATGTGATTGTTCATGTTATCTATATCAATCTTTAATTCAATAAGATGAGGCTATAAAGATAGGGGTTGGGCACCAAGGATGTGATTTTGGTAGTTGCAAAATCAAGTTGCATAATAAGGGCATATTACCAACTGTGCATGCATATAGCTCATGAAAAATATAGCCTCTAAATCTAAAATTTAAAAGCTCAGTAAAAGCTCTAACTTTATAAAAAGCTTGCCTTGTTGGAAAATTTTCTCTGAATCTAAATTTCAAAAGCTCACCAAAAGTTGTAAATTTTCAAAAAGCTCACCTTGAAAAGCTTGCCAAAAAATCACATCCTGATTAATCAGAAGCATATTTGCAACTGTGCCCAAAACAAAATACAAAAACCTTTTTAGGTCTGTATTGACCCAATTGTGCAATTGCATAAGTTGCAATGCTTTAAGAATAGGGACAACTCAATTTTGATGTTGTTTGAAGCCTAGAGAGGGAGAGAAGGCACTCAACTGCATACCCATAGAAGTAAGCAAAAGATGCACCACTACCATTTTGACTTGATATTGAAGGACAACCAAGTTCTTGGTTTGTCGCATTGGTGTAGCTAAGATAACTCACACACACAACAACACAAAGCAACTATAGACGCGCTTGGTAGACGCGCAAAATAGCGGGCGCGTCTATAGGCGTTGCTTTAGTAGAGAAATTACGGGCGCATCTATAGGCACGGCTAAACGCTCATCTATTTGCGTGTAAATCACCGCGTCTATTTGCGCGTTTAACCTGAGAAAATACGGGCCCGTCTAACATCCCGTTTATTAGCGTGTCTATTTGCGTGTGTATTTGCGCGTTTATTTGCGCGTTTACACTGAGACTCAGACGCACATTTAGACGCGTAATAGACGCGCTCCAGAGAATACAGAAAGTGAGATTTTGGTGTACATCATTGCTTTCCAAACATTGCCCATGATTACCAAAGCACATAATTTTTTGCAAGCCCACATATACAAGAATTAAGTGAAATGAGGAGAATGAGACAATATGTAAAATAGTTTTGCCAATATCAATTGTGGGGCTACGGTTCAATCTCATCCTCAAAAGATCAACCCTTGCCAAACTATCTACTTCAAAATCCAAACAAGTGTTTAGATCTACAAATACATTCAACCCACTAGTTCTTGTGCCACTCATGTGCTCATCGAAATCAACATCTCCAATGGTAGGCTCGCGTAATCCTGCGTGCACGATACATGTTTCCTCGACATCGATCACACAGACATTTGATTTTTTGCTCCAACCACATTTCGCGATGGTGGATACGGAGGGATTCATCCTCACTGGAGCTACTTGTTGAAGATGGAGACATCCTACAAACAAACAACCCACCAAATTTGCTCTTCTTCAAATGCTTAATTCTGTGTTGCGTCTATTGCCGCATCTATAGTCGCGTCTAACATCGTGTTTATTGGCGCATCTAAACGCGCATCTACTCTATGTATTTAAATGCGCCTATAGACGTGCTAATAGATGCGACTATAGACGCATCTACTCTGTGTATTCAGACGCGACTATAGACGCGCTAATAGATGCAACTATAGACACGGCTTTTAAACCTGTTTTTCGGCGCGCCGCTCGCTTTGCTTTTCTTTTCATTACTTAAACTTCGCGAGCGGCTTCCTTCCTTCTTTATTAGCAGTTCCATAGATTCGAAGCTTAAGAGAGAGCCTCCCATACACAGTTCCAAGCTTTCACTCAACAGAAAGGGACCGTACCTACACTTGCTTCCAAGCCTAAAGGAGAGGAGGAGTACGAACAAGAAGAAGAAACAAGTTTGGAAAAGAAAGATCCTTCCATACCTTTTTCCAAGTAAGTCCTTTTGAAGTTGTTCTTGCTTGCTCTTTCCAGTTTTGTACTTTTTCGCATCCACGAAATGCAGGATCTAGGTATGAGCGACACGTTCTTTTGTCGGGCGCAACGTCCTTTTCGACTTTTTAGTATTCTCGCCTGTCGGAGCGCGTCTATAGGCGCGTCTCAAGGCGCGTCTAAAAGTGCATCTACAAGCACGTCTATCCGCACGTCTAGCTTGTTGCAGACATATACAGACGCGTCTGTAGACGCTCACACAGACGCCCTGTTAAACGGACTTTTAAACGCACTGTTAGACGCGCTTTTAAAAGCACTGTTAGATGGACTGTTAGACGGACTGTTAGACGCGCTTTTAAACGAATTGTTAAATGCTCTGTTAGACGCATCTATAGACGCACAAATCAGACGGGTCTATAGATGTGCTCTGACAGAGCCTCTTTTTTCTTCCCCTTTCTTCTCAGCTCCCAAAGTAATAGATTTGTTTTTTTTTTTCCAGTTCAACATGTGGGGAGGAAGTGCTTCTAGCTCACCTGATCCGTGGGAATCGATTTGGAAGGACTTATATAATCTTGTAGGGCACCCTCCTAGTCTTGCGGAGTTATACGGGTATATGACGGGTACCCTTAACACTCCCCAGGAGTCGGCACTAAAGACTCCGAGCCACCCCACACCGCCTGAGATCACCCCAGCGGAGTCCGCACAGCCGTTTTATGCCCCTTCTTATGCCCCTTCCCCCGTACCGTCTTATGCCCCTTTCCCCATGCCGTCTTATGTCCCTTCTGCCATCCCGTCTTATGACCCTTCCCCCATGCCGTCAGGAGGTCCTTCTGTCTCGGTGAGCCGTCGACGTACTCCCCAATGGTCGAGACTCGGTTCTCCAGCTACGAGTGGTTAGCATAGTCCCGTGTAGTCCGCAGCTACGAGTGGCCAGCGTACGAGCTTGACAGGACAGGGTAGTAGGTGTAGTAGCAGGGAGAGCGGTGGCGGATGCATGGCACAGTGCTTTGGGCCATGTGGCGGTGAGGAGGAAGATGATTTAGATGATTTAGACGTGCCTCTGGGTGATGTTACGATTTATTATGACATCACTCAGACAGGAGGCATCTTGATGGATGCGCGGGGGAAGGACATCATGGCCTTCATGCGCTCTGTAATTGCTAACAATTACAGAGATTTCTTTATCCACTATAAAGACCACCCAAAGAGGTTGGCTGATGAGACCCTCGCTACTGTTCGCTCTAGGTATCCTAACCCCCCCAATCGCCAGTTCACAGATAAATGGGGGAAGTCAAAGATTGTTACGATACTTAGCAATAAAAGATCTTCCCTTAAGAGGCAGGCACTAGCGGAGCTTGCCAGGCTTGAGGCAGGTCAACCTCCAAGGGGCCCACCCCACACTGCTCACAAGCGTGAGTGGAAGAAGGCAATGAAGTCAGCGAGGGAGGAGCCCAGTCTACAGCACGTGGAGGCACGGAGGATCCAGATGGAGGAATATGGAAGCGCGCATTTTGGAGCAGGGGGTGTTGAATCATGGGAGGCCCAATTTGTAAGTATCGATCTCAAATTATATTGCTTATGTAGTTTATTAGGAGGTTGGTTGTTTCTTTGTACTAATCCCTCCACAAAGTGTATCGCGGTCATGCAGCTTGAGATCGTGGGCAGATACCCTACTCCAGTGGAGACAGCCTACCACCACCACCATCGCAGAGGAGATACATGGAGGCACTTCTATGATGACGGGTTGATTACTGAGGAGCAGTATACCCGAGCTACTGGACAGGCCCCCCAGGTATTTGAAAGTAATTAAATAATGCCAAAATTATAAGTAAAGATTTGATTTTTCATACATTGATATATGTTGTCCCTTGTTTACAAGCCCATGCACAAGACGACGAGGAAGACGAGGAAGAAGGTGCAGAAGGGAGCGCAGAAGGGAGCGTGGAAGGCAGCGAGGATTAGTCGTAGAAGTAGTGCTACTATTCTTTTTTGTACTTAAAGCCACTGGCTTGGCTTCGTGCCTCTTGTATATAGACTCCTCTTATTTTTTGTACTTGAAGCCACATGACATGGCTTAGCTTCCTTATTTTTTGTACTTGAAGCCACATGACGTGGCTTAGCTTCGTGCTATATGTATATACAAGCACTTTTTGAGCTTTCAATTTTATTGCGTTTTGGAGTTGTAATATTTTATTTGGAATTGTAATTAAAATGCGGTTGGCTGTAAGAATTGAATTACAGAATGTGGATATGGGATTCTTGTAAATATATAGCATACACAACATACACACTATTCTGTAAAAAAAAAAAAAAAAAGGACGCGTCTATCAGTGCGTTTAAAAACGCGTTTATATATGCGTCTATCTGTTCGACTTGCGTCTATACGCGCGTTTACAAAAGCGTTTATAAGCGCGTCTATTTATGCGTCTTTGTGCGTGTCTATACGCACGTAAGTCTAATATATAGACGCGCAATTGGACGCGGGTCTCCAGATGCACAAATAGACGTGCAAATAGATGCACCCGTAAGTTTTTTATTTAGTTCATGAAATGCGTCTGTGTGCGCGTCTATGGGTGCTTTGTCTTGTTGTGACATGACATATTACATGATGGCTTAGCTAGAGACTTTAAAAATTGGCACTACTCATCTATGATATCATTTGAAGACTTGAGAATGGGTGAATACACTCAACTAATCCCCTTCTTTCATTATACAATAGTTTTCATCATTGGAAGGATGACAACATGGTATATATTGGTCCAATTATCTAATCACATAATCCAATAATTAAATGATATGAAAATAGATTCCCTAGTAAGCATTGGAGAAGTAAACCCTAAAACAATCCAAATACTTCAGAGGAATAGAGCTTCAAATGTGTCTCTAAGATAGCTGACAGGGCAAATGCAGGCTTGGTACCAGGCTTAAATCTTGGGACAACTATTTTGATGATACCATTTGAAGACTTGAGAAATGATATCTTTCTAATAACTTAATAAGAATGCATATAAGAAAGCCAAAAAACCCCTCCAATCGAGATAAAAGTTGGGACAACTCACTATGATACCATTTGAAGACTTGAGAGGGAGAAAATGGGTCATTGTTTGCTTGGATGTAGCCATTTTTGTTGAGGTTTAGGAAATTTTCTGTATATAGGTATCTTGCATGACCCATAACTTATGCATTGCTCAACGGAATTCAG
The DNA here is from genome assembly GCF_047967505.1 of Dipteris shenzhenensis. NCBI lineage: Eukaryota > Viridiplantae > Streptophyta > Polypodiopsida > Gleicheniales > Dipteridaceae > Dipteris > Dipteris shenzhenensis. Next base: position 48,280,438 of record NC_141600.1, on the reverse strand, counting down.
AAAATTTTATCTTCAACTTGTAGTACAATCCAAAATTGAGCATGAGACCAAAAAATTATGGAATAAGGATTTGGAACAAGACCGTTAAAGCATTGTACAAGTGCTATGTTACATGTGAAGCATGCATCCTGAAGACTATAGAATATAGCAATTTATTCAAAAACATCATCATTTTGTTCTATACATACATGAAACCAAGTAATCATTCAAAAGTACACTACGTAAGCTTCTCCTCAACCCAAGAACAAACCTAAATGAGAACATTAGGCATGGGTTAACAGGCCTCCAATGTTGTGCTAAAGTGATGCACACCCATTTGAGGGCACTCTCCATAATTTTTTTTTTGATTTTTTGAAAACCAAAACAGATTGAAAATTTAGAATCCAAACTAGTGGGACTATTGCATGGTGCTCTTAAAACATTGATAGTTGTTGATATTGGTATCTAGATTCATCCTAAAATGGAAGAACTTGAAAATGTGCAATTTGTGCATGTGCAAAGATATTTTAATAAATCCAACATGATTTACAATTTTGACTTGTTTCTTTTTCCATGCACTTGCTTGCTATATGGCTCATAAGCATGCCAAAATTCATTGCATTTCAGAATACATGGCATCAAACAGATAGCGTGCCCTTTGGCCTATTTGTGTTTTGAAGCTTTTTAGGCCATATTGCACTTGTTTGGGATATCCAATTCTGTTGACGTGTATCACTGGAGGGGGGAGACTTGATGGCTGAAAATTTCGCTACTCTCGCGAAGTTTGAATTTTCACACCTCCCGCCCAGTGAATCTTGGAATATTAAGTACTTGCAACTTGACTCTGCCTTGCAAATGCCTTGCAACCCACATGCACCTCGACGTCCTTCGAACTTTCCTTTTTCTTGAACCACTCTTACGAGGCCTTCCCCGCTTACTTTTAAACCTGCACCACGGAACAACAAAAACATAAGCACCTAAATGACTTCCTCACTCTACCATTCCATCAATCGAGTCTTACTCTCGAAACTCTTGTGTGTCACATGCCAGTGCTCCATCGAAATCTCCTTCCTACTTTCCATGGCCTTTGTTCTCCTCACTGACTGCAAAGCCTTGTATCCTTGCCATCCTTTTCCCTTTCATTCAGCCCAGCATCAGCCTCACGCAATCAACTATGCACATAAGCACACTGTCGACCTCCTCGAGTCCATCGTGGGATGTCTCAACCATGATAGTCAACTATCATCGAATGGAGAGGCGGCGACACAAATTAAATAGGCCACAATGAAAGGATCTCGACAACCCATTGCCAGACCAAAGCGTACATGCAAATATATTGAGAGGGAGCCACACGCATGTGACACATGGCAATGTGCACGGTCACATCTGCATGTCCACATGTCACATGCATGTTAAGGGGACGCTTGCCACCCACATACGACTCTCACACCTCTTACCCTTCCTCCCCCTCACACGGCTAATTAACTAATGCCATTTTTTTCAAACATGCCCCCCTATTTTGATGGGTCTAAGGGTCTATGGGTCTACTAATTCTAAAATTCTCTAACTTTGTGCTCAAGCATCGGATTTGCATTAAACTTTTTGCATTGGGTTTGTAATTTTCTGTTTCAATTGTCTTCACATTCTGAATTTGGATTGGATTAACAAAAGCTACAAATTTTGCATGATTCATTGACAAAATTCATTGGTGATTTAATTAAAACATTAACCTAAGCTAAACCCCTAATGTAAATATTAATTAATCTTCCGCTCTGCCTCGCCTCATACACCCTCTCTGCCCCTCCACCTCCCCGTCCTCCACCCTGCCCCTTCCCTTCCGCCTCGCTTGCCACTGCTTCCACCCAGCCACCCTCACCGGCCATTACCCTCTTTGCCCTCTATCCAAACACTCCCTCTCCTTCGCCCCGTGGCCCTCTCACTCCCTCTGCTCAGACACCAGCAGCAGCGAGAAGCTCGGCCTTCACAATCGTAGTCGACGGGAAAATAAAACTCGTTCTTTGCAATCGTACATATTTGCTCCGTGAACTCCTCGGCTGGAGACTTTATTTGAGTAGACTAGACTACATTATTTTCAAGGGACTTGCAAAACACTGAGAGTTTTTAAAAAACATATCATTGCCTGTAAGCATAGCAAAACCAGTACAGAACGTTGTTGAAGAGATCATGAGGAGGGGTTGTAGAATGAAGCGTTGAGAGTAATGCAGGAGCGTCGACATAAAAACATGTAACACGATATAGTGCCAATGTAGCATATTGTTTTAACACATCTAAAACGTGCACAAAGCGCCAAATTCTTATCATGAATGACTAACGTTGCTGAATCCTACCAGCCGCCTCCCAGCCGTATCAGATTTGAAGAAAGTTCAAAACAAAAATATGGAGACTTCATTTGACTTGAGAGATTATAAATCTGATTGACAAACATGGAGTTTTCACTATCATTGTTCTTACAAAACACACCTCCTAGAGGTGGGGATCTTTACAAAAAGAATTTGGGTTTCACGGATTTTGATGCACCTGATGTGCCCTTAGATTTCTTTACGGGAGACTCTCGTCTCGTCATATGGTCATGTACCTTCTTCTTTGTGTCAATTTTTTTAGTAGGTGAGCTAGGGGAGAGTCGTCTTGACATTCAGCATTTGCAATCTTAGAAGCAGTATACCTAGCAGCTGCAAGACCCGTGAACGATGAGGTTGTCAAGCATCTTTGACATTTGTTTGCCACTTGAATTCATGGGGCTCTCAGTTGCAAGGCTTTCAATTGGATTCTTCAAGTTCCCTTCAATAGATGCATCCTGCACCTCAATGGTTGCTAAATCATCTATGGACATAACACTTGGAATTTACAGGCTTCACACAAAAAAGAATTAAAATTTGTTTCTTTTCTAATATGAGCTCATGTATTCACAACAAATAAGGAAGCTTCCATTTAAACACCTCACCAACCACATGTATCAGACAACTATATATTTCATGTAAATCAACCAACTGTATTAGCACTATATAACTCAAGAAATTTACAAATATAACACATAAAGGAAGAAAGATACATCAAATATGTAAATGGCTACTAAATCATTTACAAAGATGGCAAGTGGCATTCACAGACATCATACATGGCATCATGATTGTGCAGGGCCTTGTGGATAAAAACTGTGTTGAATATCCCTATCAATGAATAGATGGACATATGCATTATTAAAATGTTTGTTTCTTTTCTAATATGAGCTCATGTGTTCACAGCAAATAAGTCAGCTTCCATTTAAACACCCCAACAACCACCTGTATAGCATATAATTATATTCCATGCAAATCAACCAACTGTACCTACACTAGATATAACTCTAGAAATTTACAAAGATAACACAAAGGAAAAAAGATACATCAAATATATAAATGGCTGCTAGATCATTTATAGACATGACACATGGCATTCATAGACATCACACATGGCATCATGATTTTCCATACAAATATTTGTATTAGTGTAAAGGGCTTTTCATCCAATTGTATCAACATTGTAATCACAAGTTGTTTACATATATTCCAGTAGCATCCATGTCTGTTTTAGCCTTCAAGGCCAAGTAATTGGTGAATATTGTGATGCATATGGATTACGTTCCAAAATTTGTTGCAGCATGTCATTTGGAAGCTCTCCTATATGTTGCATGGCTGTCCCCATTCCTGTGGGATTTGGATCTGTACTTATGAGTGCCTTGATAGCTTCAACACAGTCCATATCATCATATTCCGCTGAGAATACCTCAAGAGATAGCTCGCACGGATCCTTACCACAAGTAGCTGCATAGAGCTCAAATATGTGCCCTTCATAAGGGAACCTCATTGCAAATGCAAGGACACTTTCTCCAAATCGTGCTAGCTTCAGCAAGTATGGGAGCAAGACATCAGATAAATCTTTGTCATTGGGATCACCTTCGTAGGTCGAAGTAGGGATGCAACTACCAGGTGGATTTTAAAATTCCTTTAAGAATTGTATCATCGACCAATATAGATTGATTGGGATCATAGTGAATGCCATGCTCAGCCAATGCAATAAAAGGCTTAAGTAGGCACAACTCATTTTGTCGCGATGGGTGCCGATGCTCTTCAGAAGTGCAACATTCTTCCTAGGAAAAATTAAATTGAAACCGAAGTCCATTGTACCTTGTCTTTCCAATTTACATTCTATCAATGAAACTAGGGGATCTACATTCCTCTTTGTCATACTGCTCTAGGTAGCTATGTCAAAGTAGTTTGCCACCACTTTTAACAATGTAGGCCTTGAAGAGATTATGAGGAGATCATATGGTTGCCTACTTTATGAATGTCTCCAGCCTTGGCCATTTTTGGAGCTTACTTCCACCATCGCTTTATCAAAATACCATTCATATCAAATATTATAAATCTTGTCACAACCTCTTCGCTACCTAGAAGCAAAAATGAAAAGTGTACAAATCCATCATACATGGATGAATGGAGAAAGATAAGAGGGGTGAAATGTAGAAATAATATTTCCAAAATTTCTTGGCAGTTAAAGATTTTGAAATTAGCTGTCATACAATGTTCAAACTTCACTTCAAAGAGCTCCTAGTCCTAGCATTAGGAGCTAGAAGTTTGTTAGCCTCAACACTAAGCGGCTTAGAAGGAGCTACCTAGGCCTAGTGTCATTGTGCATGTCATATTCACCACTTCCACCAGTCAGCTCACAGCAAATATTTGTTATTATTTCCATAGCCTGCATGAGCTTGTCATTGCTTGTCACATCCATTGCCTCCTCACTCAGCTTCTGCTTGTCAGTGCTTTTTGAAACCAAGGACATCCATCGCTTCCTCACTCAGCTTCCACTTGTCAATTCTTTCTGTATCTTCACCATGGACATCCGTCGCTTCCTCACTCAGCTTTTGCTTGTTATTGCTTTCTATGCCTTCAATGAGGACATCCATTGCCTCCTCACTCACATTTTGTAGGTTGTCATCACTTTCATCATTGTCATTGTCTACTATGAAATCAGACAGAGAAAAAAAATCATATAAAAATAGCTATGCAAAAAACCCATAATAATACTCTTTAAAAATAAAAATAAAAACCCTTATAACTCACCTAGTATTTAAAAGAACTATTATAATGTAAATAGAGTACTTTGTTATAGAACTACAAACATAGTACTATTGTAGTACTAAAAGTAGTACTACTATTACTACTAATGTAGTACTTTGTTACAGAACTACCAACATAGAACAATACTACGTTCTAAGATAGTACTCCCTTACAGGACTAATATAGAGCACTCTCTTATAGAGTACTATCATACAGTACTAAGACAGAGTACTCTCTTATAGAGTTACTATCTTACAGAATTACAAGACTAAGATAGAGCACTCTGTTACAGAGTACTATCATACAGTATTACATACAGTACTAATATAGCACAATAGTGCTAAGTTACAGTAATAAGATAGAGTACTCTCTTAAAGTACTAATATAGCAAAATAGTACTAGCTTACAGTACTAAGCTAGAGTACTCTATTACAGTAAGTAGTACTACTATTACTACTAATATAGTACTTTGTTACAGGATTGCTAGGTTCTACTATAGTACTCTCTACTAATATTGCAAGAAAGTACTAAGATAGTGCTCTCTTACAGTACTAATATATTAGTACTATAAGATAGCACTCTCTTACAATACTGATATAGGGATTTTATTGTAGTACAAAGATAGTACTATATTACAATACTACAAAATATTATCATAGTACTAAGAGAGCACATAATACTCTGTTACATAACTACAAACATAGTACTGTTACACTACTAAGTAGTACCACTATTAGTACTAAGATAGTACTCCCTTACAGTACTACAAACATAGTTGTGATATATAGATTGTAATGATATTTAGATTAGCATAATATTTACTGTCTTGTGCTATATGTCAGTGGTTTTGTAGGTGGCCCGGGCTCTGAAACAGAATACTCACACAAGTATAAGAATATTGAAAGTGAAAATTTTAAAACTCCGTGCACTAGAATGGACTCTCCAGACGATTGTGTGGCCCAATATGGATCAGCACATGCTTCTTGTGCTAAAGACAGAGATGAGGTCGTAGAGAAAAGTCTGTTGGAAGACAACCCCATGGAAGATGGTGCCAAAGGGGATGACGAAGAGGACAGTGAGGATGAGCTCCTACAGAAAGCAAAAAATTTTTGCAAAAGGGGAGGTAACTATTATAGAGGATGAAGGCATGGCTATAATAGTAGTAGGTTTGTAGTACTATTATATAGTACTAAAAGTGTATTGTTGCACACAACATGTGATATGCATGCAAGCAGGGAGTGAAGATAACATCCAAGGAGTTGGTTGTAAATTCGAGGCCACACAAAATACACCCGAATATGTGTTGAAACACATAGGAACATTAGCATATACGCTAAATACTTGAAAGGACCTTATCTAAAACTGAGATAAAAACATTTCTAGGGTATGTTAATGGAATCTTATTGTTTAATACACACTGGAATCACTTCACATCATGTTGGATGCTCTACTAGTGTAGGGATCAGATTGTGCAGTCCATGATTTGTAAGCCTCCCTACCATATGTTGTGTATGGTATACAAGCCCACATTCTGCGTCCAACAGTTCAGCACAATGCGTACTTGCATTCTCCATCTCTTTCATTGTAAATTGGAGTTCCACTTCCTACTTTTCCAAGTCCATGGTCAACTCTTCTCGTACCATGGTAGTGGCAGCGTCTAATTTCCCATGAAACCAAGAGATGGTATGTTTAATAGAGTCACAGTTTTGAGGCTTTGTTTTCAACCACAATAGCCTTCTCTAATACTAAAAGTAAGACATTCCTTTATTCATGCACCTTCGTGTTCCAAATAGAAATTACATTTCCCCCCTCCAAACTTAACATTCTATAGAACGAACCACCCAACTCTTCTTTGACATGAGGTTCCTTTAACTTCATATTTTCGAATGGCGTTGCTGGTAGTGCATGTTCCTGCTTCATGCAAGTGCTGTCTTGAAGCCAGACTTGACCGTTGCTGTAAATGGCCTTCAACTTTCCCTTTTCCTTCATGCCAGATTGTTTTGTTGGAGATTAGAACCGAATCTTATTCTTCTCTAGTCTTCATGGCGATCTAACGTTATTCTTAGGGGTCTTTTTTCTTGGCGATCTTAAGATTTTCTTCAGAGACATGCTTGCTCAACTGTCCACAAACAAAGTTACATGAATATGAGATAAGAAAGATTGTATGCAATCAGACGGAATGGGGAAAAAGTTAAAAACAAACAATGCACAAAGAGAGAGAGAGAGAGAGAGAGAGAGAGAGAGAGAGAGAGAGAGAGAGAGAGAGAGAGAGAGAGAGAGAGAGAGAGAGAGAGACAGAACAAGTCTCCTCTTGCCCACGTGCACGCTATACCTTCAACTACAGAATGATAAGCAGCCTCCTATGATAGCTTGAACCAGAAAACAAAAAGCTTGATCACAACATGGCTGAAATATGAGTCGATGGTGAGTGGCATGCTGCATGAGAATGTGGACTAAATGATAATCTGAGCACACTTGATTAGTGAGAATCTGTGCCGAGAGAGAGAGAGAGAGAGAGAGAGAGAGAGAGAGAGAGAGAGAGAGAGAGAGAGAGAGAGAGAGAGAGAGAGAGAGAGAGAGAGAGAGAATAATTCTCCTCTTGCCCACATGCACGCTATAGCCTTAACTACAAAACGATAAGTAGTCTCCTACGATAAGCTTGAACTAGAAAACAAAAAGCTTGTTGATCACAGCATGGCCGAAATGTCAGTCGACGGTAAGTGGCATGTTCCATGAGAATGTGGACTAAATGATAATCTGGACACACTTGATTAGTGAGAATATGTGCCGTCCAGTAATCGAGATAAACTCTTTTTAACAATGTACTAAACTCTTGTTACTATATTTTTGCCAATAGTATGTATTCCATAGCGTGCACTCAGCGTGCATCTACCCAACTACTAATGTTTTAAATAGGATCTCATTATAAATTTGGGTAGTCTCGATGGTGACTCACGTGTCATGGGGATGTTGAAGGAATGTTAATGGAGCCTCCACTCCAATCTACTGCTTGTGAAAGCAATGCAAACATGAGTCGTCCACTTGTGTCACACAAGCGGCTTTCGGATTGTTGCAGTGTGTTTCCGTGTCAAGATAAAGAGGGAAAGGGGAGAGGGAAGAAGAGAAGGGATAAGAGAAGGGGACAGGGATAATCAATTTTTGGTGTTTAAGTGTGATTTTCCTACACTACCTACGTGGCTAAGTATATGGGAAACGGCTTTTTTCTGTTGCGATGTGCTTCTCAGGCCTTTCGAGATGATTTGCTGGGCCATTTGTTTCTCTTTGCAGGCTCAACTATGTTTGTTTTGCCTTGGTTTTTGGATTTTAACATTGATGAGTTTCTTTTTCATGACTGTCTCGTATGGGTGGACTTCTCGCGGCTTCCAACATGGATGGTAGAGGTTGTGGGTTTCTTGGCTAGTGCTTTGGGGAAACTGCTTCTTATTCCCTCTTCTTCTAGATCCACCTTTGCTCCGAAGAGAGTCTGGATCGTATGGGCTTGTGCGCAAGAATTCTCAAGGTCTATCAATGTCAAGCTAGCTAAAGGGGTGGTGTATATGCAGGAAGTTCACTTTGGTCCTTTCCCCAATTCTTGCTTCATTTGTCAAAAGACGGGACACTACATGTAACTATCCAAAAAATGTTAAAAACTCAAAGTTGGCTAAAGGATTGGCTAATTCGCAGGTACATACACCTCTAGGGAATGAGCATGCAAAGATTTTGATTGATCAAGATGCTCAAGGTGATGATCAGAAGTAGCATGAGCAGGATCAGACTATTCTGGCTGATGATTCTAGGCTAGACAAGACTCCAAGCATGGTGCTCCAAGCAAGGTGGCAAACCAGTCTCTAAGCATGGTGCTCTAAGCAAGGTGGCAAACTAGTCTAGTGCTCAAGAAGCTAGTAGCAACATTGTTGCGGTGGCTACTGAAGGGAAGGTTCAGAAGGATGGAGACCTCAGGTGGAGGATCGAAGTGGTACATCAAGTTTTGGGGCTGAAGAAGAGATGTCTGAAGCAAATAATCAAAAGTGTGTGCACGAGGAGAAGGTGGTGACATCGGATCCTTTGGTTGAAGACAATATCTCCATCAAAGCTATCTCAAGTTAACGTATGTCCAAAGAACTTAAAGATGCAGCAAGAAATGTGGGATCAGGTAAAGAGAACCGCTTCCATTTTCTACAGAATGCATACAAAGCCCTCATCATCCAGTAAAAATGGTAAGTTAGGAGGTTGCGGCGGTGGGTGTAGGTCCATAAGGTTGTTGTCTTGGAATCTGTGAGGAGTTGTAATGAGGTGAAATAGTCCAGTTGTATCGCAATGTTGCATAAAATCTTTCCTAATGTAGTCCTGTCATAAGAGGTCAAGTGTGGTGTGGATGATGCATTATGGCATGCATTTTCCAATCTTGGTTTTGCTATTTTCCTCAATTGTCCTAAGAGGGGAAAGGGGGGGTGGTAGTTTTGGTTAAAGGAGGCCTTAAAGCTTTCGAAGTATGTAATTGAGTGTCCTTTGTGGGGATTTGAGCTTTGGTCGATCAATTTGATTTTTGTGTGGCCAGTGTGTATGCGTCATACTCTTCGTTAGAAAGAAGGGAATCCTGGAACAAGATGTGATCTTCCTTGATAGGGAAAAGATGGATCTTGGGAGCAGCCTAGAATATGACGACAAACCTGAAAGAAACTACAAGGCTTCACACTGAGCTCAAACTAAAAGAGGGCATGATTGTCGAAATATGCTCGGGTAACTTGGACATTGCCAATGGAGCAAACGGTACATTTAGAGGCTCAAGCTTGCACAACAAACCTCTCGTGATATAAATCGAATGTAGCGAGGCGCAAACAGGCAAGAATACTCGGACACAAAACATGAATCTATGCAACAACTACGGGGAAAATAATTGGATACCAATAACACAAATAACGAGAGAATACCAAATTGGGAAGAACCACTTAAACAGTGCTTGCGGGACACAATTCCCAATACAACCAGCATCTACTAGAATGATCCATCGCTCATGGCCTCACCATGGAGACTCTAGCCTTTGAGCCTTCCCATGTACAAGCTCATGGACTTACTTATACATCCCTCTCACGTATCAGAAACCCTCAAAACTTATACCTCCTAAATAGAGCAACAAAATGATAAGAGATGACCCTGCAGTCCTATATGAGATTCAAAGGCTACCGTCGAAACGGGCATGGACTTTCGAACAAACAGTTCTCACAATCAAAACAAGCAATTGAGGCACATTGCAAAGCTTGAACACAAGATCATTTCACTACCATAAAGAAGACATTATAAACTCACTCCCAAGCAATCATGCACATGTCCATACTTTGCCTCCAAGAAACACAAAACCACTCACTAAGAGACATTAACTTACCAAGCTTTGACAACAACAACACAACACCAGGCCAGGGTCTACCTACATACTTCGAAAAACAATACCATCCTATCAAACAACAAAAACATTATCATACAAGCATGAAAATGCCTTGTCACAACTTTAAAGGAAAATATAGCCCGATATATGTGCTCAAATGGGGTTTTCCAATCAATTTGAGTGGCTGAATGACTATATTTGGACATTGGATGTGAAAGTTATGCCACTTTTAAAAGTGTTGTGCAAGGTAGTTTTGATAGCAAAACTACCTTCGAAGACCTACTTCAAAGAGGTTTTGCTGGCAAAACTACATTGATGGATTGCTTCAATGAGGTTTCTTTGGAGAAACCCTTTCATGAATATAGGTTGAGAGAGGGTTTTCAATGTCACCCCCTATTAAGTAAAAGTTGTAAGAAGGATCATAAGGGAATTTCCATAGAGAAGTCTACCTACATGTGGGTTTCTTCAAAAGCCATCCCATTATGTTACTCACCATTCCCAAAGTTTTATGTAAAGATTTGTGTATAAAATAGGCATTGCTATAATACTTTGCCTATTTCTAAGTGAAACTATGTTGATTTCTCTCAGAAAATGGTCATCCCCTATAGCAAGCAAGTGCATGGAAAAATAAACAATTCGAAATTATAAGTAGTGTTTGATTTATTAAAAGATCTTTGCACATGCACAAATTGCACATTTTCAACATCTTCTATTTTAGGGTGAATCTAGATACCAATATCAAGGAGGGGTGTCAATATGCCAAGAAATCTAAACATTCTTCCTCAAGGTAAAGATTATGTGACAGGATGCAAGATTACACATGTAAGAAAATTGTACATGGTTGGAGGAGGCCAAGGTGATGAAGATGAGTACTTAAACAACTTTCTATAGTTGTGGAAACTCTTTGGCTGTACTATTTTTCTTCACAACAATAGTTGGCAACCCTGCCTTCAAAAATAGGTTACGTAAATAGTGTGCATATTTTATACTAACATGTTGCAAATGAGAATTCTTAGCTACATTTTTCCTTTCAACACTTTTAGTGCTGCCAACTAGTAGTGTGGACATTGGTAATTGGCATTAGTAACTTCACCATTTACTACTTTGGAGATTCCATGTCAATGGGGCTTGACACTCTATGGTTTTTAATCCGATTAAATGGCTTGCATTGCAAGGCTTAGCATCTCAAAATTCACTTTCTCCTTCCATGGCAAGTCAGACATTGGCCAATGAACAAACTCTCTCTCTCTCTCTCTCTCACACACACACACACACACACACACACACACACACATTTTCAATTTTAGAAGACCAACAACCATAGATATATAACATAAATAAAAACAAAGCATAGAGGCTAGGAATCCACATGGTTTCATATTATCCAAAATTAGAGAATGCTTCCATATATCTATGTGTCGTGCACCATGTGGAGATATATATCCCTTTAAAAAGTTATTTCGAGAAGTTACAACGTTTCAAACACACCCTTTCTTATCCCAAAACCTTAACTAATGCTAAGTATATTCCGAATACTAATTTGGGGCAATAATATAGTTGGTTAACACTTGGCATATCCAAGTGGTTAGTGATTTTGGGACCAATACGATGTTGCTCAGCGTTGAAAACATTGTGTTGGTGTGCTGCTCGTTCCTAAACAAAAAGATTGAAGGTACGTATGGCACAATTATATACTAAGATCTTGGGTTGGATTGGGCCTAATATGCCCTAGTTGAGAGGCTATGGAGGAGTATGGGGATTGATCTCGATCTTTCAATCTCTTGCCAAGCCTTTAGCGGAGAGGTAAAAGCTCGCGGCCGGGTACTCCCCACTTTAAAACTTTATTTGCAAAAAATGACACTTGAACTCGTGCCTCTACAAATCCGGTGTGGGTCTAAGTTTGAATTGCTTTGCACGACCCAAGTGTTGCTTGGCCCACAAGATTTAGCATAAAAGTGCATGTGTAGTTGTGAAGTAGTTTGTGACAAGTGGCATACACTAGTATTGCCAAGAGCCGAATCATCATTGTTCGGCTTCTATCTTTGGGGTAGCTTCTCATCGGGTGCTCGGAGTAACTGGAGCAAAGACTGGAGCTGGGCATAATTCTCCAGCTTCCCCTTGAGGCAAGCATTTTCTTCCCTTAGGCTTTTAGCCTCCTGTATTGCTTGGCGGAGCATGGCATTTTCTGCACGTAGTGTCTTTGCCTCCTCTTGTGCTACATGGAGGACCTTCAGATTTGCCTTGTCTTCTACGTGTTCTCCAGCACAATTTGGAGTTGGAGGTTGGTTGCACTAAATCATCTTTGGACCTGGCATTAGGAGAATGCAATATGTTAACTTCACACTTTTAGATTGCCATGGTCCATCTACAGGTCACCATCTATAGCTCGGAGTGACTTTGGTGCAGCAGGGAATAACTTTCCACCATCTCATCCTACACAATTTTCATGTTGTCAAGCTGCTGAGAGACCACCGCACTGGTCCTTGGCATAGTAATGAGACGCAATCTATCATTCTGAACACTGTCGTAGCGCAGTCTCTGGCCTGACCACCTATCATCGCACAACCTTTTGCCACCTATCACTAGGCAACACTCCCATTCAGATCATAGGTTGGCATGGAGAGACCACTGTGCTGGTTTTTGGCATAATAATGAGATGCAATCTATCATTCTAAACATCGCCTTAGTGTAGTCTTTGGCCTGACGACTTGTCATCGTCCAGAATTCAAGGTTGTCTTGGAGCAACCACCACGTTGGTTCTTGGAGTCATAGCTCCGCTACCTATTTTTATGTATTACAGGAGGAGGTACATGACGACCACTGTGCTAGAAAATGGAAGGAGATCTATGACAACCATTGCGCTGGTTCTTGGAGTTATATACTTGTGTACCAAGAAAAATGTATTTCCTTGTGCAACCAAGCAAAATGCAATTGATGATATGGCCCTTGTGGGGTCCCATCTAGGGGCAAGGGCCATATCGACATGCCATATCCATCCAGCGGCATCCTGGATATTGTATAATGCATGTCGATATGGCCCTTGGCCCTAGAGGGGACCATATCGTCAATTGCATTTTTTGGAAGTTTAATTGTATTTTTCTAGATGTATCTCCATGCAACCACAACGGTGGGTCATTGGAGATATTTTAGTGCTCTAGTCCTACTTTACTGGTATTTTAGTCCTTGTTGCACTAAATGTAAATGAGGGCAAAAGTATTCCGAGCCACTGCGGTGACTAGAGGCCCAATGGTGCCATCCAGATAATTAACTACAATTCATCGAGTGAAAATTGAGCAAAAGAGATTACAATATACATCTACATCCAATAACAGGTTATGTAAAAATTAATAACTTATACTGACCAAAAATTGAATAGAGATCTTAAATTTATAAAAACTCAGCAAATGCTAAAAGCCTTAAAGGCCAAAAGATTACATCTAGCTACCATTATAATCATTCAAATATAAAAGCTAACAACAGTACTAAGAGCCTCAAATTGAACAAAAAGAGATTACATAAATGTAATAAAAACTTAGTAATTGCTGAGTGCCTTAGAGACCAAAACATTACATCTAGTGAGCCAAAAGATCGATGAGAGCCTTACAGGCCAAAAGATTACATCCAGCCATTGCTGAGTGATTATGAGCCTTGTCTAAGCAAGAAGAAATTTGTACAACTCAGTATTGCCGCCAGCCCAGCTTGTTGCATTAAATTTTTTAAGGGAGCCAATGGAGGAGACGATGGAGAGACCGAAGACCATGCAAAGTTGCTAGGACTCAGATTATGCCCCCCCCAACAAGTCGAGAGTACTCTGCTATGAAAATCCTGAGGCCTTCGTCGACCTCTAGGGGGAACCCATACAACATAGCCATGAAGAGGCCAGAGGTGAGCATGTCATCTAAGGTGGTGACATGCAGATATGGGGGAAATCAACTATGGGAGCGAAGGGTGTCTACTAGTGCTAGCATTGCTCCTCCAGGTGAGTGCAATGCAGTCACCTTATATGAGAAGGCAGATAACATTGGGATCACAGTGCATCGAGGGGGTGATAGTAGGCATGGTGAAGATGAGTGGGTGAGGGGAGCAGATGACTAGTGGCGAGAGTTGGAGGAGGAAGCGTGGAGCAAAGTAGAGCAGGGATGGAAAAGAGCTGAAGGAGGGTGTGTGGAGCGAAGTAGCAGAGCATGTGAAGCAAAGTAGTAGAGCAGGGGACAATGAGAGCAACGTAGTAAAATGCCAAATGCCACGATCTTATATATTATAAACTTTGAGCCACCGTGATGGCTGGAGCCTGGGGTTCCATCCATATTGATTGCAGGCCACCATGGTGGAATCTTAGGCGCCACCCCCGACGGGTTGGTAATCATGAAGTAGACATATGGTGGTGGATGAGCAGGCCACTATGGTGGTTATTAACTGCCAGCCTCTGGTGGAATCTTAGACACAATAGACATGGCTTCCAGCCTGGTGGAATCTTAGACACGACAGACATGGCTGATGAGAACCACCAGCATTAGGTAGTAATTACCACAAAAGTAAATCACGAAGCCTAATCACCTCTAATCACTCATTACCATGCACTCTTTTACTCTACTGAGCATGCAAGCCTAGTGACTAGTAATTTACTACAGTCATAGTAATCATGCACGCAGGTGTAACTGTGGGCCACTATGGTGGCTGGTAATTAACTACCAGCCCGGTGGCCACAGACGTGGTTGATGAGAGCCACCACCATCGGGCAGTAATTACCACAAAAGTAAATCATGAAGCCTAATCACCTCTAATCACTCATTACCATGCACTCTAGTGCTCTACTGAGCATGCAAGCCCAATGACCGGTAATTTACTACACTCATAGTAATCATGCATGTAGGTGAGTAGTATTGTGGGACACTATGATGGCTAGTAATAAACTACTAGCCCGGTGGCCACAGACGTGGCTAATGAGATCCACCACTATCGGGTAGTAATTACCATAAAAGTAAATCATGAAGCCTAATCACCTCTAATCACTCATTACCATGCACTCTAGTACTCTAATGAGCATGGAAGCCCACTAACTAGTAATTTACTACACTCATAGTAATCATGCATGCAAGTGAGTAGTAGTGTGGCCACTGTGGTAGCTCGTAAATTAATTGCTAGCCCAGTGGCCACAAACGTGGCTGATGAGAGCCACCACCACCAAACAGTAATTACCACAAAAGTAAATCATGAAGCCTAATAACCTCGAATCACTCCTTACCATACACTCTAGTACTCTACTAAGCATGCAAGCTCGGTGATTGGTAATTTACTGCACTCGTAGTAATCATGCATGCAAGCTCAGTGGTGGTAACTGGAAGGTGAGTAATTGTGGGCCATTGCAGTGGTTGGTAATTAACTGCCAACCCAGAGGAATCTTAGCTGCCACCACAGATGTGGCTAGTAATCTTAGATGCCACCAGCTCTAATCACTCATTACCATGCAAGGTAGTACTGCCACCTTAAATTAATCAAAATTCGGGCCAACCACCACGGTGGCTCTCATCTTGATAGTGTAGTGGGCTACAAACTTAAGCCTCCGCTATTCCATTCCCTTAATAGTTTCACCTATCCCTCTCGACCATTTCTATCTCCCTTGCACTCTTCCTGCAACTTCTATCCCTCTCAACCATTTCTATCTCCCTTGTACACTTTCTGTAACTTCTATCTCCTCTCGTAATGGACCCTGCACAGTGCGGGGGCTACTTATATAATTTTCCCTCCCCCTTTGTAGCACAGTGCGAGAGCCTCTCCGCCCCTGATCTTGAAATCGTGACATATGGGAGCTCCTCACTTGCTCTTCAAAATCCCAATTTGAATGCTCTCAGCAACTTCATCAGGTTGGTATAGGTGAAGGTGAAGGAGGGGCAAATAGTCTATCAAGGTCAGAAGATTACCAGCGACTGAAAGCGTGATTGAAAATGTGCTAGGCATTCCTGAAGGCAATTTGCAAGCACACTTCTTCGGGAAGTAGTGTAAGAGACATGATATTCTAGATGTATACCCCAACACTCAGATTTGTAAAGATGGTGGAGTCAAGCTTTCTAGCTTGTCAATAGACCTCCAAGATGTGTTGAAGAAGACAATGCATTTTCTTGATACGAGAGGAACCGTGAAGCTCTAGCAGGTTCAAGCAGCAGTAGAGCAACTGAAAGGACGTGATGTATCTTTCTCAAGGGAGGTCTCCAACAGCATGATAACCAACCTGAAGAATTGCATGGATGGCAAATCCTAATTGTCATCTTAGTCGGCTAGAGTTGCAATACACCTGATGACAACTACCCCCAAAGGGATTTTTGAGCAGTACAATAAGAAGATGTCTCAGAAGGTCACTTTTCTACAAGAGAAATCCACTGATGCAGCAAAGGCAAGCAGCAAAGGCAAGCAGCAAAGGCAATGCAACTGACAAAATTCTAAGGGAGGGTGCAGAAGCCAAGGTAGAGGAGGCACAAGTGAGGGCCTTATAGGCACAAGAGCAAGCTGAGGCCGCTGTAAAAATGGAAAGGCATAGAAGAGAAGAAGTAGAGAAGTGCATCAAGGAGCTCCAAGATAGGCTTGAAGAAGTTAGAAGTGATGGGGACATTGTAGACAAGGAGCTAGCAATGATGCAAAAGGAGCTTGAAGATAAGAGAGATGAAAAGGAGGGTCTCTAAAAATGGCTCTACAACATGCAAAAAGAGAGAATGCAAAAACCAGAGTGGTGATGTAGGAACTACGAGAGAGCTTCAAGGCTAGGATGGGGCACAGAGCAAACGAGATGGAGAAGACAATGAGGCAGCTCTCCAAACAAGGAAAAATGTAGAGAGCAGTCGTCGATGGAGCAAGTTGCAGCAACCATGGTGGGGGTTGCTTTTTCAAAACACTGTTGGAAGTTCAAAGAGCAGCCGAGGTGGAGAAGACAATGAGGTAGCTCTCCAAACCCAGGAAGAATGTAGAGAGCAGCCGCTGTCGATGGAGCAAGTTGCAGCAACCATGGTGGGGGTTGTTTTTTCAAAACACTTTTGGAATTTCAAAGAGTAAGCTACAAGACCATGCAACAAGATTATGATAGGGTTGTGCATGAGCTTGCCATGGCTTTCAATAGTTTTGAAAAGCAGCCTGTCGTCACGTGAGAGTTTTCTAAACTAGAGTCAAAGTCTTGGAAATAGCCCATGTTGATGTTTTTGAGCAATTTAAGCAGCTTCAATAGATGTTGAGGGATTCAAATGAAGCTTTTGCACATAGCTCGGGGGGGTCACTATGTATAAACCCTCTATATCACATGTGTTCAAGGCCTATATTTAAAGTCCCTTATCTGTAAAAAATTGCATTAATAAAATGTACCCCTTTTCTATACAAATCTATAAATTTTTTCCAAAACTATTTTAAATAGTCCCTTATGTATATTTATTTCTGTAAATTTTAGAAATAAAAAAAATCCTTCTGTTGAACTCACGTGATAGGGTTACATATGATGAGTGACCCCCCCGAGGCACATAGTGAGCAAAGAGTGGAGGAGATAAAGGAGAACATCCACAGCATTAGGATGAGGGTAGAAGGAATCAAGAAGAAACTTCATCATGTACAGAGCAAGACTGTGGCATTGATGGATGCAATAGTTAAATCAGATGCCTATCCTACTATGTAGCAGGGTCCAAAATGCATGGTCTGCCATACCCCCATCATAGAGGTTGCATGATCCAATGGCCTACATGCTACCAACCTGTGCATGTTTTTGCTTTGCGACGTTTGTGCATGCAAGATCACTATGTAGAGAATGCTATTTGCCATTGCCCAGGTCATGGACAGATCAAATGTGCCTGCCTGCTATAGCTATCTATGATGAGAAAGTAGATGCTGTAGCTCAATTTGCCATTTGGGCAAAAAATGCATTTGCCATTGCCCAGGTCATGGACAGATCAAATGTGCCTGCCTGCTATAGCTATCTATGATGAGAAAGTAGATGCTGTAGCTCAATTTGCCATTTGGGCAAAAAATGCAGAAGACAAGGAGCTCAAATTGAAGAAGGCCAATAACTGCGAGGAAAAGGAGCATGAAGGGAGGAACTAACCCCCTTCAAGAAAGGAGCAAGAAGGGTGGAGCCTGCAACTAGGAAGCTCAAATCAAGGAAAGAGAAAGTGACATCAAGAGAGGGGCCGGGCCCCTAAAGGAAGTGTCCTGGCTATTATTTCTCCAGCTCCTTTAAGGTACTTGCCAAGCTCATGATGTAGGTTTCTTTTGGTAGGACATGGTGGAGGAATGAAGTTGTATAGAGCGCAAATACTAGGATGAAGAGGATCCCGAGCAAAAGGAGGAGTTACTATAGGCATACAAGTTAGTAGAGGCAAGCAAGCAGTTGGTGGTCTGAATGTGTAATGAGGTCTGCGATAGTTCATTAGACTGGCCTAAAGAGTTGGGAGATGCTTCTATAGAGAGGTTGATAAGATAGTTGGGAGTTTGGAATTTCCTTGAGCCACAAAATGTCATCATATTTTTGAAAAAGTAAAAATCTTGTAGGCATTTCTTGGACTTGTGGACTTTATAGGACTATCATCATCCATGATCTATGGTGCTCGTAATACTCGATTTTGTGTCAACCTACTTCCATGTTAGTACTTAAATGTTTTAAGTAGCCCAGTGGTTGAAATCTAACACCTAGAGATAACCAATTTAAAGGGGATTGTTTTAGTATTGCTCTATGCAATAAATTTAAGAATAGCACGGTAGTAGTGCAGGATAAGTGGTCACCAGTGCAGTGGTTGGTTGCACTAGGATATTAATAGCCTCTAGTGTGGCGGTTTGCTTCTATTATTTACAAGATGAATGGATTTGTGGATATGTGGATTTGTTATAGGATTTAATAAATCCAACGTGGTTGTCGTTTGGGATATACTAAACACAAGCATGGGATTTATCATTTGGGATTTACAAAAACAAGTTAATAAAACTAGCGTGGTGGTTGTTTGGGATATACTAAAAACAAGTAACTATGAGATTTAATAAAACCAGCGCGGTGGTTGTTTGGGATATACTAAAAACAAGCATGGGATTTACATATTTGTTTTAATAAAGCTAGCACGATGGTTGTTTGGGATTTACTAAAAACAAGCATGGGATTTATCATTTGGGATTTACAAAAACAAGTGCGGTGGTTAGGTTGGGATTTACTAAAAGAAGCATAGTATCAAATACATTTTTCATTTTCTAGGATAAGTGGAATATTGTTTCCTTGCAATAAGACATTTTCTTAGTACTATCTCAGTTGTCCTTGTCCACTGCTCTAAGACACCCCAAGATGTGCTCATGCGTGTATAAATCCATTTTGAAGACACTCTTGCCCTTCTTTCAAGTGGCATAGGTTACATTTGGAACTTAATAGCCCTTACTAGATGAGAGTACACAAATGTTTATGGACTCTTATGTAGCAATTCATAATTGTGGCCTCTCTTAGATGCTTTCTTGTACCAAAAAGCTCCGACTACTACATCCCACTTCTCATAGGTTGTTTCCCAATTATCCTTAAATGCTAGCTCAATCTTGTGCTTAGGTCTTGTGCACTACAACAGAAAGTATCGGTTGACTGCCTCATTCTCCCTAGAGGCAGCGACAATTGCAAAGTTATCCCCCTCTTCCAAACATTCACTGAGGTAATCAAAACTCTCCCCAAACTATGGTGAGTTGTTGTTTGTATCTCCATTGTTTGTCACTCCATCTGAACATAGAGGGAAAACTTGAACTCACTCCCATGTCTTCACAATTGCAATATCTTCTCACATTGTCATGATCCCTTATGATGCACACATTGTAGAAATAAGAAAGTTTTTTTGTTTTAATCAAGTGGTTGTTTGAAAAGCCCCATATGCTGTGCAACCCACAAAGTCCTTTAATTTTCTCATAATTGTGCTGGTTTCTTCTTTGCATCCACTTTCACTTCATGGAACACTCTGCATACTATACTATTCTTAAGGCTTTGGTTAATGTATGTAGAATGTGCACCTGTGGGGAGGTTGGCTATAAGCCATGTTACAGCATCATGGGCATCATTGAGCTTTTCTTGAGGGCATGTTAATTGGTGTTTAAACAGAGCTTTCTTAATAACGGCACCACATCCATCAGTTTCACCCTTGCCATGGCTAGACCCAAAGAAATTCCACATCATGTTTAGACCAGTTAGGGATTTGAACCTTGAGACAATGTAGAATCCACAGCCTGATTTAAATTGAGAGGCAGCACCATTTGACCACACCCAATGTCGTTTTATATTTTTTGCATGGGGATTTTCTTTTTTCAGCCATTCCTAATGCACTAGAAACGCATGTCTATAGGCGCATTTATCGACTCCACTTTTTGAGGGGTGCACATTCTCTATTCTACGTGCCTCCCTTGAGTTACTAAACTTGCAAAACATCTATGGATGGAGCAATGCAAGTTTGAATGCATTACTCAAGTAAGCTTTAAAGTCGATTTTGCAAACATGGTGAATTATGTTCGTGGGTCAATTACTCGAATGCTTTTCCTCATTTTTTGGTCTTCACGTGCAGGCTATTGTGTAAAATGCTTCCAAGGGAGAATAAATTACCGACCTCAAGAGATATGGCAAGGCAACATGTGACCTCTCTTGGAGGATTAGATTACAAGCGCATCCATGCATGTGTCAACGATTGCGTTTTGTTTCGTGGACTACATAAGGATGCAAGAGAGTGTCCTACTTGTGGAGAGGCAAGATATAGAGCAGATCTCAAAACCTTGGACGTGCCTCGTAAGGTATTGCGACATTTTCCCATAATCCCTCGCATCCAACATATGTTCAAGTGCAAATCTATTGTAGAGCTCATGTCATGGCATTCCTCCCATCGATCAATTGATGGCAAGTGGAGAACTCCCGCGGACTCTCCTGCGTGGAAGCATATTGAAGACACATGGCCAAGCTTCAAGGAAGAACCTAGGAGCTTGAGACTTGGATTGGGTATGGACGATGTGAACCCATTTGGTCTCAAAAGCACGTCTTACAGTGTATGGCCAGTGGTATTGGTGAATTACAATCTTCCACCCTCTATGGCTATTAAGAAAGGACATGTCATGCTGTCCCTTCTAATTCCAAGGAAACATAAAGTCAAAAACCCTGATGTTTATTTGGAGCCTTTGATTGATGAGCTAGAGATACTTTGGAGAGGTATCAAGGTGCATGATGTGAGCAGGCCTCCCTCGTCATGAGACTTCAACTGCAAAGAAGTCTTGATGTGGACGACGATGCATGACTTCCCAGGCTATGGCGAGTGTTCAGGTAAGCATTGCATTTTTTAATTATGAATAGGCAAAGGACGTGTCACCCTAAACCAACCTTCCACTCTTAATTGCATCTATTGTTCAGGTCTCACTACATCGGGTTACCATGCATGTCCTGTTTGTGGTCCTTCGCTAGTTGCCTCACGGGCAGACGCATTGAATAAGGTCATCTATGAGAATCACCATCGATTTCTCCCACCTGATCATCCTAGATATGTTGCCCCTTGGAATGAAGTCCTCCCACAATCACTCACCGCGGGAGATTGGATGAGAATTTGGGATGGTTCCACGACTCCTCCACCACTTGGCACGAGCCAGTAAGGGTTTGTAACTATTGGCTGGAAGTAAAGATTGGCTATATTGGTTGAAAGTAAAGATTGCACGCTAACACTTTATTTTGTTTAGATACTCCATCTTTTATCGTTTACCATATTGGTCCCACCTCAAGATCAATCACCTGCTCGATCCCATGCATATCTTCAAGAATGTGGCATCTACCATTTGGGAGCATTTGAATGGGACACGAGATTCGGCAGGCATAAGGGAGGATCTACGTACCACAGGGAGGATGCGTGAAGCTTGGCCTCAAGAGAGACCAAATGGGCGTGTTTTTTTACCTCGTGGACCGTGGATGTTATCAAAGCTAGAGATGGCGACGGTGAAGCGCGCTATTACTACAATTCGTACTCCCACTGGATGCATGAGGTGTTTGAAGGGAGCCTTAACAAAGAGCAAGAAAAGAGGTGTAGAGCAATTATATGGCTTGAAATCTCATGATGGGCACAAGATGCTCCAAGTAAGTATTTTATATGCATAATATCTTTTTCCTTTCAAATTTGTGAGTGAATAGCTATAAGCAACTAATCAACCACCTCCTCGCGGGTTCAGTTCATACTACCTACTAGCATTTCACATAGTGCATCAAAGGACGTGAAAGATTGTATTTACAAGATGGGCGAGCTTGTGAGCTATGTGAGCTCAAAGGAAATAGATCCCACCATGCTTGAGAATGCTCGAGTTATGTCAGTGGAGGCGGTTTGTTTAGTGGAGGAGACATTTCCATGTTCTATTCTCACAAGCCAACTACATCTCATAGTACATTTGGTGGATGAGATTGCTATATCCGGTACTATACATGCACGATAGTTGTTCTTCCTCGAGCGCTTCATGAAGACGTTGAAGGGCTTCGTGAGACAAAATGCAAGACCCAAAGGTAGCATGGCTGAGGGTATATTTCTGAGTTTCTTGTTGATGTGGATAGCTCTCTCCCACGACTATGGAGAGATGATGAAGACCTAAGGCTGACCTCTATTGTGCCTCAAGGAAAAGGACGCAACAAAGTAATAGACACGGAGTTGCATAATAGTATCAACCTCTTTTGCGTGCTTAATAGTGATGTGATGAAAAGATGGGTGACAAGATACGAGGATGCAAAGGCAAGAAGACAAGAAGAAAGGGCCCTCTTTCGTACACACCACGGATCTCGCGTGTGCCATACCCTCAGCATCTAAGAGCACTTCCAAAGGATATTCATGTGGATTGGCTACTTGATGAAATGGAGAAAGCAGAGAAAGATGAGGGGATGCATATCACAATGGAAGAATGGGAGTATGCTAGGGGATGCATGAGCAAGGTCGGTATATAGAATGTTATGCATAAGTTAGGAGCTTTTTATAATTTAGATTGCTTATTTAATTGATTTTTTCTTGGTGTAGTGCACTATGTTCAATGCTATATGGTGTGAGGGCAAGCATTTTCAAACACAACGGATTGATGATAAGAGAAACACACAAGATTGTGGCGTCATTGCTAGCTTTGAGGGAGCCAATGGAGCCATGGATGATTATTGTGGCATAATCCAAGATATCATTATCATGCTTGACTTTCGATGCTTCTTTGTGTATGTTTTGGATGTAAAGTGGTTTAAGGACGTGGTGGAAAGAGGCCCTAATGCAACAATCAAACGCCATGCAAGTGGCTTTGTAACTATTGACTCCATAAAGTTTTGGCAAAGTAGGAAGGACACACTAGTACTACTGCAACAATGTGAACAGGTACTGTGCACACACATAAAAATACTCGCTTTTAAATATTTGATGCAAGAAAAGTAACATGATTGTATTTGTGTTTGAATTAGGTTGTCTATCAACCAATGGTGGATAATAATAGATGGTGGCATGTCATACCTATTATGCCACGTTCCAAAGTGATGTATAGTACATTTACTAATATGGAGCGTATGGAGGATGATCATGGCCATGGACGTGATGATGACCATGATACAAGAGAGGAGGATGATCATGAGATAGGAGATATAGATATTGAGGCCGGCATTACTCGTGAGGACGAGCCTACCATTGGACATGTTGATTTCGATGAGCACATGAGTGGCACAAGTAGTAGTGGGTTGAACGTATTTGTAGATCTAAACACTTGTTTGGATTTTGAAGTAGATAGTTTGGCAAGGGTTGATCTCATTGAGGATGAGATTGAACCGTAGCCCCACAATTGATATTGGCAAAACTATTTTACATATTGTCTCATTCTCCTCATTTCACTTAATTCTTGTATATGTGGGCTTGCAAAAAATTATGTGCTTTGGTAATCATGGGCAATGTTTGGAAAGCAATGATGTACACCAAAATCTCACTTTCTGTATTCTCTGGAGTGCATCTATTTACGCGTCTAAATGCGCGTCTGAGTCTCAGTGTACACGCGCAAATACACGCGCTAATAAACGGGATGTTAGACGGGCCCGTATTTTCTCAGGTCAAACGCGCAAATAGACGCGGTGATTTACACGCAAATAGATGAGCGTTTAGCCACGCCTATAGACGCGCTCGTAATTTCTCTACTAAAGCAATGCCTATAGACGCGCCCGCTATTTCGCGCGTCTACCAAGCGCGTCTATAGTTGCTTTGTGTTGTTGTGTGTGTGAGTTATCTTAGCTACACCAATGTGACAAACCAAGAACTTGGTTGTCCTTCAATATCAAGTCAAAATGGTAGTGGTGCATCTTTTGCTTACTTCTCTGGGTATGCAGTTGAGTGCCTTCTCTCCTTGTCTAGGCTTCAAACAATATCAAAATTGAGTTGTCCCAATTCTTAAAGCATTGCAACTTATGCAATTGCACAATTGGGTCAATACAAACCTAAAAAGGTTTTTGTATTTTGTTTTGGGCACAGTTGCAAATATGCTTCTGATTAATCAGGATGTGATTTTTTGGCAAGCTTTTCAAGGTGAGCTTTTTGAAAATTTACAACTTTTGGTGAGCTTTTGAAATTTAGATTCAGAGAAAATTTTCCAACAAGGCAAGCTTTTTATAAAGTTAGAGCTTTTACTGAGCTTTTAAATTTTAGATTTAGAGGCTATATTTTTCATGAGCTATATGCATGCACAGTTGGTAATATGCCCTTATTATGCAACTTGATTTTAATTTGCAACTACCAAAATCACATCCTTGGTGCCCAACCCCTATCTTTATAGCCTCATCTTATTGAATTAAAGATTGATATAAATAACATGAACAATCACATGCTAGCATGTCTATACCCACATTAGAGACTCCATCTCGACATAATCAACCATCCCATCAAGTACTCCACATTAGCATACACATGATCTATGGGTGTTCAAAATGGCTGAAGTCCCATCTATGGGGGCTGCTCTCCACCCTCAAGAGCCGAGAGATCAACCTTGAGTTCACATTTGAAGAAACTTCAATAATCTACATGCCTCATTGACCCTAAACAACACACACATTCATGTTAGATCCTCTTGGATAATCTAATCACATGAGGATCTAAATATATCTACCTAGGTTTCACAACCCATATAGACTGATTACACACCATGTTCAAAACATGTACTTCTCTCATGAGATATGGGATACATAAGAGTACTTGTCTCACTCGTCCCCATCGACTATCCTCCTCCTCCTCCCTAACTAGACAAAATTTTTTTGCCTCATCTCTAAGATTGATGAAAAGAACTATGTCTACATAAAGTCCTCCCCTAAAAATTCAACTTTTACATAGGTGATTTTTAAGTAAAATGGACCATCCAGGCATGTAGACCACTCTTCTTCTAATAATTTTGACTATATACATGACTATGTTCCGTGTCATGGCAGGAAAGTTATGGCCATCAAAAGAGTTGTCTAGCCATATCTAGGAGGTGGCTTTGCTTGGTGAAAGCCACTGGAAGAGTTGTATGGCCACAACCAGGAGGAGAAAGCCACCTCCTAGCTTTGTGGCCAAAGAACTCTTCCAGGCCATAACTTTCCCACCATGAAGCAGAACATAGTCATGTTTCAAGTCAAACTTATTGGAACAATAGTGGTCTACAAGCCTAGATGGTCCATTTTACTTTAAAATGGCATATATAAAAGATGACCTTTTAGGGGAGCATTTTAGGTAGTAGAAAGGGTTGTTTTCATCAATCTTAGACCTGAGGTAGGTTTTTTTGCATGGTTTAGGGCAGAAAAGCCACCTCTTGGCTTTGGCTAGGCATCAAGAAGTGAGTCATGATATGCATCAACCCAAGGAGATTCATTAGACGTTTCTTGTAATTGTGTTTAAAGTCCTTATGTATGTCAAGAATTCACAAGCAAGTCATTTACATTTGTCAAGGCAATAAGATTGTATCAAAGATTCACATGGCTAGTACCCATCTGGGGCATCTGCACAATGCCCTCACTTTGCATGTCTATGGATAGGCTTCAATGGGCTTCAGTGGGGGTGAGTACCATGGTCCATTGGTCCTCATGAGGTTGGGGCATTGAGCAAATCTAACACCTTCAACACTATATGAGAGTGTAAGGCCCCCATTATGAGGAGAAACCATGTGTAAGTTGGATGATCTTGATTGGCATGTCAAATGAGGTCTATCTTGTGACCGTTGGTGGAGTAAAGGTGACCTATGTGGGCCTTGCCTACAAGTTAGATAGGGCAAGTAAGCTAGTAGCAACTTGAGCCAAATTATATCAAGTGGAGACTTGGGACATTTATCAAGGGCCCTAATCGATGGTCATTAGCCATCGAAGAAAAGGGAAATATTCCTTATTTAACTAAAGTAAAATTTTCCAAAAGATTCCCGATTGGACTAGTAGAGTTGGTCCTATGGACTACCACCTTCATGGGCTATAAAAATGGCATCCTCTGAGCTCCTATTCTTTAGTCAGAGATCTTCCAAATATTTTGAGTTCTTCACCTAGTATCTGCTTAGATTGCCAGCTAAGCTTCACTGTGGGAGCACATAGTGCCATTAATTGTAGAACTTGAGTATAGAAAGAAATTTTATTCTTTTTTTAATTTGCTATGAACATTATTCTTTACTAAGATTCTATCCATCACATTATGTAATTTTACAAAAGGCCCCCAAAATCTAGCTGGCTAGCCTATCCTAAAATTAACCTAGTTTAGATCTCTCGACTTGCTTTTTAGCTCCAATCCTGTCTATAGATATGCAAATTAGCAAACCAAATGGTTGACCTTACTGCACACAAGGAAAAGCCTCGCCAATTTTGTGTGCACATAAGGAAAAAGCCCACCAATTTTGTGTGCAAATGAGGAAAAAGCTCACCAATTTTGTGTCTCCTAAAATGAAAAGCTTGCCTTACTAAAAAAAGGTCGACTCAAAAAGCTCGCCAAAAAACCTATCCCCTTCAATCACTATTACAAATGGCAAGGAATAGATTTATGACATTATTGTATCTTCCTTTCTTGAATGACAAAGCATTCGTGCAACGAAGCGAGTTGCAAGGGTAGAGAATTCCACAATTTATGACACTGTGGTGTAATCCTTTCGTGGTGGACAGCAAAGCCTTCATGAAATAAAATTATCTGCAAGGGCGGAGACTTCAATCCCTGTAAGGAATTAGAAACCCAAGTGCCTTTCAAGGCAAAGTGGTATTGCTATTGCACGAAAAATTTAAGTCCATCTATGAATGTCACTCTTTTGTTACAATGAAATGACTTGGAAAGGGGAGAGCTTCCATCTATGCAACCAAGCATGCAAACAACTCCCTATCATCTTTGAGGCTATATTATTGCACGTCCTTTGAATTCCATTCAAGACATGTGCAAGTTGAATGAAGATGGGAATGCCATGAATCTACAAACGGAGAGACAGCCTAAGTGTGGAAGTCATTGCTCGAGTGATGACCTTTTGGCATGAAAATACTAGAGTTTCTCCAAATAGAAAGGACATCTATAAAAAGTGGACGGGATGCAAGGTGTTTGACGAGCACATCATACACATATTTTTGGAAAACTTCTAGGATTTGTTTTCTCTTGGACCAAAACATTTACCACTGGATTGCAAGTCCTAGTCTTGATAAAACATAGGTCAGTGGTGCCTAAACCAACCCGATGGTTTTTAAATTAATAATGTATATTTTTATTAAAACTAAAATTTAATTTCTAGTTAATAGCAGGAACAATATTATAGTGATTTTTCATACTAAGAACTATCTTACAAATACATTTACGAATTCTTCGTTGTTTTAAGCATAAGTATTATATAAAGCACATATGCTATAAGACTTCCCATTCAAAAATATTTTCATTGTTATATTTTTTTAATTAATATATATATATATATAATAATTATATAATATTTATATTAATTTATAGATTAGCAATATATATTTTTAGCAAAATTATATTTTAATATTAGTTAATAAAAATTTATTATATTATAGAGTAAAAATATTATAAATGGATTTCTTATATTAATAAAGTATCATGAGAAGAGTTTTTGGAGAGATTTATGGTTAAATTTTATTTTGAAGTTCTTGCATACGCAATAGGTAGAGAGGTTTGAGTGGTTTTGATGTTGAGAGAGAAATTTGTAATAGATTTTTTTCTAATTTATTTTTTTTGAAAAATTATTACGTGTCCAATAGGCTGAGAGAGTTTGAGGTTGCGAGAAATTTGTGACAATAGGTTATGAGAGTTTAAGGTAAAGAGGGAAATTTGTGGGAAAAAAGATTTAATGCAAAAGATGGTTTTTTGAAGTTGCGTACACAACATTGGGATAGTTCACTTGTTTTATTTCTTAAACCAAGCTTGGACTTAATGTCAATATTATCCTAAACCAGCCCGGTGGTTGGAACATCATGCAGTCATGGTTGGTTCAGCTCAAACACCAATAATGTGATTGTCCCGAACCAGCGTGGTTGAAGAAAAATTAACAACAATATATTTTGCAACAGAACCGCAATATATTATTATTGTCCTAAAGCAGTCTGGTGATTGGGACATCATGCAACCATGGCTAGCTCATCTCGAACATCAATTATGTGATTGTCTTGAACCAGCATGGTTGAGCAAAAATATGACAACAATATATTTCACAATAGAACAACAATATATTGTTATTTTACTAAACCATCCCGGTGGTTGGAGCATCGTGCAACCATGGTGGATTCAGATCAATCACCAGTAGCTATGTGTTGTCCTGAACCAGCATGGTTGAATGGACATTAGTTGTTGACCAATCTAGTGGTTGAAATTACTGTGTGTCTTAGTACTTAAATTAGCTAAATTTAATTTCCCACTATTTGGGTCACATACCACTTAATTTCTAGACCAAGATGGCTTGTACTTAATGTGATTGTCCTAAACCAGCCCGGTGCTAGTTCAAGACAAATAGTAGTTTTACTAATTGAAATTGTGAAATTCAGAAATGAAAAGCAATATATTGTTATTTTCTAATTGTGAAATTCAAAAATGAAAATAAATATACTTGTTATTGTCTAATATGTAAAGTTAAGACCATCTAGCTAAACCAGTCCGGTGGTTGAAATTGTGACCATGTCCTAAGCTAGCCTGATGGTTGCAATTGTGACTATCCTAAACCAACCCAGTAGTTGAAATTTGAACTGTCCTAAACATGTCCTAAACCAATCCGGTGGTTGAAATTGTGACCGTGTCCTAAATCAGCTTAGTGATTGAAATTACAAGTGACTATCCTAAACCAACCCGATTTAGGATAGTGTTGGAGCATTGCTCCATGGGGATCAATGGCCATGTCTCCCCGATGGCCACCTGGATCCTCATCATGTGTTGCAAGGGACAGCAGGTTTTGTAGCCTAAGTTCTTTGTGGGAGCCATCGGTTTGTCCAAAGGGAGACCGTGAGTGGCACCACATTGAATGAATTCGTGGCAATGCAAGCAATGCAGTGTGAAGCTAAAGAAGAAGACATTTCATGTCTATCCAAATGAAATGAGGGAAGACAACCATGTTGCTCTAAAATGGAGGAGATTTGAAAATGTCAATGCTGAAGCATCCGATAAAAGAGATGGTTACTATTGTATAAGAGCACTCAACCGAGGGAGCTTATAGGTTGCATGGTTCAATCCATCCCAAAATATCTGCTTCACAATTGCACGGCTAGCTGGAAGATAAGCAGTTCAGAACATGCCTTGCCAATTTTCCCCATGATACTATTGTCTCTGTCTTTGCTGAAAATTATTCATTTCAAGAGCAAGATGAGATACAAAGTGTCACTAGTACAACAAGCAGATAAAAACTCTTGTGCATATCATGTACAGTCATTTGCTTGATTCTTCTACGACTGATTCCAATCTGCTTGCTGATTCACAAGAGTCCAGGTCAGTGCAATGGACATACCATTTCTACATTTCATATGATAGGAAACATGACACTTTATTTGTGCAACATGCTTTTCTAGTGCATTGGGAATGGCTGAAAAAAGAGAATCCCCATGCAAAAATTATAAAACGACATTGGGTGTGGTCAGATGGTGCTGCCTCTCAATTTAAATCAGCCCCTTTATTCTACTTTGTCTCAAGGTTCAAATCCCTAACCGGTCTAGACATGATGTGGAATTTCTTTGGGTCTAGCCATGGTAAGGGTGAACCTAATACATGTGGTGTTGTTATTAAGCAAGCTTTGTTTAAACACCAATTAACATGCCCTCAAGAAAAGCTCAATGATGCCCATGATACTGTAACATGGCTAATAGCCAACCTCTCCACAAGCACACATTCTACATACAGTAACCAAAGCCTTAAGAATAGTATAGTATGCAGAGTGTTCCATTAAGCGAAAGTGGATGCAAAAGAGAAATCGGCATGATTACGATAAAATTAAAGGACTTCATGGTTTGCATGGCATATGGGGCTTTTCAAACAACCACTTGATTAAAACAAGAAAACTTTCTTATTTCTGTAGTGTGTGCATCATAGGGGATCATGACAATTGTGATAACATATTGCAATTGTGAACATATGGGAGCGAGTTCAAGTTTTTCCTCTACATTCAGATGGAGTGGCAAACAATGCAAAGACAAACAACAACTCGCCACAGTTTAGGGAGAGTTTTGATGACCTCAATGACTATTTTGAAGAGGGGGATAACTCTGCAATTGTCGCTCCCTCTGGGGAGAACAAGGAAGACGACCCATACTTTGTGTTGCAGTGCACAAGACCTAAGTACAAGGTTGAGGAAGCATTTAAGGATGATTGGGGAACAACCTATGAGAAGTGGCATGTAGTAGTTGGAGCTTTGTGGTACCAAAAAACATCCAAGAGAGGCCACAATTATGAATTGTTACATAAGAGACCTCAAACTTTTGTGTCCTCTCATCTAGTAAGAGCTATTAAGCTGCAGATACAATGAAGAAGGGCAAGAGTGTCATTATTAAATTGGATTTCGACACACATGAGCACATCTTGGGGTTTCTTGGAGTAGTGGACAAGGACAACTAAGATAGTACTAAGAAAATGTGGTCTCATTGCAAGGAAACAATATTCCACTTATCCTAGAAAATGGAAAATGTATTTGATACTAGGAATCTTTTAGTAAATCCCAAACTAACCACCACACTTGTTTTTGTAATTGTTTTATAAATCCCGAAACATAAATCCCACGCTTGTTTTAAGTATATCCCAAACAACCACGGTGCTAGTTTTATTAAATGCCATAACTAATCCACAAATCATTAGCGAAAGAATTATATGCCATTCGTCGTGTAATAATAGAAGCAAACCACCACACTCGTGGCAGTTAATATCCTAGTGTGCAACCAACCACCACGCTGGCAACCAATTATCCTGCACTACCGTGTACTATCCTAAAATTCATTGCAAAGTGCTATACTAAAACAGTCCCCTTTAGGCTGGTTATCTTTAACTATCAGATTTCAGCCACGAAGCTACTTAAGACATTAGAGTAGTCCTATTTCATTGCTTCATCCACCTCGTGTATTAAGAAGTTGTGTATGAAATCAAGATTCAATTGTACTTTGGTCGACTAAAATAAGATCAGTTAGCAGTTTACTTAGGCAGACCTGAGATAATTCATATATGCTCAAAATATTAAGCTCACATATTATTGGCACTAAATAAACCAACTGTCTTTCCAAATACATTTAAGTATTAAATAGGTCAACACAAAATCAGGTATTACGAGCACTGTAGATCATGGATGATGGCAGTTCAAGAAGTCCACAAGTCCAAGAATTGCCTGCAAGATGTTTACTAAAACAAAAATATAATGACATTTTGCAGCTCAGGAAAATTCCAAGAGTCCCAACTATCTTATCAACCTCTCTCGAAAGCATTCGACAACTCTTTAGGCTAGTCTAATGCACTATCGCTAACCTCATTACACACTTGGACCACCAACTTCTTGCTTGCCTCTGTCGACTTGTACGCCCGTAGTACCTCCTCCTTTCACTTGGGGTCATCTTCATCCTACTCTTGGCACTCTATACAACTTTGTGCCACCATCATGTCCTGCCAAAAGAAACCTATAGCATGAGCTTGACAAATACGTTAAAGGAGCAGGAAGAACGATAGCCAGGGAAATTAATATTCGGTGTTTTTGCTGACTCAAAGTCATATAACCAATTGCAAAGCATGCCCTCCTTGTAGCTATTATCCTCCCTCTTCTCGGGATCTAGAGGTTTTGCATGGAGGTCATCCAAAAGTGTTCTCAGATAGAACATGAGCATTCCAAAGTCTTTTGCATATGCCATAGATTTACAGTAGGTGGATCAGTCTATAGAGTTTTGGGGCTAGATTTCAGAATGGGCTCTTAGTTTTGTCTGCACTGCACTTAAATAGGGAGAGAGCTCTCAGCTCATTGAGCCCGGCCTTCTCATTCTTCTTTCATATGAACTGACATGTCCACCTCTCATCATTCAACTGAGGTGGATAGTCTTCTCTATTGGCGTGTTGAAACTCCATCAAAGATATGCAAAAATAATGTGTGAGCAATGACTTCCATACATGGCAAGTTGCAAAAAGAATCACAAATACATGGGGTGATGTTACAAGAATCTATGTGAAGTCCTAAATGAATGAATTGTAAACAAATCCTAAATCCTAAAGAGATGAATTGTATGACATTCATATTTATATTGTAATAATAGAAGCAAACCACCATGCTGGTGGCAGTTAATATCCTAGTGTGCAAGAGAGTTCATCTCATTCTTCTTTCATACGACCTGACATGTCCACCTATCATCATTTGACACTTATATAGAATTCATTGAGCTTGACTTTCTCATTCTTCTTTCATACAACCTGACATGGCCACCTCTCATCATTCGGCTGAGGTGGGTAGTCTTCTTTGCTCAGCGTGTTGGAACTCTAGCAAAGATATGCAAAGATAATGTGCGAGCAATGACATCCATACATGGAAGTTACAGAATACATGGGGCGATGTCATAAGAATCTATGTGAACTTCTAAAAGAATGAATTGTAAACGAATCTTAAATCCTAAATGAATGAATTGTATGACATCCATATTCAAATTGTAATAATAGAAGCAAACCACCATGCTAGTGGCAGTTAATATCCTAGTGTGCAACCAACCACCACACTGGCAACCACTTATCATGTATTATAGGGGTGGTCAGGCCCTAAAAAGGACCCAAGTAATATATATATAAGTTTTACTCTTATACATTTTGAATTGGTTTCACTCCAAATGAAAAAGTGGTTCTGAGAGGTCGAAGTCGAAACCAAATAAAGACGAGTGAAAACAAAAAACAGAGTAGCCAAAGCTCCAAGAGATTAAGTGTGCCATCTCTAAAGAACTCTATATTCACACAAGGGTTCCAAGACAGTGACATCTTTCTACAACATTTCTTTGATCACTTTGGAAATATTTATAATATTGGATCACTTAGATCACTTTGGAGCTCTATACAACATCCCTTCAATCACTCCGTCATCATAGCGACATCTCTCTCTCTCTCTCTCTCTCTCATTAGCATTATCCAACCACTTCATTTCAAATCTTCACCTCAATTAAATAGAAATCTTTCATCTCACATAATGGTCCTTGGCCTATTAAAGGACACTATCTAGTCACATAGCTTAGAAAAAGCATCACTTCAATCACTTTGGAAATATTTTAATATTGTACATATATACATATACATACATACATATGTATATATATATATATATATCTTAACAATTGCACTTACATTGAGAAATATGAAATCCCATAACTAGTCCACAAATCCACAAATCCTAAACAAATGAATTGTATGCCATTCATCTTGTAATAATAATAATAGAAGCAAACCACCATGTTGGTGGCAATTAATATCCTAGTGTGCAACTAGCGTGCAACTAGCCTCCAAGCTGCAACCAACTAGTGCTATACTAGAACGAATCGCATTGCTACAAAGTGTTATTCTAAAATAGATACATTGCCCAAGTAAAATTTGGAGAACATTAACAATTCACATGCATATTACATAGATTACATCTCAAAGACTTCTTTCCTTCAGGGGGCTGGTTCCACATTGCTTTGAGCAGGTTACCTTTTTGAGCTCCCTGATTATAGGCTCGGCCCTCCTTTCTCCTTTCCTTGCTCCTTTCCTTCTCGGGGGGGTCACTCATCATATGTAACCCTATCACGTGAGTTCAACAGAAGGATATTTTTTATTCCTAAAATTTACAGAAATAAATATACATAAGGGACTATTTAAAATAGTTTTGGAAAAAATTTACAGATCTGTATAGAAAAGGGGTACATTTTATTAATGAAAAAATTTACAGATAAGGGATTTTAAATATAGGCCTTGAACGCACGTGATATAGAGGGTTTATACATAGTGACTCCCCCGAGCTTTCCTTAAGGAGGCTAGTTTCTCCATTCAGTGACTGGGCCCCTCCCTTCATGTCTCTCCCTCTTTCCTTGCTTTGAGCTACCTAGTTACGGGCTTGGCCCTTCTTGCTCCCTTCTTGAAGGGGGCTGGTTCCTCCCTTTTGG
This sequence comes from Dipteris shenzhenensis, assembly GCF_047967505.1. Classification (NCBI taxonomy): domain Eukaryota; kingdom Viridiplantae; phylum Streptophyta; class Polypodiopsida; order Gleicheniales; family Dipteridaceae; genus Dipteris; species Dipteris shenzhenensis. Next base: position 48,245,406 of record NC_141600.1, on the reverse strand, counting down.
CTCCTTTTCTTTGTAGTCTTGGCCTTCTTCAATTCAAGCTCCTTGTCTTTTGCAATTTTTGCCCAAATGGCAAATTGAGCTGCAACATCTACTTTCTCATCGTAGATAGCTATAGGGCAAGCATGCACATTTGATCTATCCATGACCTGGGCAATGGCAAATGACATACTCTACATATCGAGCTTGCATGCACAAGCACCCCAAAGCAAAAAACATGCATAGGGTGGTAACACATAGGCCATTGGATCATGCAATCATCTATGATGGGGGTATGGTAGACCATGCATTTCGGACCCTACTACATAACACGATAGGCATCCAATTTAACTATTGTGGCCGTTAATACCACAATCTAGCTCTATGCATGAAGAAGTTGCTTCTTGATTCCTTCCTCCCTCATTCTAAGGCTGCGGATGTTCTCCTTCATCTCCTCCACTCATTGCTCACTCCATGCAACAGCTTCATCTAATTCCCTCAGCATCTCTTGAAGTTGCTTAAATTGCTCAATAGCATCAACATGGGCCATTTCCAAGACTTCCACTCTAATTTGGAAATCCCTCATGATGATGGACTGCTTTTCAAAACTTTCAAAAGGCACTGCAAGCTCATGCACAACCCTATCGTAATCTTGGTGCAGGGTCTTGTAGCTTAATCTTTGAACTTGCAAAAGTGATTCTACATAACAAACCCCACTCTGGCTTCTCCAACTTGCTCCACCATGACTGCTCTCTACATCCTTCCTAGCCTGGAGAGCTGCCTCATCATCTTCTCCACTGTGGCAACTCTCTGCAACATCCTTCCTTTGAAGCTCTCTCGCATCTCTTGCATCACTGCTCTAGTTTCTGCATTCTCCCTTTTCAGTTCCTCCATCATTTGGTCTTTTTCAATTTTCAATGTGTTATGCATGTTGTAGATCCATTTGTAAAGAGCATTCATTTTGGCTCTCTGATCTTCAAGATCATTTTGCATCATTGCTAGCTCCTTGTCCATGATGTCCCCATCAATTCTAACTTCTTCAAGCCTATCGCGGAGCTCCTTAATGGGCTTCTCTACTTCTTCTCTTCTATGCCTTTCCATGCCGACCATTTTTTCAATGGCCTCAGCTTGCTCTTATTCCTACAAGGTCCTTTCTTCTACCTCCTCTACCTTGGCTTTTGGGTCATTGTTTACTTGGGTGTAGCCATTTCTGGTGAGATTCAAGGACTTTTTTGTATATAGGTACCTTGCATGACCCATAACTTATGCATTGCTCAATGCAATTCAACAAACTTTGTCTTCAAGTTGTAGTACACATTCCAAACTTGAACATGAGACCAAACAATTATAGAATAAGGATTTGAAATGAGATCATTAAATCATTACAAGTGCTATGTTGCATGTGAAGAAGTTAAAAATGTGCAATTTGAATTGGTATTGGTATCTAGATTCACCCTAAAATGGAAGAAGTTGAAAATGTGCAATTTGTGCATGTGTGAAGCTCTTTTAATAAATCCAACACTATTTACAATTTTGAATTTGAACTGTTTCTTTTTCCATGCACTTGCTTGCTATATGGCTCATAAGCATGCCAAAGGTCATTGCATTTCATGATACACAACATCAAACCCAATAGCGTGCCCTTTGGCCTATTTGTGTTTTGAAGCATTTTAGGCCACATTGCACTTGTTTGGGATATCCAATTCTGCTGTCATGTATCACCGAAGGGGGGGGAACCGGCGACTAAAAATTTTGCTGCTCCTGCAAATTTCAAATTTTCACACCTCCCACCCATCCAATCTTGGAAGATTAAGTACCTCCAACTTGTCCCCGCCCTGCAAATGCCCTACAACCCATCGCACTTAACGTGACCTTGCATAGACTTTGGTTTGGCATTGTCTTCTTTCGAGTAAGTTCTCTTCTATTCTTTGCTTGCCTCACTAGCTAGCTTCTCAAGGTCTATTTTGTACTGATCGTGGCCATGGAGTCAATGGCAACATGCAGCTCACCATGGCTTGCAAGAGAAGCAAACAGAGGCTATGAGACAGGAAAGTTGGAAAGCCTAGTCAAGGCACAAGGAAAAAATTATGGGTCCAAGAAAGCACTGGCATGGTATCAAAACGGCAATAGAAGATACTTTTGCAACCTCGGCAAAGGGAGAAACAATGAGAAGAAAGAAGACTCTTGCAGAGAAGCAGCAAGAAGTGGTTGTAGATGCATGCATTCGATCATTGCCATCGGAGCGAAGAACATGAGCTGTGGTGTCACGATTGGTGGAGCATTTGAGGCAGCAATATCAAGCCATTTAGGTGAATAGTAGTCTCAAGTCATGACAAGCAAGTTCATAGAATAAAAACCCTACCAACACCTCGGGAGATGCATGCCCAAGAGGCGATGCTCTCTAATTTGAGAAATGGCATATAGAACGTGAAAGGGGTGCATAGCTTAGATCAACTACCCACAAAGAGGGCAACATTAGCTATGTTGGTGTCCCCTAAAACAAAGGAGAAATGGCTTGGGTGCACAATGTTGAAGATGTTGTAAATCAAAAGGACCAACGTGGTTCCAGTGCAGTTGAACATAGAGCAGAAGCAATGCACAATCATCCCAATCTGAGAAGTCTATGGGCTTCAACAAAATGTAAGAAAAGGAGAGACAGCCTAAGTGCAGAAGTCACTGACTACGGTGATGACATTTTGGCATGAAAATATGAGAGTTTCTCCAAATAGAAAGGACATATATAAAAAGTGGATGGGACACAAGGTGTTTGAGGAGCATTATACACATGCTAGATACAATGTAGGTCAGTGGTGCCTTAACCAACCCCGGTGCTTGTTTGTGATTGAGCTTTGGGATTGTTTACTTGTTTCCTTTCTTAAATCAAGCTTGGACTAAATGTGATTATCTGAAACCATCCCGGTGGTTGGAACATCATGCAACCATAGGCTGGTTCAGCTCAATCGTCGTTGATTATGTGATTGTCCTAAACTAGCGTGGTTGAATAGGCATTAGTTATTGTCCAGCCAATGGCATGGTTGAGCAAAAATTAACAGCAATGTATTTTGCAATAGAATAGCAATATATTGATATTTTACTACACCAGTGGAACATCATGCTTCAGCTCCATCACCAATTATGTGATTGTTCTGAACCAACATGGTTGAACAGACATCAGTTGTTGACCAGCCTAGTGGTTGAAATTATTGTGTTTCTTAATACTTAAATTCGTTTAAATTTAATTTCCTATTATTCAGGTCATATACCACTATTTCTAGACAGGGATGGCTTGGACTTAATGTGATTGTTCTAAACCAACCCGGTGCTGTTGGTTCAAGACAAACAGCAATTACTGACTAAAATTGTAATTGAAATTGTGAAATTCAAAAACGAAAAGCAATATATTGTTATTTTCTAATTGTGAAATTTAGAAATGAAAAGTAATATACTTGTTATTGTCTAATATGTGAAGGTTAGACCGTCAGGCTAAACCAACCCGGTGGTTGAAATTGTAACAATATCCTAAACCATCTCAATGGTTGAAATTGTGACTATCCTAAATGTGTCCTAAACCAGCTCGGTGGTTAACTGTCCTAAACTAGCACGGTTATTGAAATTGTGAGTATCCTAAACCAACTCGATAGTTGAAATTATGACTATCCTAAACCAGCACGGTGGTTAAAAATTGTTTTGCTTCATTATATACTTTGATTAGACTGTGTTTTGTCTTGTTTTAGTAGTGCAAAAAGGAGGCTCACTATACTATTGTTCCATTTAACAGAGGGCTCACTGTTCTGTTGTTCTCGCATGTTGGGTCAATAGATGGAGTTGTGTCATAAATTTATGGATCACAATACAAACATTTCAATTGGGCAGAGGAGCTTTGAACATTGTAAGCCCTGGTACGTTAGGAAACTCAAAGACAGGAATGTTTGTAGTTGCAAAACACACATAGACATTGACCTAGCCCAGCAAGCTATGAATGACTTGAGATCTGGCTGTGTTGGAGCATTGCTCCATTGGGATCAATGCCCATGTCTCCCCGATGGATGCACAATGTGTAGGCCATTTGGATCCTCATCATGTGTTGCAAGGGAGAGTGGGTTTTGTAGCCTAAGGTCTCTGTGGGAGCCAATGGTTTTTCCAAAGGGAGACCGTGAGTAGAACCACATTGAATAAATTCATGCCACATGCAAGGCTTGCAATTTGAAGGTTTGTGCTAATAGATGCGACTATAGACACATCTACTCTGTGTATTCAGACGCGACTATAAACGCGCTAATAGACGTGACTATAGACGCGTCTTTTAAACCTGCTTTTCGGCGCGCCGGTCGCTTTGCTTTTCTTTTCATTACTTAAATTTCGCGAGCAGCTTCCTTCCTTCTTTATTAGCAGTTCCATAGATTCGAAGCTTAAGAGAGAGCCTCCCATACACAGTTCCAAGCTTTCACTCAAGAGAAAGGGACCGTACCTACACTTGCTTCCAAGCCTAAAGGAGAGGAGGAGTACGAACAAGGAGAAGAAACAAGTTTGAAAAAGAAAGATCCTTCCATACCTTTTTCCAATTAAGTCCTTTTGAAGTTGTTCTTCCTTGCTCTTTCCAGTTTTGTACTTTTTTGCATCCACAAAACGTAGGATCTAGGTATGAGCGACACGTTCTTTTGTCGGGCGCAACGTCCTTTTCGACTTTTTAGTATTCTCGCCTGTCGGAGCGCGTCTATAGGCACGTCTCAAGGCGCGTCTAAAAGCACGTCTACAGGCGTGTCTATCCGCGCATCTGGCTTGTTACAGACATATGCAGACGCGTCTGTAGACGCTCACACAGACGCCTTGTTAAACGGACTGTTAAACGCATTGTTAGACGCGCTTTTAAACGCACTGTTAGAAGGACTGTTAGACGGACTGTTAGACGCGCTTTTAAACGAATTGTTAAATGCTCTATTAGATGCGTCTATAGATGCGCAAATCAGACGGGTCTATAGACGCGCTCTGACAGAGCCTCTTTTTTCTTCCCCTTTCTTCTTAGCTCCCAAAGTAATAGATTTGTTTCCTTTTTTCCAGTTCAACATGTGGGGAGGAAGTGCTTCTAACTCACCTGATCCGTGGGAATCGATTTGGAAGGACTTATATAATCTTTTAGGGCACCCTCCTAGTCCTGCGGAGTTATACGTGTATATGACGGGTACCCTTAACACTCCCCAGGAGTCGGCACTACAGACTCCGAGCCACCCCACACCGCCTGAGATCACCCCAGCGGAGTCCGCATAGCCGTCTTATGCCCCTTCCCCCGTACCGTCTTATGCCCCTTTCCCCATGCCGTCTTATGTCCCTTCTGCCATCCCGTCTTATGCCCCTTCCCCCATGCCGTCAGGAGGTCCTTCTGTCTCGGCGAGCCATCGACGTACTCCCCAGCCGCCTGCAAGGCCTTTTCTTTTGCCTCCTCTACCTTCGTTTCTTCATCCTCCCTAAGCATTCTCTCATGTAGCATTGTTTTGGTTGTATCGGTGGCTTTCATATGCAGAAAAGTCATCATTCTTATCATATTGCTCAAAATTTGATTTGAGGGAATTCCGCATCAGGTGCATAGAAACTCCGATTGGTTGATATGTCATTTTGGATTTGACATCCCTATAATTCTTCAAGTTAGTCATCCAACTCCTAGAGATCTCCCTTGAGAAAGAGATTGTATGTCTGCTCAATTGCTCTACTAGTGCTTGGGCATTCTAGAATTTGATAGCTCCTCTTGTAGCAAGAAAGTACTACCTTATCTATTTCAACATATCCTAAACATATATTGGTAAGCTCAAAACCTTGACTCAATCATTTGCACTAATTTAAGCATTGGATTATCAATCTAAAATATCCTTTCTCTTCCACAATTTCTCTAAGAAATTTGCTTTTGCAAACCACATCTAGGAATGCTAGTTCCTTTTCAATCTTGATTTCGTTGATTTTAATCCTATGATATTGACAGACAATGTATCCCTACTTCACTTTTGCTTCATCTATCAACTTGGTGAAGTAGGACAGAATCCAAATCAAGATTTTAAAGATTGTGTAAGGAGATCTTGTACCCCTCTCATGTGTCATGATTTCAAGATTAGTGGAGAAAGATTGTGTGAAGAGCTCTTGTATGTCATGATTTTAAGATTGGGGGAGAAAACATTATGTAAGAGGCTCTCGCACCTTGCACAGGGGGAGGAAATTGTGTGAGAAGCTCTCAGGCTATATAGAGATGGAGGAGAAAGATGACACATTTTGGACCTCAGTGTGTCTAGGGACTGAACAAATACAGAGAGAGGAGAAGAGAAGAGTGAGGATGAGGAGAGAGGGCACAGCTAGAGCACACCAAAAATGAATAATTGTACATTAGATTTACTTGAAAATAATGAATATGCACAAACCCCTTTAGGGTCAGGATTACGGTTTCCAACCTTTTCCTTTTTAGCACTCTATGTGTTAATGCTATGCACATATGATAACACATGAGGTTGAGATGAATCCTCAACACCTTCCCTCAAGATGATGGAAAAGGACTAAACATTACATTCCATCAAACCCCTCTAATGGGAATGTCCTTCCTCTATGTCAAATGAAGAGCTTGTCGGTGGTTCTCAAAAAGGTATTTCCTGAGTGGTTAGGTAAAGATATCTACAACATTCTCTTTGCTGTCACAATGTTGCAATGTGATGTCACTTAGTAACACTCTTTCTCTGATGAAGTGCTCTCTAACATCAATGTGCTTTGTCCTGGAGTGGTATATAAGATTCTTGGCTAATCTTGAGCCGATTGATTATCACAGTGTATTTTTATTGGCTTTAACTTATCAAAGTAATATATTTCTAACAATAGTCTTTTGAGCCATATAGCCTCACATGCACTTGTTGTGAGTGCCATATATTTTTCTTCTCTTGAAGACAAAGAAACAATTGGTTGCTTGTTTGAAAACCATGATATAGCACCTTTACCAAGGAAAAATACATATCCCCGTGTGAATCTCTTAGTCTCATGATCTCCTGCATAGTCCATTGTCATAGTATCCATGCAAACTTGGATGACTTTGTCTGTATTCTATTCCAAATTTTCTTGTACCTCTGATGTATCTCAAGACTCTCTTTGCTTCATTCCAATGAGATTGTTGTTAGAACAAATTGATATTTTGGGCATAGCATATGGTCTAGACATTTATTGATTGTAGGATAGTGTGTGAAGTTGTGTGAGAACCTCAGTAGCCGAGTCTAGTGACTTGGCAATCAGGTATGTCAAGTTGGTATGATGTGTGGGATTGGAGTGATCATAGGAGGTAATTGATTGAGCTAATTATGGAGATAATTGTGGATCTAAGATCTACAACATGGAGGCAGTTGCCTATATATGTAACCACTCGTGAATAAAGTGTTGTTCAGTGTGCCTCAACATTTGCCTCATTATCTACACTATTCCAACATGTGGTATCAGAGCCTTGAACCACTTCTAGCCATGCCTATGTAGCTTCTACCATGTGTCCACCTTCTTCCCCAAACCAAGCATGAGCTTCCTCTTCTTCTACTCTTCTACCCCTAGTTTGTGAGGACAAATTAATCGCATCCAACCATTGATTTCCAGAATGCTTTGAGACCAGTAATTCTCTCCTTAGGGTCCACCTTCCCACTGGAGGGATCGATGAAATTCTGTGTGGATTTGCAGTGCCAACACGACTTGTACTGAGCAAAAATTCACAAAATTATGGAGCTGCTATTGCAATTGGGTTCCAAGCTCTTAGCTAAGGTTTAGCAATGCCTCAATCTTCTTGCTCGTGAATTTTGGTTGACATTAGTCCACAGAAGAAGCCACATTCATCATTTTTCTTCACGATTTTGCCAGTGCAATGCTGGGTGACATGGTGCAATTCTTTGCAAATGCTTCTTGCTGGTGATGGGCAACTACAAGAGCTTTGATTTCCACCTAAAATCCGTCTGATTGATGCACCGAAGCTCTCCAATTTTGGCCTACAATTCCTATTTCTTCAATTTGAGGGAAATTTGGGGGTGATGGTCAAAGTTTGACTATTTCTTGCAATTGACCATCCAAAAGTTTTCTCCTCTATCTATTTTAGTTCCTTGAACTCTGATTTCCAAAAATGTGTATGCGCACACGTGCGTGCGCACACCCTATGCCTGTGTACACATGCAAACATGTGATTGTGTGTGTTTGCGCACATGTGACTCACTCCTAGGATTCTTAATTTATAATGGGTGGTGTCTCTAGAACTACCAAGTACATGGACAACAAGCACACACAAACTATCCATGGTAGAGCACCTTATTGGCTCCAAACACACAATCCTAACTAAGAAATAGGGCCAATGCCCTCTTAGATGAAAGTCTCCTCAGTCGATTCCTTAGTGGTAGAGGTATTTGCAGCATCTTGGTCTAGTTCTTTCTTCCTGGTCTTCATAGTTTTCGAGAGCACAAGCATATCATTGTTGGTACAGCTCCTTTGTTTTACTGATCCTTTCTTAGTGAAGTATGCTACCAAAAGAGTAGCACTAGCAAGTTGACCAACTTTATGATCACATGCATCGCATCTGCCTTCAAATAAATCAAATATGAAGAGGCTCTTACCACTTGTCAGTAGAACAAGGGCAGTGTCTACTCTTGTACATAGAAGATCATATGACTCATAAGTCGGTAGTTTCTTCTTAATGACCTTGTACTTGGGCCTCCTTGTCTTCTCTTCCTTGGGCTTTTCCTCCTTGGTTTTCTTGGCTAAAACCACACTTATGCACCCTTGTGAAGTAGGCATTATGCCAAGTCAAACATGAAGTCAACTATGGTCAAACTCTTTCGGCAAGCATAGAGTTCCAAAATAAATCAAATACGAGGTATAAACTTGGGGCCATGTGTGTTGCCATGATGGTGGGCAAGCCATGGAGCATACCATGTACTACTGCAAGTGAACTTACTATATAACAAATATCTAGCCTCATGGTTGTTGAATATATAAGAGATTCAATGAGCTGCCAATAGTAATTGTCATTGACTTTAGGATTTTCTAGATCTTTGGCAAGTTTCAACCTTTCTTTCATGGGAGTGAATGGAATCTTGCAATTTGCCATATAAAACTTCTTCAGGAGACTATCCACATATTTTTGCTGGCTGATGAAGGTGTTGTCTGAGTCTCTCTAGAACTCAATTCCAAGACAGTAGTGCATAAGTCCAAGATCTTTCATGTCGAACTCTGCAGAGATAAATCCTATTTTGACTTCCTAATCAAGCTATCATTGCTTCCTATCACAATCAGATCATCTACATACATGTTACGAAAATTATATTTATGATATATTTTGCTTTGGACATTATTATTTTTAGTCGAGTGTGACTATGGCAAAGTACTCCATAGGAGCGCACCGGACGCGGCGGGGGTCCTAGTGGATACTTTGTGTGGTTAGTTGGGGATGCCTGACTAGCTTGTGTTTTGCCATGCTAGATGATCAGTATTGAGGGTGATTCCATGTTAATACTGATGTCGCTAGTGTTATTGGTGTTGTGCTTGATTATTATGCTTTGAGCACGGTTATGTTGGGATCGGTTGATTCGGTGATTCGTTCAATCGATTGTTAATAACTAATGTAATTGGCGGCTTGAGTATAGGTGATGGAACTCACTCATACCGATCAAGGTGCCGCACAACACATTATATATGGCCATGGGCCAAATTTGTATTTGTTTTATTATTGCAAGTTTGAGCAATATATTTTGTTATGGACATAATTCATTTTGGGCCCTAAGATGGCTATGTAAAGCAAATCCCTCATTTTTGGATGAGAGGGATAATTTTGGCTCCTTGGTGCTTTTATGAAATATCATAAATACTCTAGATGAGGAAGCGTGAGCCACTCATCTAGGGGGGGAGATTGTACCCATTCTGCTGTCATTTTCATGGTGTGATTATGTTCTCTTTCTCCAATTGATTAAGTGGTGAATTTGTGTGAAAAGAATTACCTTCTGGTTTTAGTGGTATTAGAGCTTTGGTACACTCTAAGGTTTGGACAGGGGAAGCTTTCTCTTGAATTATGGAGAGAGATTCAAGGAATTAAGGACGTGTGAAAAGTGGCAAGTTGAAAAAGTACACAGTTCATGAGAAACGAGAAGTTCTCTATGGATGTGATAGCTTTGCCACCGCCTAGAAAGGAGCTAATCGGTAAATTATGGGAGTAATAAAGGACAAATTTATCGAGACCTATATCTAAGACTTTCAATCGTTACTTGCTCATCAAATTTGTCTGACTCCCAAAGCTACTCGTCAGTGTGGCAAAGCAGTACAGCTAGGCTCCAGTCGCCTATAGTATATTGCATTAGGAAAAAAGGGAGCTCATTTTGGGGCCTTTTAGAAGAGAGAGAAAATAGGCTCTCAACCAATCAGGAGTGGGCCAACGTAACGTTGAAAATTCAACAAAGAAGATGAAAATAAGAAAAAGAAATAGTACTATATGTTCGTAGAAGCATGTCACATTAATGAGGTGATCTAATTTGAATCTTTTAAAAATTTATTTTCTGTGCAGAATTTGGTGATTCTGACACCGCAGACGCGTCCGGAACGGTCCAAAACCCCAAAAACGGCACTGGAAATGCTGGAATCGAGAGATAAAGATGCCAGATCGCGTTTTGCTGCAAATCCCACTTTTCGGTCTTTTTTGGCCGTTTCCGAGCCTCCGGATGTCCGATTGCAACGTTTCCAGTGCCGTTTTTGGGGTTTTGGGCCGTTTCGGACGCATCTGCGATGTCAGAATCACCAAATTCTGCACAGAAAAGTGTTGCTCTTATATGAACATTGAATGTAAAGCATGTGAAAGAATATATTTATTCCTTTTCACACTGACATTTCTCACACAAGTATCCATATTTTCTTGCTTTTGTAGAGAGAGAAAAGAGAAAATAGTGAATTTCTTACAGGGCCCCAAAATGAGCTCCCTTTTTTCCTAATGGTCCGCGTACACTCTTGGACTCCAAGCAGGCAACCTCTAGCCCTCTATCATCGTGGATAGTAATCCGGATTCTGCATGCTACCTAGCGTCATGGTACCATTCCCGTCAGATGAATCCCGTGTGAACTTCGACGTCACCTCTTAGTCTCCGACTGTGCGCATCACTCATCACCAGGATTTCGTGCGGTGAATCGTGCCCTCAGGAGTCAAGGAGACATGACCTTTCAGACTTGGGAACACTCAGCCTGCATTAAGTGTAGTCAGCCGTTGTTGCAGTACCGGCTATCATGCCGCCTGGCCTACAAACTGCAAGAAGAGTCCTCTCGACTTTGGGGTCTGCGGCTCTGCCTCACTGTGTGCAGCAATCCATTTTCTTTTTACCGCCTCTACATCATTTGCCTTGACTTTTTTTTTTTAATTTTAAAAAAAATCTAAGGGTTCACAAAAAGGACCCTTAAAGGGAGAACTATTCAAAGCATAACATTTTTCGATGATCTGCAACACAAAGTACAAGGGCACTCCACCAACCAGCAAAGGCATTTTTTTTTTTTCAAGCAAAGCAAAATCTGAAGAAGCTCGAATCAAGAAGGCGATTGGAACCACGAAATCACCATGCAATTAATTGGAGATCGGTCGAGCGTAAAAATGACTACAACCGACATCATTGGTCACATATCTCCCACTCTAGTCCTTTCTACCTCCGATCAAAGAGCGAGATAAGTGATTTTTTTAACTTTATATTTCATACACTTAGTATCTTCTGCCATCCATTTCTTACCATACACTTGAAATGCACTTTTTCATCCGTTTAATTCTCATACACTTAGTATCTTTATTTTTCTCGGCTCTGCTTTATTTGTACTTATTACATTTTCATGGCACATCAACCACAACCACCCACGCTCCAAGAGCAGTTAGATGCACTTCAGGCATAGTTAGCTGATGAGCGTGAGCATAGGGAGAGATTGGAAAAGAAAATCAATGGTAAGAAAAGAGAGAGACATTCATCTGATGATAAGTCATCCGACGATGATACTATTATCAGGACAGTCAAAGCCACACTGAGAGCACAAAATTCGAGGAAGAAGAGTAAGATAAGTAGAAAATCTTTCTCATTTCAAAATTTTGATGGAAAGAAAGAAGCACGCACTGTATTGTCTTGGATCAGTCAGCTAGATGATTATTTTTCGGGGGAGAAATTCTCTGAAAAAGATAAGATTAAATGTGCAAATCATTTAGTAGAGAGTGCTGCACTTTGGTGGAACATCACTAAGCACAATAAAAGGTGACCAAAATCTTGGAAGTCTTTTCAAAAGCTCATCAAGCGAGATTTCCTTCCCTCACATTTCAAAGCAAAAGCTAGACAACAATGGGACACTTTCAGGCAGTTCGATAAGGAAACGATCTCCACATATACTGATAGATTTTGGCAAACGTTGATCCAATTACAGTCTTTAGAGAAAATTAATGAGCGCGATCAATGAATTATGAAAGGAAGAATGGGATCCCAAAAGAAGGAAAAGATTCAGAACGGCATGTACCCTTCCATAAGAAAAAGAGATTTGATAAAAAGCCCTTCTTTAAATCTAAAAATGGTTTTCTACCACAGAAGACAGATTCTTCCTTGAAGCCGAACAATGGGACTTTTCCAAAGAAAGAAATAAGGTGTTTCAAATGCAACAAGCTAGGACACATAGCCACTAAGTGTCCTAAAAGAAAGAAGACCCCGACAGTGAAAGTGCACATGATTGGCGATGAAGCAGCCAAGCAAGAGGGAGGTAAGTATAATTGTCATGCTCTTCTAAAGATGAAAGGTTTCATTAATGGCAAAGAGGTTGTTATTTTGCATGACGATGGTAGTACACATGATTTCATTTCAAAAAGAACCTTAGCAAAGCTAAACCTAGAGTCTTTCCCATCTAACTATAAGGTCAAAGCTGCTTTTACCAAAACAAAATACAATTGCACTAGAGAAGTCAAGAATCTTGAAATCTCAATCAACCCCTACAAGGATACATGAGACTTTCTAGTGGCGCCCCTATAGGGAGTGGACATCATCTTAGGAATGCCATGGAGGCATCAATACAATCCTAAGATAGATTATGATTCACATCAGATGGGGATTGAGAAGGATAGACAAGAAATATGTCTAAAAAGCTCAATGAAATCTGAGGTCAGTTCTTTACTCAACCACACACAAGCCAAAAGAGCAATTAGAAAACGTGAGAAAACATATCTTATTTTGGTAAATACGGTAACGGCTACTCAGCCAAACACTAAGCCTATGCACCAAAAATTTCTTTCTCAATTTTCTGATTGTTTCATAGAGGATTTACTACCTGGACTACCATGTTCTGGACCTGAAGATCATAGAATAGAAATCTTACGAGGCAACACTCCACCTTAAAGCTCCTTATAGAGTCAACCAGCTAGAGCAAAAGGAAATACAAAAGCAAGTGGAGGAACTAATAGAGAGAGGATTGATAAGACCCAGCAGTTCCTCTTATGGAGCACCTATCTTATTAGTCAAAAAGAAAAATGGAACCTACCGAATGTGCATAGACTATCATGCACTGAATAAAATCACAGTGAAGAACAGATATCCAATCCCTAGGATTGATGATCTTTTGGACAAATTGAAAGGGTCCAAGGTCTTCAGTAAGATAGATCTCAAATCTGGCTATCATCAAGTTTGTATGGTAGAAGAGGATATATACAAAACTACTTTTAGAACTCAAACGGGACATTATGAGTTCTTAGTTATGCCTTTTGGGCTAACTAATGCTCCGGCTACTTTTAGTAGAATGATGAACCGAATCTTTCTTAAACACCAAGATTGTGTGGTAGTATTTTTCGATGATATTCTGGTGTTTAGCAAAGATGTTGAGGAGCATAAAGAACATCTGAAGCTAGTCTTTTCACTCTTGAAAGAAAATCAATTGTACATAAATCCTGAAAAGAGCAGTTTCTTTCAAGATCAGATAGAGTATTTGGGTCACATTGTATCCATCGATGGGATTCAAGTAGATCCAAAGAAGATTGAGTGCATAGTCACATGGCCTAAACCCTGAGATATACATGAATTGAGATCATTCTTGGGATTGTGTAGCTTTTATAGAAAGTTTGTCAAGAATTTTGCATACATTGCACATCCATTGACATACCTTCTTAGAAAAGCTAAGCATTTCTTATGGACTGAGCGTCAAGATAAATCTTTTACAGCTTTGAAAGAAGCTCTCACTCAAGCTCTTGTGTTGCAATTACCCGATTTCTCTAGACCATTCTTTGTAGTTGTAACCGATGCTAGTGGATATGGAATTGGAGCCATACTTATGCAAGATGGAAGTCCAATAGCATATGAAAGCCGAAAATTAAAACCAGCAAAATGCAATTATAGCACGTATGATAAAGAATTAACCGATGTTGTGCATGCCTTACGAATGTGGAAACATTATTTGATGGGATCTGAGTTTCTTATAAAAACCGATCAGCAAAGTATTAAGCATTTGTTGACTCAGCCACTAATATCCGATAGGCACATCAAGTGGGCATCATTTATATAGAGTTTTCAGCCCATGATTCAGTATCAACCTGGAAAAGAGAATGTAGTTGCTGATGCTCTTAGCAGAAAGCCAAGTATTAATCACATCACTGCTGTAGAGACCCAGCCTTTTGAAGGTATGAAGAATTCTTATCAAGGGGATCCAGACTTTTCTTATATATGGAATAAATTAGAAAATAACAATTGGAATCCTATGTTGGACTATTCATGCAATGATGGATACCTCTTTTATCAAAAGAAATTATGCATCACTTGACCCTTTAGACAAATTGTAATGGAGGAAATGCACCAACCACCATATATGGGACATAGGGGAGTGACTGCCACTTTACAAGTGATAGCAAGAGAATTCCATTGGCCTACTATAAGAAAAGATGTGGCTAAGTTTGTAGCCGAATGCATCACTTGCCAAAAGATCAAGAGTTACAAAGGAAAGACCCTAGGATTGCTTATGCCTTTGCCTATTCCTACGCAACCTTGGGAACAAATATCTATGGATTTCATAACAGGTTTTCCTACTACAGTGAATCAAAATGATATGATTTGGACGATAATAGATCGCTTTAGTAAGCAAGCTTATTTCATCCCATGCAAGAAGACTTTAACAGCTCAACAAGCTGCACATTTATTCATCAAGCATATCTTTGTTCATCATGGCTTGCCCAATATTATAGTGTCTGATCGAGATTCAAAGTTTTGTAGTAATTTTTGGACTGCATTATTTCATAATCTAGGCACTAAATTAGACTTCTCATCAGCTTTTCATCCAGAATCGAATGGACAAACTGAAGTTACAAACAATACTATTCTGCATATGATAAGAGCTTATGCAGGAAGCCAACCAAAGACTTGGGACAAATACATTCATCTCTTATAGTTTGCTTATAATAATACTCCTCATTCTGGAACTGGAAGAGCACCCTTTGAGATTATCTATGGGAAGATTTTACCTATTCCTATCACACGATTGACCCATAGAGTGGAAGCAGCAAATGCATTTACCCATGATTATCAAAATATTCTCAAAGAAGTTTGAGAAGCAATTACAATAGCTCAAGAGAAGTACACAAAACAAGCTAATAAGAAACGGAAACACATGCTTTTTAAAGAAGGCGATTATGTACTTCGGATTCAGAAAAGAAGATTGAAGAGTGTTGAGAAATGGCCAGTAATCAAGATGTCACCACGTTTTTATGGACCATTCAAGGTGATTCAGAAAATCAATGATCTAGCTTATAGGCTTGAATTACCTGATAATTGGAAAATACATAATGCTTTCAATATCAGCCTCTTAAAGCCCTTCAAAGGACCTTTACCTTTTCATCCTATCTATGAAGAGGCCCCATTGATTGTTGATGAAGAAGAAATTATTCTAGAACCTGAATGCATTGTTGATCATCAACAGACCTCGACCCGAAAAGGAAATGTCTATACTAAATACTTGCTCAAATTTAAGAACCATCCAAGAGACGATACTCAGTGGATGCCTGAGCGGTTCTTTCAAACTTTTCCAGACCTCCTTAGTTCCTATAATCAAACACGCAACTGAGGTCAGTTGCAAATCCAAGCAAGAGGGATGTTACGGAAATTATATTTATGATATATCTTGCTTTGGACATAATTATTTTTAGTCGAGTGTGACTATGGCAAAGTATTCCATAGGAGCGCACCGGACACGGCGGGGGTCCTAGTGGATACTTTGTGTGGTTAGTTAGGGACGCCTGGCTAGCTTGTTTTTTGCCATGCTAGATGATCAGTATTGTGGGTGATTCCATGTTAATACTGATGTCGCTAGTGTTATTGGTGTTGTGCTTGATTATTGTGCTTTGAGCGCGGTTATGTTGGGATTGGTTGATTCGGTGATTTGTTCAATCGATTGTTAATAACTAATGTAATTGGTGGCTTGAGTATAGGTGATGGAACTCATAGCGAGGATTGGAGTTAGTGCGAGGGTACTGATCGAGGTGTCGCACAGTGCATTATATATGGCCATGGGCCAATTTTGTATTTGCTTTATTATTGCAAGTTTGAGCAATATATTTTGTTATGGACATAATTCATTTAGGGCCCTAAGATGGCTATGTAAAGCAAATCCCTCATTTTTGGATGAGAGGGATAATTTTGGCTCCTTGGTGCTTTTATGAAATAGAGGAAGCATGAGCCACTCATCTAGGGGGGGAGATTGTACCCATTCTGTTGTCGTTTTCATGGTGTGATTGTGTTCTCTTTCTCCAATTGATTAAGTGGTGAATTTGTGTGAAAAGAATTACCTTCTGGTTTCAATACAAAAGTGCAATAGTAATGTCTTCCCATTGAAAGTTGTAGTAGAGAGTATGATTTGCATTCGACTTTATGTATCCCAGATTAGCAAAATACTTGTTGATTCAACTATACCAACTTTTGGGTGCTTGCTTTAAGTCGTAGAAACTTTTCTTGAGATGGCAAACCTGATGCTCTTTCCCTGGTTCAACATAACCTACTGGTTGCTACATGTAGACTTCCTCATCTGGGCAACCATTGATAAAAGAATTCTTGACATCTAGCTGGTACACATTCCATCTACTGAGTGTGGCTGGTGATATCAAGAATCTTATGGAATTCATATTTGCTATTGGAGCATAATTCTCATTATAATCTTGACCATATTGCTGTGCAAATCCTTTTGCAATAAGTCTAGAGTTTTATCTTTCAATGCTTCCATCTGGATTACACTACACTTTGTAAACCCATTTTTTTGCTATGGCCTTCTTTCTTAGTGGAAGGTCGCATAATTACCAAGTATTGTGTTTATACAAAGATTCCATTTCTTCATTCATAGCCATTTGCCATTCCAGCTTGTTAACTGCATCTTCAAAGTACACTAGCTCTTTTGTGGCCATGATGGTAGTCATAAGAGCATAATTGGTGGTCTCAATCTAAATTGCTTTGTCTTTCTGAGCATATGTCAATCTAGATGGTGGTATGCATTCTTTGGTAGATCATTTGAGTTGCTACTCTTCTCAAGGTGTCTCTGACAATTCTTGCTCTTCTCGTTAACCTTTTCTATAGGTGATTGAGAAATTGATGTGTCTATTCCTTGTATATTTAATTTGATGTTTTCCATTTAGATTCTTCATCAAAGATTACTATCTCTGGAGATTATGACCTTGCGATTGATGGGATCGTACAAGTTATATGCTTTGCTTTCTTTACTATAGCCAACCAAGAGCCAACCATGATGCATTTGCATGACTTAACATACAATTTTCTATGATGATCGTCATGTATGTGGGCATATGCTATGCAACCAAATATGTGGAGATTCCCAATCCCTATCTTGTATTTAGTGAGTGATTCATAAGATGCCATACCCTGAATCAGTTTTGTTAGAAGCTGATTAAGAAAGTAGTTTGCAGTGGTGATTTCTTTTGCCCAATACTGATTCAAAATCTCTTCTCACCAAGCATTGCTTCTACTAAAGTCCCATTCTTCCCTTTAGCTATTGCATTCTACTGAGGAGATCTGCATATGTAAATTTTCTTTGAATGCCATTACTTTTGCCAAAGTTCATGAATGCTAAAGACATGTATATACCTCCTCTATCTGATCTCATGATTTTGATCTTTCTGTTTGTTGGGTTCTCAACCATGGCTTTGAATTCCCAAAATGTGGAAAATACTTCAGATTTATCATTTAGAAAGTGGACCCAACAATATTTTCTATAGTCATCATGAAATTCAATTAGTAAAGTGAACCATTAATGCTATCAGTCTATGCATAAGCCCATACATCTTTATGTATCATATCAAGAATGCCTTTTGCTGGAGAGGTGTATCTGCCAAAATTGGTTCTCTTTTGTTTACCGAAGCAACATGCTTCACAAACTTTTGTAGGAAACTGTAGCTTAGGAATTCTAATTGCAATATTCTGATTTCTTAGCTACATTAAACTTTTGAAATTGACATGTCCATATCTCTTGTGCCATACTGTGGAAAGTGGTATCTATTGCTGTTGAGATGACATGGCATGTAAATCTAGTACTAAAGCTAGCATCCTGAATAAGCATCCTTCCTTGACTACTTTTCCTACTAGCTCATATCCTTTGGATTTATCTATGATCATGTATTCATCTCCATTGAAGATGATAGTTGTGGTTTGTCAATTACCCAGTTGACAAGAGGTTTTTATTGAGCTTTAGAACATACAGTACTTCTTTCACCATGTTAAAGTGAGGGATCAAGGAGGAGCATAACACCATGAGACATAAAGTAGACAACAATCAATCTATTGCAATCTATATTTGAACAATACAAAGATAGGCAGCAATCAATCTATATTTGAATCATAACACCATGAGAGAGACATAACGTAGATAACAATCAATCTATATTTGAACAATACAAAGATAGGCTTCTTATATAGAGAGAGAGCCTTTAGAATAGTCAACACATGTGGTGTCCTCTCATCCACATCTCTCCTTGTGGATGTCCTTGATCCACATCCTCACATCATGTAGTCCACTTCTTGAGGGGCTACTTTAATACATTCCTATACCATACCTTAGCCTCTAATTATGTGCTCATGGCACCATATCTCAACACCTCCCCTTGGTGCCATATATCACCCATTGTTTCAAAGTCTCCATGTGGATATTTTAACTATACTTTAGGATTGATCACATTGGTGATTATCACTACACATCTTCTCTCACCACAATGTTGAAAATGACACACGTTCATATGATCAAGACTATGTATTTGTCCAAAAGGCTACTACTTCATTCTTCTCGCATAACACCACATTTAAACCCTCTATTAGGGTGAATATCTGTAAATGTATGAAAATATTAAGATTAGAAACTACCAAAAAAACCAACAAATCTCTAATTTATAATATGTAACCCTAGAGATTCTCAAATTTTGTATCAAATCAAGAACAAAACCATTCCTTAACCCTCCTAAACTCTTACTTTAAACCCTAGATTGTAAATCTTAAACCCTAGATCGTAAATCTTAAATCCTAGAGCTTAAAATCTTTAAAACCCTAAACTCTAGACCCTAGACCCTAAACCCTAAACCCCTAACCCTAGACCCTTAACCCTTGCTCCTAGACCCTAAACCCTAACCTTAAACCCTAGCCAAACCCTAAAATGCAAGAAATAATATGTAAAGTATTTTGATTTAAGCAACAGGTTGGAGTGCTCGCAACCTGTTGCTTAAGCACCATGTTGGGTGCACCCTCAACCTGTTCAGTGAGCAAGAGGTTGGGGGTGCACCCAACCTATTGCTCAACTCACTAAAAAATACTGATTTGAGCAACAGGTTGGAGCAAGAGGTTGGGTGCACCCCCAACCTGTTGCTCACCAACAATTGGTGGTGCATCCCACCTATTGCTCAAATCAGTAAAAAATATTGATTTGAGCAATAGGTTGGAGTGTACACAACCTAGTGTTGTTGGGGGTGCACCCAACCTATTGCTCATTTGAGCACTAATCTATTACTCAAATCAATAAAAAATACTAATTTGAGCAACAAGTTGGAGTGCACACAACTTGTTACTTAAGCAATAGGTTGGGTGCACCCCCAACCTATTGCTTGCATTAGGGACGATACACGTCAGTAGAATTGGATATCCCAAACAAGTGCAATGTGGCCTAAAATGTTTCAAAACACAAATAGACCAAAGGGAACACTATCGGGTTTGATGCCATGTATTATGAAATGCAATGACCTTTGGTATGCCTATGATCCATATAGCAAGCAAGTGCATGGAAAAAGAAACAGTAAAGAGTGTTAGATTTATTAAAAGATCTTTGCACATGCACAAATTGCAGATTTTCAACTTCTTCCATTTTAGGGTGAATCTAGATACCAATATCAACAACTATCAATGTTTTAATACCACCATGCACTAATCCCATTAGTTTGGATTCCAAATTTTCAATCCGTTTTGGTTTTCAACAAATCAAAAGAAAGTTATGGAGCGTGCCCTGAAATGGGTGTGCATCACTTTAGCACAATATTGGAAGCACATTAACCCATGCCTAATGTTCTCATTTAGGTGTGTCCTTGGGTTGAGGAGAATCTCATGTAGTGTACTTTTGAATGATTACTTGGTATCATGTATGTATAGAACAAAATTTTGATGTTTTTGAATAAATTGCTATATCCTATAGTCTTTAGGATGCATGCTTCACATGCAAAATAGCAATTGTAATGCTTTAACGGTCTTGTTCCAAATCTTTATTTCAGAATTTTTTGGTCTCATGTTTAATTTTGAAATGTGTACTATAACTTGAAGATGAAGTTTGCCAAATTCCATTGAGAAATGCATAAGTTATGGATCATGCAAGATACCTATATACAGAAAATTCCTTGAACCTCACCAGAAATTGCTACACCCAAGCAAACAATGACCATCTGACCACTTCTGTGAGATGCTCTACCTATGCCTGTGCCTCTACCTTTGCCTTTATTTGAGGCTGTGAAATCTTGATCATTAAAATGACCTTTGCAAGCTTAAATGGCCTGATTTTCGTAAGTACAGCTTCCACAAAGAAATGACTCAGGAGGGATTTTGCTTCCGCCTCTAGTCATTCAACGACATGTATAGCGCAGTACCTGATCCAGCCATAGTAGCAGCGGTCCACTTCAACTGCCTTCTCCTCTTACTTCTCCACGACCTCCCCGCCCACAGTCACCCCATCGACGACTGTCTTTAATCATATTATCTTCAACCCCGACATCGGTCCTACGCAATTTCAAAACCTCTGCCTCTACCTCCACGTCCGCCACAATCTCCACAGCCACCACATTTGCACGTATGAGGATATGCATGCCACCCACTTTTGGAAGTACCGCTCGTACTTAATTCAGCTAACTCCATGCCAACTGGACCACTATGTAGTCCTTGAGACAGACCTCTCCAAACAGCTCCTCCAACGTAGCTGATCCGAGGGCGGCTCTACAATAGGAGGGGGAGCATGTTAACATCCACGGAGAAGAGTCACTGAATGCAGGGTAACCAGTGATTAGAGGTGATTCGGCTTTCAATAGTTGCAGCCATGGAAGGAGTACAGTACAAGCTCAAGGAGTTTGAGCCCCAAATACGCCCAACGGTCACAGGTTGCAGGTTCCAACTGCAAATTGCCACAAAATGTGGCGAGTGCAGTTAATTGCCTCATGGGGGTCAAGCCGCAAGTAGCCCAAGATCGGCCTCGCCACTCTAGGTTTTGAGCCTCATATAAGGGTTTGAGCCCCAAATAGCTTAGGGCTTGGAGGTGCAAGGCTAACACAAGCGCTATTTGGGAGCTGGTTAGGAGCACCTCCTAATGCCAGGCTTGTCCCAAGCACTCTTATATGGTTAACACAAGTGCTATTTCCGATAGTAGGGAGAGATGGAAAGGATAGCAATATGCCTTGGCACCCTACGAGCCCAAAAGCCTTTTAATGTAAAGAAAGGGAGAGTGCTAGAAGGAAAAGGTTGGCCCTCCCTTCAAAAGGTAACATGTATAAATGACCAAATGGTTGACTTTGGTCTTCATTGTTGTATGCACAAGTTTGGAATACAAGTTCCCTCTTCTCTTTCAAGAGTGTCTTTGGGTGTTATCTTGTCTCCTTCGTAGTGCCTTTGTGTTTGCCACTCCATCCCCCTTCACCCTGTCTTCCCCTTCTCCTTCTCCCTCCCTTATCCCTTCTCTTCTTCCCTCTCCCCTTTCCCTCTTTCTCTTGACATGGAAACACACTGCAACAATCCGAAAGCCGCTTGCGTGACACAAGTGGACGACTCATGTTTGCATTGCTTTCACAAGCAGTAGCTTGGAATGGAGGCTCCAAATTTAACATTCCTTCAACATCCCCATGACACGTGAGTCACCGTCGAGAATACCCAAATTTATAATGAGATCCTATTTAAAACATTAGTAGTTGGGTAGATGCATGCTGAGTGCATGCTATGAAATACATACTATTGGCAAAAATATAGTAACAAGAGTTTAGTACATTGTTAAAAAGAGTTTATCTCGATTACTGGACAGCACATATTCTCACTAATCAAGTGTGTCCAGATTATCATTTAGTCCACATTCTCATGGAACATGCCACTTACCGTCGACTGACATTTCGGCCATGCTATGATCAACAAGCTTTTTGTTTTCTAGTTCAAGCTTATCGTAGGAGACTACTTATCGTTTTGTAGTTAAGGCTATAGCATACATGTGGGCAAGAGGAGAATTATTCTCTTTCTCTCTCTCTCTCTCTCTCTCTCTCTCTCTCTCTCTCTCTCTCTCTCTCTCTCTCTCTCTCTCTCGGCACAGATTCTCACTAATCAAGTGTGCTCAGATTATCATTTAGTCCACATTCTCATGCAGCATGCCACTCACCATCGACTCATATTTCAGCCATGTTGTGATCAAGCTTTTTGTTTTTGGTTCAAGCTATCATAGGAGGCTGCTTATCATTCTGTAGTTGAAGCTATAGCATGCACGTGGGCAATAGGAGACTTGTTCTCTCTCTCTCTCTCTCTCTCTCTCTCTCTCTCTCTCTCTCTCTCTCTCTCTCTCTCTCTCTCTCTCTCTCTCTCTCTCTTGTGCATTGTTTGTTTTTAACTTTTTCCCCATTCCGTCTGATTGCATACAATCTTTCTTATCTCATATTCATGTAACTTTGTTTGTGGACAGTTGAGCAAGCATGTCTCTGAAGAAAATCTTAAGATCGCCAAGAAAAAAGACCCCTAAGAATAATGTTAGATCACCATGAAGACTAGATAAGAATAAGATTCGGTTCCAATCTCGAACAAAACAATCTGGCGTGAAGGAAAAGGGAAAGTTGAAGGCCATTTACAGCAACGGTCAAGTCTGGCTTCAAATTTTCCTTAAAGCAAAGCCAAAAGTGTTCAAAGCCATGGAGCTATGGATGCAAGACACATGGGGCACCCAAGGCAAATCCAGTTGTTGTGGATACCACATCGGAAGCCTAAAAAAGGATTTACATGACAATTTTATTTCTATCTACAGAAGGATATACCATACAAAATCAGTCTTGAACAAAGTTGACACAGTCCTAGCCCGCCGTGCATATGTTGTGGCCCAACATGGCATTGAGGATGATTGGGAAGACTTTTCCCACCACCATGAAAGTAATCTGAGGAGCCAAGACAGCACTTGCATGAAGCAGGAACATGCACTACCAGCAACGCCATTGGAAAATATGAAGTTAAAGGAACCTCATGTCAAAGAAGAGTTGGGTGGTTCGTTCTATAGAATGTTAAGTTTGGAGGGGGGAAATGTAATTTCTATTTGGAACACGAAGGTGCATGAATAAAGGAATGTCTTACTTTTAGGATTAGAGGAGGCTATTGTGGTTGAAAACAAAGCCTCAAAACTGTGACTCTATTAAACATACCATCTCTTGGGTTCATGGGAAATTAGACGCTGCCACTACCATGGTACGAGAAGAGTTGACCATGGACTTGGAAAAGTAGGAAGTGGAACTCCAATTTACAATGAAAGAGATGGAGAATGCAAGTACGCATTGTGCTGAACTGTTGGATGCAGAATGTGGGTTTGTATACCATACACAACATATGGTAGGGAGGCTTACAAATCATGGACTGCACAATCTGATCCCTACACTAGTAGAGCATCCAACATGCTGTGAAGTGATTCCAGTGTGTATTAAACAATAAGATTCCATTAACATACCCTAGAAATGTTTTTATCTCAGTTTTAGATAAGGTCCTTTCAAGTATTTAGTGTATATGCTAATGTTCCTATGTGTTTCAACACATATTCAGGTGTATTTTGTGTGGCCTCGAATTTACAACCAACTCCTTGGATGTTATCTTCACTCCCTGCTTGCACGCATATCACATGTTCTGTGCAACAATACACTTTTAGTACTATATAACAATACTACAAACCTACTACTATTATAGCCATGCCTTCATCCTCTATAATAGTTACCTCCCCTTTTGCAACTATTTTTTGCTTTCTGTAGGAGCTCATCCTCACTGTCCTCTTCGTCATCCCCTTTGGCACCATCTTCCATGGGGTTGTCTTCCAACAGACTTTTCTCTACGACCTCATTTCTGTCTTTAGCACAAGAAGCATGTGCTGATCCATGTTGGGCCACACAATCGTCTGGAGAGTCCATTCTAGTGGACAGAGTTTTAAAATTTTCACTTTCAATATTCTTAAACTTGTGTGAGTATTCTGTTTCAGAGCCCGTGCCACGTACAAAACCACTGACATATAGCACAAGATAGTAAATATTATGCTAATCTAAATATCATTACAATCTATATATCACAACTATGTTTGTAGTACTGTAAGGGAGTACTATCTTAGTACTAATAGTGGTACTACTTAGTAGTGTAACAGTACTATGTTTGTAGTTATGTAACAGAGTATTATGTGCTCTCTTAGTACTATGATAATATTTTGTAGTATTGTAATATAGTACTATCTTTGTACTACAATAAAATCCCTATATCAGTATTGTAAGAGAGTGCTATCTTATAGTACTAATATATTAGTACTGTAAGAGAGCACTATCTTAGTACTTTCTTGCAATATTAGTAGAGAGTACTATAGTAGTACCTAGCAATCCTGTAACAAAGTACTAGTAATAGTAGTACTACTTACTGTAATAGAGTACTCTAGCTTAGTACTGTAAGCTAGTACTATTTTGCTATATTAGTACTTTAATAGAGTACTCTATCTTATTACTGTAACTTAGCACTATTGTGCTATATTAGTACTGTATGATAGTACTCTGTAACAGAGTGCTCTATCTTAGTCTTGTAACTCTGTAAGATAGTAACTCTATAAGAGAGTACTCTGTCTTAGTACTGTATGATAGTACTCTATAAGAGAGTGCTCTATATTAGTACTGTAAGGGAGTACTATCTTAGTACGTAGTATTGTTCTATGTTGGCAGTTCTGTAACAAAGTACTACATTAGTAGTAATAGTAGTACTACTTTTAGTACTACAATAGTACTATGTTTGTAGTTCTGTAACAAAGTACTCTATTTACATTATAATAGTTCTTTTAAATACTAGGTGAGTTATAAGGGTTTTTATTTTTATTTTTAAAGAGTATTATTATGGGTTTTTTGCATAGCTATTTTTATATGATTTTTTTTCTCTGTCTGATTTCATAGTAGACAATGACAATGATGAAAGTGATGACAACCTACAAAATGTGAGTGAGGAGGCAATGGATGTCCTCATTGAAGGCATAGAAAGCAATAACAAGCAAAAGCTGAGTGAGGAAGCGACGGATGTCCATGGTGAAGATACAGAAAGAATTGACAAGTGGAAGCTGAGTGAGGAAGCGATGGATGTCCTTGGTTTCAAAAAGCACTGACAAGCAGAAGCTGAGTGAGGAGGCAATGGATGTGACAAGCAATGACAAGCTCATGCAAGCTGTGGAAATAATAACAAATATTTGCTGTGAGCTGACTGGTGGAAGTGGTGAATATGACATGCACAATGACACTAGGCCTAGGTAGCTCCTTCTAAGCCGCTTAGTGTTGAGGCTAACAAACTTCTAGCTCCTAATGCTAGGACTAGGAGCTCTTTGAAGTGAAGTTTGAACATTGTATGACAGCTAATTTCAAAATCTTTAACTGCCAAGAAATTTTGGAAATATTATTTCTACATTTCACCCCTCTTATCTTTCTCCATTCATCCATGTATGATGGATTTGTACACTTTTCATTTTTGCTTCTAGGTAGCGAAGAGGTTGTGACAAGATTTATAATATTTGATATGAATGGTATTTTGATAAAGCGATGGTGGAAGTAAGCTCCAGAAATGGCCAAGGCTGGAGACATTCATAAAGTAGGCAACCATATGATCTCCTCATAATCTCTTCAAGGCCTACATTGTTAAAAGTGGTGGCAAACTACTTTGACATAGCTACCTAGAGCAGTATGACAAAGAGGAATGTAGATCCCCTAGTTTCATTGATAGAATGTGAATTGGAAAGACAAGGTACAATGGACTTCGGTTTCAATTTAATTTTCCCTAGGAAGAATGTTGCACTTCTGAAGAGCATCGGCACCCATCGCGACAAAATGAGTTGTGCCTACTTAAGCCTTTTATTGCATTGGCTGAGCATGGCATTCACTATGATCCCAATCAATCTATATTGGTCGATGATACAATTCTTAAAGGAATTTTAAAATCCACCTGGTAGTTGCATCCCTACTTCGACCTACGAAGGTGATCCCAATGACAAAGATTTATCTGATGTCTTGCTCCCATACTTGCTGAAGCTAGCACGATTCGGAGAAAGTGTCCTTGCATTTGCAATGAGGTTCCCTTATGAAGGGCACATATTTGAGCTCTATGCAGCTACTTGTGGTAAGGATCCATGCGAGCTATTTCTTGAGGTATTCTCAGCGGAATATGATGATATGGACTGTGTTGAAGCTATCAAGGCACTCATAAGTACAGATCCAAATCCCACAGGAATGGGGACAGCCATGCAGCATATAGGAGAGCTTCCAAATGACATGCTGCAACAAATTTTGGAACACAGTTTTTATCCACAAGGCCCTGCACAATCATGATGCCATGTATGATGTCTGTGAATGCCACTTGCCATCTTTGTAAATGATTTAGTAGCCATTTACATATTTGATGTATCTTTCTTCCTTTATGTGTTATATTTGTAAATTTCTTGAGTTATATAGTGCTAATACAGTTGGTTGATTTACATGAAATATATAGTTGTCTGATACATGTGGTTGGTGAGGTGTTTAAATGGAAGCTTCCTTATTTGTTGTGAATACATGAGCTCATATTAGAAAAGAAACAAATTTTAATTCTTTTTTGTGTGAAGCCTGTAAATTCCAAGTGTTATGTCCATAGATGATTTAGCAACCATTGAGGTGCAGGATGCATCTATTGAAGGGAACTTGAAGAATCCAATTGAAAGCCTTGCAACTGAGAGCCCCATGAATTCAAGTGGCAAACAAATGTCAAAGATGCTTGACAACCTCATCGTTCACGGGTCTTGCAGCTGCTAGGTATACTGCTTCTAAGATTGCAAATGCTGAATGTCAAGACGACTCTCCCCTAGCTCACCTACTAAAAAAATTGACACAAAGAAGAAGGTACATGACCATATGACGAGACGAGAGTCTCCCGTAAAGAAATCTAAGGGCACATCAGGTGCATCAAAATCCGTGAAACCCAAATTCTTTTTGTAAAGATCCCCACCTCTAGGAGGTGTGTTTTGTAAGAACAATGATAGTGAAAACTCCATGTTTGTCAATCAGATTTATAATCTCTCAAGTCAAATGAAGTCTCCATATTTTTGTTTTGAACTTTCTTCTCTTTTCTTCAAATCTGATACGGCTGGGAGGCGGCTGGTAGGATTCAGCAACGTTAGTCATTCATGATAAGAATTTGGCGCTTTGTGCACGTTTTAGATGTGTTAAAACAATATGCTACATTGGCACTATATCGTGTTACATGTTTTTATGTCGACGCTCCTGCATTACTCTCAACGCTTCATTCTACAACCCCTCCTCATGATCTCTTCAACAACGTTCTGTACTGGTTTTGCTATGCTTACAGGCAATGATATGTTTTTTAAAAACTCTCAGTGTTTTGCAAGTCCCTTGAAAATAATGTAGTCTAGTCTACTCAAATAAAGTCTCCAGCCGAGGAGTTCACGGAGCAAATATGTACGATTGCAAAGAACGAGTTTTATTTTCCCGTCGACTACGATTGTGAAGGCCGAGCTTCTCGCTGCTGCTGGTGTCTGAGCAGAGGGAGTGAGAGGGCCACGGGGCGAAGGAGAGGGAGTGTTTGGATAGAGGGCAAAGAGGGTAATGGCCGGTGAGGGTGGCTGGGTGGAAGCAGTGGCAAGCGAGGCGGAAGGGAAGGGGCAGGGTGGAGGACGGGGAGGTGGAGGGGCAGAGAGGGTGTATGAGGCGAGGCAGAGCGGAAGATTAATTAATATTTACATTAGGGGTTTAGCTTAGGTTAATGTTTTAATTAAATCACCAATGAATTTTGTCAATGAATCATGCAAAATTTGTAGCTTTTGTTAATCCAATCCAAATTCAGAATGTGAAGACAATTGAAACAGAAAATTACAAACCCAATGCAAAAAGTTTAATGCAAATCCGATGCTTGAGCACAAAGTTAGAGAATTTTAGAATTAGTAGACCCATAGACCCTTAGACCCATCAAAATAGGGGGGCATGTTTGAAAAAAATGGCATTAGTTAATTAGCCGTGTGAGGGGGAGGAAGGGTAAGAGGTGTGAGAGTCGTATGTGGGTGGCAAGCGTCCCCTTAACATGCATGTGACATGTGGACATGCAGATGTGACCGTGCACATTGCCATGTGTCGCATGCGTGTGGCTCCCTCTCAATATATTTGCATGTACGCTTTGGTCTGGCAATGGGTTGTCGAGATCCTTTCATTGTGGCCTATTTAATTTGTGTCGCCGCCTCTCCATTCGATGATAGTTGACTATCATGGTTGAGACATCCCACGATGGACTCGAGGAGGTCGATATATGTGCTTATGTGCATAGTTGATTGCGTGAGGCTGATGCTGGGCTGAATGAAAGGGAAAAGGATGGCAAGGATACGAGGCTTTGCAGTCAGTGAGGAGAACAAAGGCCATGGAAAGTAGGAAGGAGATTTTGATGGAGCACTGGCATGTGACACACAAGAGTTTCGAGAGTAAGACTCGATTGATGGAATGGTAGAGTGAGGAAGTCATTTAGGTGCTTATGTTTTTGTTGTTCTGTGGTGCAGGTTTAAAAGTAAGCGGGGAAGGCCTCGTAAGAGTGGTTCAAGAAAAAGGAAAGTTCGAAGGACGTCGAGGTGCATGTGGGTTGCAAGGCATTTGCAAGGCAGAGTCAAGTTGCAAGTACTTAATATTCCAAGATTCACTGGGCAGGAGGTGTGAAAATTCAAACTTCGCGAGAGTAGCGAAATTTTCAGCCATCAAGTCTCTCCCCTCCAGTGATACACGTCAACAGAATTGGATATCCCAAACAAGTGCAATGTGGCCCAAAAAGCTTCAAAACACAAATAGGCCAAAGGGCACGCTATCTGTTTGATGCCATGTATTCTGAAATGCAATGAATTTTGGCATGCTTATGAGCCATATAGCAAGCAAGTGCATGGAAAAAGAAACAAGTCAAAATTGTAAATCATGTTGGATTTATTAAAAGATCTTTGCACATGCACAAATTGCACATTTTCAACTTCTTCCATTTTAGGATGAATCTAGATACCAATATCAACAACTATCAATGTTTTAAGAGCACCATGCAATAGTCCCACTAGTTTGGATTCTAAATTTTCAATCTGTTTTGGTTTTCAAAAAATCAAAAAAAAAATTATGGAGAGTGCCCTCAAATGGGTGTGCATCACTTTAGCACAACATTGGAGGCCTGTTAACCCATGCCTAATGTTCTCATTTAGGTTTGTTCTTGGGTTGAGGAGAAGCTTACGTAGTGTACTTTTGAATGATTACTTGGTTTCATGTATGTATAGAACAAAATGATGATGTTTTTGAATAAATTATAGTCTTCAGGATGCATGCTTCACATGTAACATAGCACTTGTAATGCTTTAACAGTCTTGTTCCAAATCCTTATTTCATAATTTTTTGGTCTCATGCTCAATTTTGGAATTGTACTACAAGTTGAAGATAAAATTTTCTGAATTCCGTTGAGCAATGCATAAGTTATGGGTCATGCAAGATACCTATATACAGAAAATTCCCTAAACCTCAACAAAAATGGCTACATCCAAGCAAACAATGACCCATTTTCTCCCTCTCAAGTCTTCAAATGGTATCATAGTGAGTTGTCCCAACTTTTATCTCGATTGGAGGGGTTTTTTGGCTTTCTTATATGCATTCTTATTAAGTTATTAGAAAGGTATCATTTCTCAAGTCTTCAAATGGTATCATCAAAATAGTTGTCCCAAGATTTAAGCCTGGTACTAAGCCTGCATTTGCCCTGTCAGCTATCTTAGAGACACATTTGAAGCTCTATTCCTCTAAAGTATTTGGATTGTTTTAGGGTTTACTTCTCCAATGCTTACTAGGGAATCTATTTTCATACCATCTAATTATTGGATTATGTGATTGGATAATTGGACCAATATATACCATGTGGTCATCCTTCCAATGATGAAAACTATTGTATAATGAAAGAAGGGGATTAGTTGAGTGTATTCTCCCATTCTCAAGTCTTCAAATGATATCATAGATGAGTAGTGCCAATTTTTAAAGTCTCTAGCTAAGCCATCATGTAATATGTCATGTCACAACAAGACAAAGCACCCATAGACGCGCGCACAGACGCGTTTCATGAACTAAATAAAAAACTTACGGGCGCGTCTATTTGCACGTCTGGAGACCCGCGTCTAATTGCGCATCTATATATCAGACTTACGCGCTTATAGATGTGCACAAAGACGCATAAATAGACGCGCTTATAAACGCTTTTATAGACGTGCATATAGACGCAAGTCGAGCAGACAGACGCGAATATAAACGCGTTTTTAAACGCACTGATAGACGCGCCTTTTTTTTTTTTTTTTTTTACAGAATACTATGTATGTTGTGTATGCTATATAGTTACAAGAATCCCATATCCACATTTTGTAATTCAATTCTTACAGCCAACCGCATTTTAATTACAATTCCAAATAAAATATTACAACTCCAAAACGCAATAAAATTGAAAGCTCAAAAAGTGCTTGTATATACATATAGCACGAAGCTAAGCCACGTCATGTGGCTTCAAGTACAAAAAATAAGGAAGCTAAGCCATGTCATGTGGCTTCAAGTACAAAAAATAAGAGGAGTCTATATACAAGAGGCACGAAGCCAAGCCAGTGGCTTTAAGTACAAAAAAGAATAGTAGCACTACTTCTACGACTAATCCTCGCTGCCTTCCACGCTTTCTTCTGCGCTCCCTTCTGCACCTCCTTCCTCGTCTTCCTCGTCGTGTTGTGCATGGGCCTGTAAACAAGGGACAACATATATCAATGTATGAAAAATCAAATCTTTACTTATAATTTTGGCATTATTTAATTACTTTCAAATACCTGGGGGGCCTGTCCAGTAGCTCGGGTATACTGCTCCTCAGTAATCAACCCGTCATCATAGAAGTGCCTCCATGTATCTCCTCTGCGATGGTGGCGGTGGTAGGCTGTCTCCACTAGAGTAGGGTATCTGCCCACGATCTCAAGCTACATGACCGCAATACACTTTGTGAAGGGATTAGTACAAAGAAACAACCAACCTCCTAATAAACTACATAAGCAATATAATTTGAGATCGATACTTACAAATTGGGCCTCCCATGATTCAACACCCCCTGCTCCAAAATGCGTGCTTCCATATTCCTCCATCTGGATCCTCCGTGCCTCCATGTGCTATAGACTGGGCTCCTTCCTCGCTGACTTTATTGCCTTCTTCCACTCACGCTTGTGAGCGGTGTGGGGCGGGCCCCTTGGAGGTTGACCTGCCTCAAGCCTGGCAAGCTCCGCTAGTGCCTGCCTCTTAAGGGAAGATCTTTTATTGCTAAGTATCGTAACCATCTTTGACTTCCCCCATTTATCTGTGAACTGGCGATTGGGGGGGTTAGGATACCTAGAGCGAACAGTAGCGAGGGTCTCATCAGCCAACCTCTTTGGGTGGTCTTTATAGTGGATAAAGCAATCTCTGTAATTGTTAGCAATTACAGAGTGCATGAAGGCCATGATGTCCTTCCCCTGCGCATCCATCAAGATGCCTCCTGTCTGAGTGATGTCATAATAAATTGTACCATCACCCAGAGGCACGTCTAAATCATCTGAATTATCCTCCTCCTCACCGCCACATGGCCCAAAGCATTGTGCCATGCATCCGCCACCACTCTCCCTGCTACTACGCCTGCTACCCTGTCGTGTCGAGCTCGTACGCTGGCCACTCGTAGCTGGGGACTGCACGGGACTACGCTGACCACTCGTAGCTAGAGAACCGAGTCTCGACGGCTGGGGAGTACGTCGATGGCTCGCCGAGACAGAAGGACCTCCTGACGGCATGGGGGAAGGGGCATAAGACGGGATGGCAGAAGGGACATAAGACGGCATGGGGAAAGGGGCATAAGACGGTACGGGGGAAGGGGCATAAGACGGCTATGCGGACTCCACTGGGGTGATCTCAGGCGGTGTGGGGTGGCTCGGAGTCTGTAGTGCCGACTCCTGGGGAGTGTTAAGGGTACCCGTCATATACACGTATAACTCCGCAGGACTAGGAGGGTGCCCTAAAAGATTATATAAGTCCTTCCAAATCGATTCCCACGGATCAGGTGAGTTAGAAGCACTTCCTCCCCACATGTTGAACTGGAAAAAAGGAAACAAATCTATTACTTTGGGAGCTAAGAAGAAAGGGGAAGAAAAAAGAGGCTCTGTCAGAGCGCGTCTATAGACCCGTCTGATTTGCGCGTCTATAGATGCATCTAATAGAGCATTTAACAATTCGTTTAAAAGCGCGTCTAACAGTCCGTCTAACAGTCCGTCTAACAGTGCGTTTAAAAGCGCGTCTAACAGTGCGTTTAATAGTCCGTTTAACAGGGCGTCTGTGTGAGCGTCTACAGACACGTCTGCATATGTCTGCAACAAGCCAGATGCGTGGATAGACACGCCTGTAGACGTGCTTTTAGATGCGCCCTGAGACGTGCCTATAGACGCGCTCCGACAGGCGAGAATACTAAAAAGTCGAAAAGGACGTTGCGCCCGACAAAAGAACGTGTCGCTCATACCTAGATCCTGCGTTTTGTGGATGCAAAAAAGTACAAAACTGGAAAGAGCAAGGAAGAACAACTTCAAAAGGACTTAATTGGAAAAAGGTATGGAAGGATCTTTCTTTTTCAAACTTGTTTCTTCTCCTTGTTCGTACTCCTCCTCTCCTTTAGGCTTGGAAGCAAGTGTAGGTACGGTCCCTTTCTCTTGAGTGAAAGCTTGGAACTGTGTATGGGAGGCTCTCTCTTAAGCTTCGAATCTATGGAACTGCTAATAAAGAAGGAAGGAAGCTGCTCGCGAAATTTAAGTAATGAAAAGAAAAGCAAAGCGAGCGGCGCGCCGAAAAGCAGGTTTAAAAGACGCGTCTATAGTCACGTCTATTAGCGCGTTTATAGTCGCGTCTGAATACACAGAGTAGATGTGTCTATAGTCGCATCTATTAGCATGTCTATAGGCGCATTTAAATACACAGAGTAGATGCGCGTTTAGACGTGCCAATAAACGCGATGTTAGACACGACTATAGACGCGACGATAGACGCAACACAGAATTAAGCATTTGAAGAAGAGCAAATTTGGTGGGTTGTTTGTTTGTAGGATGTCTCCATCTTCAACAAGTAGCTCCAGTGAGGATGAATCCCTCCGTATCCACCATCGCAAAATGTGGTTGGAGCAAAAAATCAAATGTCTGTGTGATCGATGTCGAGGAAACATGTATCGTGCACGCAGGATTACGCTCAATCATATCTCAAAGTATGGAGAATGGGATGTGACCGTAAACAGGGTAAGGGTTTGTAAGTTAAGGTTGATTGAGATACCTATGGGTGTTCATATGTTTGAGTTATGATCCCGTTTTAATTTGATATAGGATGCAGTGCCACACCTGCACATGTTACCCTATGCCCGTCGTGAGGAGGCGAAGCGTTGGCGATATGAGGTGGGATCTTCAGGAGGGACCGTTACGGATGCATGGAGTGATGGTGATAGTAGCCCTCCGCCATTACATCATGAAGCCGTGGAGGAGGAGGTGTTTGATGATATGGTGCGGGATTTATATGTCCATCAAGGGAGGGATAATAGCATGGAGCAGGACGATCTTTTTACCGCAGCATCGACTCCACTTTTTGAGGGGTGCACATTCTCTATTCTACGTGCCTCCCTTGAGTTACTAAACTTGCAAAACATCTATGGATGGAGCAATGCAAGTTTGAATGCATTACTCAAGTAAGCTTTAAAGTCGATTTTGCAAACATGGTGAATTATGCGCGTGGGTCAATTACTCGAATGCTTTTCCTCATTTTTTGGTCTTCACGTGCAGGCTATTGTGTAAAATGCTTCCAAGGGAGAATAAATTACCGACCTCAAGAGATATGGCAAGGCAACATGTGACCTCTCTTGGAGGATTAGATTACAAGCGCATCCATGCATGTGTCAACGATTGCGTTTTGTTTCGTGGACTACATAAGGATGCAAGAGAGTGTCCTACTTGTGGAGAGGCAAGATATAGAGCAGATCTCAAAACCTTGGACGTGCCTCGTAAGGTATTGCGACATTTTCCCATAATCCCTCGCATCCAACATATGTTCAAGTGCAAATCTATTGCAGAGCTCATGTCATGGCATTCCTCCCATCGATCAATTGATGGCAAGTGGAGAACTCCCGCGGACTCTCCTGCGTGGAAGCATATTGAAGACACATGGCCAAGCTTCAAGGAAGAACCTAGGAGCTTGAGACTTGGATTGGGTATGGACGATGTGAACCCATTTGGTCTCAAAAGCACGTCTTACAGTGTATGGCCAGTGGTATTGGTGAATTACAATCTTCCACCCTCTATGGCTATTAAGAAAGGACATGTCATGCTGTCCCTTCTAATTCCAAGGAAACATAAAGTCAAAAACCCTGATGTTTATTTGGAGCCTTTGATTGATGAGCTAGAGATACTTTGGAGAGGTATCAAGGTGCATGATGTGAGCAGGCCTCCCTCGTCATGAGACTTCAACTGCAAAGCAGTCTTGATGTGGACGACGATGCATGACTTCCCAGGCTATGGCGAGTGTTCAGGTAAGCATTGCATTTTTTAATTATGAATAGGCAAAGGACGTGTCACCCTAAACCAACCTTCCACTCTTAATTGCATCTATTGTTCAGGTCTCACTACATCGGGTTACCATGCATGTCCTGTTTGTGGTCCTTCGCTAGTTGCCTCACGGGCAGACGCATTGAATAAGGTCATCTATGAGAATCACCATCGATTTCTCCCACCTGATCATCCTAGATATGTTGCCCCTTGGAATGAAGTCCTCCCACAATCACTCACCGCGGGAGATTGGATGAGAATTTGGGATGGTTCCACGACTCCTCCACCACTTGGCACGAGCCAGTAAGGGTTTGTAACTATTGGCTGGAAGTAAAGATTGGCTATATTGGTTGAAAGTAAAGATTGCACGCTAACACTTTATTTTGTTTAGATACTCCATCTTTTATCGTTTACCATATTGGTCCCACCTCAAGATCAATCACCTGCTCGATCCCATGCATATCTTCAAGAATGTGGCATCTACCATTTGGGAGCATTTGAATGGGACACGAGATTCGGCAGGCATAAGGGAGGATCTATGTACCACAGGGAGGATGCGTGAAGCTTGGCCTCAAGAGAGACCAAATGGGCGTGTTTTTTTACCTCGTGGACCGTGGATGTTATCAAAGCTAGAGATGGCGACGGTGAAGCGCGCTATTACTACAATTCGTACTCCCACTGGATGCATGAGGTGTTTGAAGGGAGCCTTAACAAAGAGCAAGAAAAGAGGTGTAGAGCAATTATATGGCTTGAAATCTCATGATGGGCACAAGATGCTCCAAGTAAGTATTTTATATGCATAATATCTTTTTCCTTTCAAATTTGTGAGTGAATAGCTATAAGCAACTAATCAACCACCTCCTCGCGGGTTCAGTTCATACTACCTACTAGCATTTCACGTAGTGCATCAAAGGACGTGAAAGATTGTATTTACAAGATGGGCGAGCTTGTGAGCTATGTGAGCTCAAAGGAAATAGATCCCACCATGCTTGAGAATGCTCGAGTTATGTCAGTGGAGGTGGTTTGTTTAGTGGAGGAGACATTTCCATGTTCTATTCTCACAAGCCAACTACATCTCATAGTACATTTGGTGGATGAGACTGCTATATCCGGTACTATACATGCACGATAGTTGTTCTTCCTCGAGCGCTTCATGAAGACGTTGAAGGGCTTCGTGAGACAAAATGCAAGACCCAAAGGTAGCATGGCTGAGGGTATATTTCTGAGTTTCTTGTTGATGTGGATAGCTCTCTCCCACGACTATGGAGAGATGATGAAGACCTAAGGCTGACCTCTATTGTGCCTCAAGGAAAAGGACGCAACAAAGTAATAGACACGGAGTTGCATAATAGTATCAACCTCTTTTGCGTGCTTAATAGTGATGTGATGAAAAGATGGGTGACAAGATACGAGGATGCAAAGGCAAGAAGACAAGAAGAAAGGGCCCTCTTTCGTACACACCACGGATCTCGCGTGTGCCATACCCTCAGCATCTAAGAGCACTTCCAAAGGATATTCATGTGGATTGGCTACTTGATGAAATGGAGAAAGCAGAGAAAGACGAGGGGATGCATATCACAATGGAAGAATGGGAGTATGCTAGGGGATGCATGAGCAAGGTCGGTATATAGAATGTTATGCATAAGTTAGGAGCTTTTTATAATTTAGATTGCTTATTTAATTGATTTTTTCTTGGTGTAGTGCACTATGTTCAATGCTATATGGTGTGAGGGCAAGCATTTTCAAACACAACGGATTGATGATAAGAGAAACACACAAGATTGTGGCGTCATTGCTAGCTTTGAGGGAGCCAATGGAGCCATGGATGATTATTGTGGCATAATCCAAGATATCATTATCATGCTTGACTTTCGATGCTTCTTTGTGTATGTTTTGGATGTAAAGTGGTTTAAGGACGTGGTGGAAAGAGGCCCTAATGCAACAATCAAACGCCATGCAAGTGGCTTTGTAACTATTGACTCCATAAAGTTTTGGCAAAGTAGGAAGGACACACTAGTACTACCGCAACAATGTGAACAGGTACTGTGCACACACATAAAAATACTCGCTTTTAAATATTTGATGCAAGAAAAGTAACATGATTGTATTTGTGTTTGAATTAGGTTGTCTATCAACCAATGGTGGATAATAATAGATGGTGGCATGTCATACCTATTATGCCACGTTCCAAAGTGATGTATAGTACATTTACTAATATGGAGCGTATGGAGGATGATCATGGCCATGGACGTGATGATGACCATGATACAAGAGAGGAGGATGATCATGAGATAGGAGATATAGATATTGAGGCCGGCATTACTCGTGAGGACGAGCCTACCATTGGACATGTTGATTTCGATGAGCACATGAGTGGCACAAGTAGTAGTGGGTTGAACGTATTTGTAGATCTAAACACTTGTTTGGATTTTGAAGTAGATAGTTTGGCAAGGGTTGATCTCATTGAGGATGAGATTGAACCGTAGCCCCACAATTGATATTGGCAAAACTATTTTACATATTGTCTCATTCTCCTCATTTCACTTAATTCTTGTATATGTGGGCTTGCAAAAAATTATGTGCTTTGGTAATCATGGGCAATGTTTGGAAAGCAATGATGTACACCAAAATCTCACTTTCTGTATTCTCTGGAGCGCATCTATTTACGCGTCTAAATGCGCGTCTGAGTCTCAGTGTAAACGCACAAATACATGCGCAAATACACGCGCTAATAAACGGGATGTTAGACGGGCCCGTATTTTCTCAGGTCAAACGCGCAAATAGACGCGGTGATTTACACGCAAATAGATGAGCGTTTAGCCGCGCCTATAGACGCGCTCGTAATTTCTCTATTAAAGCAATGCCTATAGACGCGCCCGCTATTTCGCACGTCTACCAAGCGCGTCTATAGTTGCTTTGTGTTGTTGTGTGTGTGAGTTATCTTAGCTACACCAATGTGACAAACCAAGAACTTGGTTGTCCTTCAATATCAAGTCAAAATGGTAGTGGTGCATCTTTTGCTTACTTCTCTGGGTATGCAGTTGAGTGCCTTCTCTCCTTGTCTAGGCTTCAAACAATATCAAAATTGAGTTGTCCCAATTCTTAAAGCATTGCAACTTATGCAATTGCACAATTGGGTCAATACAAACCTAAAAAGGTTTTTGTATTTTGTTTTGGGCACAGTTGCAAATATGCTTCTGATTAATCAGGATGTGATTTTTTGGCAAGCTTTTCAAGGTGAGCTTTTTGAAAATTTACAACTTTTGGTGAGCTTTTGAAATTTAGATTCAGAGAAAATTTTCCAACAAGGCAAGCTTTTTATAAAGTTAGAGCTTTTACTGAGCTTTTAAATTTTAGATTTAGAGGCTATATTTTTCATGAGCTATATGCATGCACAGTTGGTAATATGCCCTTATTATGCAACTTGATTTTAATTTGCAACTACCAAAATCACATCCTTGGTGCCCAACCCCTATCTTTATAGCCTCATCTTATTGAATTAAAGATTGATATAGATAACATGAACAATCACATGCTAGCATGTCTATACCCACATTAGAGACTCCATCTCGACATAATCAACCATCCCATCAAGTACTCCACATTAGCATACACATGATCTATGGGTGTTCAAAATGGCTGAAGTCCCATCTATGGGGGCTGCTCTCCACCCTCAAGAGCCGAGAGATCAACCTTGAGTTCACATTTGAAGAAACTTCAATAATCTACATGCCTCATTGACCCTAAACAACACACACATTCATGTTAGATCCTCTTGGATAATCTAATCACATGAGGATCTAAATATATCTACCTAGGTTTCACAACCCATATAGACTGATTACACACCATGTTCAAAACATGTACTTCTCTCATGAGATATGGGATACATAAGAGTACTTGTCTCACTCGTCCCCATCGACTATCCTCCTCCTCCTCCCTAACTAGGCAAAATTTTTTTGCCTCATCTCTAAGATTGATGAAAAGAACTATGTCTACATAAAGTCCTCCCCTAAAAATTCAACTTTTACATAGGTGATTTTTAAGTAAAATGGACCATCCAGGCATGTAGACCACTCTTCTTCTAATAATTTTGACTATATACATGACTATGTTCCGTGTCATGGCAGGAAAGTTATGGCCATCAAAAGAGTTGTCTAGCCATATCTAGGAGGTGGCTTTGCTTGGTGAAAGCCACTGGAAGAGTTGTATGGCCACAACCAGGAGGAGAAAGCCACCTCCTAGCTTTGTGGCCAAAGAACTCTTCCAGGCCATAACTTTCCCACCATGAAGCAGAACATAGTCATGTTTCAAGTCAAACTTATTGGAACAATAGTGGTCTACAAGCCTAGATGGTCCATTTTACTTTAAAATGGCATATATAAAAGATGACCTTTTAGGGGAGCATTTTAGGTAGTAGAAAGGGTTGTTTTCATCAATCTTAGACCTGAGGTAGGTTTTTTTGCATGGTTTAGGGCAGAAAAGCCACCTCTTGGCTTTGGCTAGGCATCAAGAAGTGAGTCATGATATGCATCAACCCAAGGAGATTCATTAGACGTTTCTTGTAATTGTGTTTAAAGTCCTTATGTATGTCAAGAATTCACAAGCAAGTCATTTACATTTGTCAAGGCAATAAGATTGTATCAAAGATTCACATGGCTAGTACCCATCTGGGGCATCTGCACAATGCCCTCACTTTGCATGTCTATGGGTAGGCTTCAATGGGCTTCAGTGGGGGTGAGTACCATGGTCCATTGGTCCTCATGAGGTTGGGGCATTGAGCAAATCTAACACCTTCAACACTATATGAGAGTGTAAGGCCCCCATTATGAGGAGAAACCATGTGTAAGTTGGATGATCTTGATTGGCATGTCAAATGAGGTCTATCTTGTGACCGTTGGTGGAGTAAAGGTGACCTATGTGGGCCTTGCCTACAAGTTAGATAGGGCAAGTAAGCTAGTAGCAACTTGAGCCAAATTATATCAAGTGGAGACTTGGGACATTTATCAAGGGCCCTAATCGATGGTCATTAGCCATCGAAGAAAAGGGAAATATTCCTTATTTAACTAAAGTAAAATTTTCCAAAAGATTCCCGATTGGACTAGTAGAGTTGGTCCTATGGACTACCACCTTCATGGGCTATAAAAATGGCATCCTCTGAGCTCCTATTCTTTAGTCAGAGATCTTCCAAATATTTTGAGTTCTTCACCTAGTATCTGCTTAGATTGCCAGCTAAGCTTCACTGTGGGAGCACATAGTGCCATTAATTGTAGAACTTGAGTATAGAAAGAAATTTTATTCTTTTTTTAATTTGCTATGAACATTATTCTTTACTAAGATTCTATCCATCACATCATGTAATTTTACAAAAGGCCCCCAAAATCTAGCTGGCTAGCCTATCCTAAAATTAACCTAGTTTAGATCTCTCGACTTGCTTTTTAGCTCCAATCCTGTCTATAGATATGCAAATTAGCAAACCAAATGGTTGACCTTACTGCACACAAGGAAAAGCCTCGCCAATTTTGTGTGCACATAAGGAAAAAGCCCACCAATTTTGTGTGCAAATGAGGAAAAAGCTCACCAATTTTGTGTCTCCTAAAATGAAAAGCTTGCCTTACTAAAAAAAGGTCGACTCAAAAAGCTCGCCAAAAAACCTATCCCCTTCAATCACTATTACAAATGGCAAGGAGGAGATTTATGACATTATTGTATCTTCCTTTCTTGAATGACAAAGCATTCGTGCAACGAAGCGAGTTGCAAGGGTAGAGAATTCCACAATTTATGACACTGTGGTGTAATCCTTTCGTGGTGGACAGCAAAGCCTTCATGAAATAAAATTATCTGCAAGGGCGGAGACTTCAATCCCTGTAAGGAATTAGAAACCCAAGTGCCTTTCAAGGCAAAGTGGTATTGCTATTGCACGAAAAATTTAAGTCCATCTATGAATGTCACTCTTTTGTTACAATGAAATGACTTGGAAAGGGGAGAGCTTCCATCTATGCAACCAAGCATGCAAACAACTCCCTATCATCTTTGAGGCTATATTATTGCACGTCCTTTGAATTCCATTCAAGACATGCGCAAGTTGAATGAAGATGGGAATGCCATGAATCTACAAACGGAGAGACAGCGTAAGTGTGGAAGTCATTGCTCGAGTGATGACCTTTTGGCATGAAAATACTAGAGTTTCTCCAAATAGAAAGGACATCTATAAAAAGTGGACGGGATGCAAGGTGTTTGACGAGCACATCATACACATATTTTTGGAAAACTTCTAGGATTTGTTTTCTCTTGGACCAAAACATTTACCACTGGATTGCAAGTCCTAGTCTTGATAAAACATAGGTCAGTGGTGCCTAAACCAACCCGATGGTTTTTAAATTAATAATGTATATTTTTATTAAAACTAAAATTTAATTTCTAGTTGATAGCAGGAACAATATTATAGTGATTTTTCATACTAAGAACTATCTTACAAATACATTTACGAATTCTTCGTTGTTTTAAGCATAAGTATTATATAAAGCACATATGCTATAAGACTTCCCATTCAAAAATATTTTCATTGTTATATTTTTTTAATTAATATATATATATATATAATAATTATATAATATTTATATTAATTTATAGATTAGCAATATATATTTTTAGCAAAATTATATTTTAATATTAGTTAATAAAAATTTATTATATTATAGAGTAAAAATATTATAAATGGATTTCTTATATTAATAAAGTATCATGAGAAGAGTTTTTGGAGAGATTTATGGTTAAATTTTATTTTGAAGTTCTTGCATACGCAATAGGTAGAGAGGTTTGAGTGGTTTTGATGTTGAGAGAGAAATTTGTAATAGATTTTTTTCTAATTTATTTTTTTTGAAAAATTATTACGTGTCCAATAGGCTGAGAGAGTTTGAGGTTGCGAGAAATTTGTGACAATAGGTTATGAGAGTTTAAGGTAAAGAGGGAAATTTGTGGGAAAAAAGATTTAATGCAAAAGATGGTTTTTTGAAGTTGCGTACACAACATTGGGATAGTTCACTTGTTTTATTTCTTAAACCAAGCTTGGACTTAATGTCAATATTATCCTAAACCAGCCCGGTGGTTGGAACATCATGCAGTCATGGTTGGTTCAGCTCAAACACCAATAATGTGATTGTCCCGAACCAGCGTGGTTGAAGAAAAATTAACAACAATATATTTTGCAACAGAACCGCAATATATTATTATTGTCCTAAAGCAGTCTGGTGATTGGGACATCATGCAACCATGGCTAGCTCATCTCGAACATCAATTATGTGATTGTCTTGAA
This sequence comes from Dipteris shenzhenensis, assembly GCF_047967505.1. Taxonomy (NCBI): domain Eukaryota; kingdom Viridiplantae; phylum Streptophyta; class Polypodiopsida; order Gleicheniales; family Dipteridaceae; genus Dipteris; species Dipteris shenzhenensis. Next base: position 48,202,758 of record NC_141600.1, on the reverse strand, counting down.
CCAGCATGGTTGAGCAAAAATATGACAACAATATATTTCACAATAGAACAACAATATATTGTTATTTTACTAAACCATCCCGGTGGTTGGAGCATCGTGCAACCATGGTGGATTCAGATCAATCACCAGTAGCTATGTGTTGTCCTGAACCAGCATGGTTGAATGGACATTAGTTGTTGACCAATCTAGTGGTTGAAATTACTGTGTGTCTTAGTACTTAAATTAGCTAAATTTAATTTCCCACTATTTGGGTCACATACCACTTAATTTCTAGACCAAGATGGCTTGTACTTAATGTGATTGTCCTAAACCAGCCCGGTGCTAGTTCAAGACAAATAGTAGTTTTACTAATTGAAATTGTGAAATTCAGAAATGAAAAGCAATATATTGTTATTTTCTAATTGTGAAATTCAAAAATGAAAATAAATATACTTGTTATTGTCTAATATGTAAAGTTAAGACCATCTAGCTAAACCAGTCCGGTGGTTGAAATTGTGACCATGTCCTAAGCTAGCCTGATGGTTGCAATTGTGACTATCCTAAACCAACCCAGTAGTTGAAATTTGAACTGTCCTAAACATGTCCTAAACCAATCCGGTGGTTGAAATTGTGACCGTGTCCTAAATCAGCTTAGTGATTGAAATTACAAGTGACTATCCTAAACCAACCCGATTTAGGATAGTGTTGGAGCATTGCTCCATGGGGATCAATGGCCATGTCTCCCCGATGGCCACCTGGATCCTCATCATGTGTTGCAAGGGACAGCAGGTTTTGTAGCCTAAGTTCTTTGTGGGAGCCATCGGTTTGTCCAAAGGGAGACCGTGAGTGGCACCACATTGAATGAATTCGTGGCAATGCAAGCAATGCAGTGTGAAGCTAAAGAAGAAGACATTTCATGTCTATCCAAATGAAATGAGGGAAGACAACCATGTTGCTCTAAAATGGAGGAGATTTGAAAATGTCAATGCTGAAGCATCCGATAAAAGAGATGGTTACTATTGTATAAGAGCACTCAACCGAGGGAGCTTATAGGTTGCATGGTTCAATCCATCCCAAAATATCTGCTTCACAATTGCACGGCTAGCTGGAAGATAAGCAGTTCAGAACATGCCTTGCCAATTTTCCCCATGATACTATTGTCTCTGTCTTTGCTGAAAATTATTCATTTCAAGAGCAAGATGAGATACAAAGTGTCACTAGTACAACAAGCAGATAAAAACTCTTGTGCATATCATGTACAGTCATTTGCTTGATTCTTCTACGACTGATTCCAATCTGCTTGCTGATTCACAAGAGTCCAGGTCAGTGCAATGGACATACCATTTCTACATTTCATATGATAGGAAACATGACACTTTATTTGTGCAACATGCTTTTCTAGTGCATTGGGAATGGCTGAAAAAAGAGAATCCCCATGCAAAAATTATAAAACGACATTGGGTGTGGTCAGATGGTGCTGCCTCTCAATTTAAATCAGCCCCTTTATTCTACTTTGTCTCAAGGTTCAAATCCCTAACCGGTCTAGACATGATGTGGAATTTCTTTGGGTCTAGCCATGGTAAGGGTGAACCTAATACATGTGGTGTTGTTATTAAGCAAGCTTTGTTTAAACACCAATTAACATGCCCTCAAGAAAAGCTCAATGATGCCCATGATACTGTAACATGGCTAATAGCCAACCTCTCCACAAGCACACATTCTACATAGAGTAACCAAAGCCTTAAGAATAGTATAGTATGCAGAGTGTTCCATTAAGCGAAAGTGGATGCAAAAGAGAAATCGGCATGATTACGATAAAATTAAAGGACTTCATGGTTTGCATGGCATATGGGGCTTTTCAAACAACCACTTGATTAAAACAAGAAAACTTTCTTATTTCTGTAGTGTGTGCATCATAGGGGATCATGACAATTGTGATAACATATTGCAATTGTGAACATATGGGAGCGAGTTCAAGTTTTTCCTCTACATTCAGATGGAGTGGCAAACAATGCAAAGACAAACAACAACTCGCCACAGTTTAGGGAGAGTTTTGATGACCTCAATGACTATTTTGAAGAGGGGGATAACTCTGCAATTGTCGCTCCCTCTGGGGAGAACAAGGAAGACGACCCATACTTTGTGTTGCAGTGCACAAGACCTAAGTACAAGGTTGAGGAAGCATTTAAGGATGATTGGGGAACAACCTATGAGAAGTGGCATGTAGTAGTTGGAGCTTTGTGGTACCAAAAAACATCCAAGAGAGGCCACAATTATGAATTGTTACATAAGAGACCTCAAACTTTTGTGTCCTCTCATCTAGTAAGAGCTATTAAGCTGCAGATACAATGAAGAAGGGCAAGAGTGTCATTATTAAATTGGATTTCGACACACATGAGCACATCTTGGGGTTTCTTGGAGTAGTGGACAAGGACAACTAAGATAGTACTAAGAAAATGTGGTCTCATTGCAAGGAAACAATATTCCACTTATCCTAGAAAATGGAAAATGTATTTGATACTAGGAATCTTTTAGTAAATCCCAAACTAACCACCACACTTGTTTTTGTAATTGTTTTATAAATCCCGAAACATAAATCCCACGCTTGTTTTAAGTATATCCCAAACAACCACGGTGCTAGTTTTATTAAATGCCATAACTAATCCACAAATCATTAGCGAAAGAATTATATGCCATTCGTCGTGTAATAATAGAAGCAAACCACCACACTCGTGGCAGTTAATATCCTAGTGTGCAACCAACCACCACGCTGGCAACCAATTATCCTGCACTACCGTGTACTATCCTAAAATTCATTGCAAAGTGCTATACTAAAACAGTCCCCTTTAGGCTGGTTATCTTTAACTATCAGATTTCAGCCACGAAGCTACTTAAGACATTAGAGTAGTCCTATTTCATTGCTTCATCCACCTCGTGTATTAAGAAGTTGTGTATGAAATCAAGATTCAATTGTACTTTGGTCGACTAAAATAAGATCAGTTAGCAGTTTACTTAGGCAGACCTGAGATAATTCATATATGCTCAAAATATTAAGCTCACATATTATTGGCACTAAATAAACCAACTGTCTTTCCAAATACATTTAAGTATTAAATAGGTCAACACAAAATCAGGTATTACGAGCACTGTAGATCATGGATGATGGCAGTTCAAGAAGTCCACAAGTCCAAGAATTGCCTGCAAGATGTTTACTAAAACAAAAATATAATGACATTTTGCAGCTCAGGAAAATTCCAAGAGTCCCAACTATCTTATCAACCTCTCTCGAAAGCATTCGACAACTCTTTAGGCTAGTCTAATGCACTATCGCTAACCTCATTACACACTTGGACCACCAACTTCTTGCTTGCCTCTGTCGACTTGTACGCCCGTAGTACCTCCTCCTTTCACTTGGGGTCATCTTCATCCTACTCTTGGCACTCTATACAACTTTGTGCCACCATCATGTCCTGCCAAAAGAAACCTATAGCATGAGCTTGACAAATACGTTAAAGGAGCAGGAAGAACGATAGCTAGGGAAATTAATATTCGGTGTTTTTGCTGACTCAAAGTCATATAACCAATTGCAAAGCATGCCCTCCTTGTAGCTATTATCCTCCCTCTTCTCAGGATCTAGAGGTTTTGCATGGAGGTCATCCAAAAGTGTTCTCAGATAGAACATGAGCATTCCAAAGTCTTTTGCATATGCCATAGATTTACAGTAGGTGGATCAGTCTATAGAGTTTTGGGGCTAGATTTCAGAATGGGCTCTTAGTTTTGTCTGCACTGCACTTAAATAGGGAGAGAGCTCTCAGCTCATTGAGCCCGGCCTTCTCATTCTTCTTTCATATGAACTGACATGTCCACCTCTCATCATTCAACTGAGGTGGATAGTCTTCTCTATTGGCGTGTTGAAACTCCATCAAAGATATGCAAAAATAATGTGTGAGCAATGACTTCCATACATGGCAAGTTGCAAAAAGAATCACAAATACATGGGGTGATGTTACAAGAATCTATGTGAAGTCCTAAATGAATGAATTGTAAACAAATCCTAAATCCTAAAGAGATGAATTGTATGACATTCATATTTATATTGTAATAATAGAAGCAAACCACCATGCTGGTGGCAGTTAATATCCTAGTGTGCAAGAGAGTTCATCTCATTCTTCTTTCATACGACCTGACATGTCCACCTATCATCATTTGACACTTATATAGAATTCATTGAGCTTGACTTTCTCATTCTTCTTTCATACAACCTGACATGGCCACCTCTCATCATTCGGCTGAGGTGGGTAGTCTTCTTTGCTCAGCGTGTTGGAACTCTAGCAAAGATATGCAAAGATAATGTGCGAGCAATGACATCCATACATGGAAGTTACAGAATACATGGGGCGATGTCATAAGAATCTATGTGAACTTCTAAAAGAATGAATTGTAAACGAATCTTAAATCCTAAATGAATGAATTGTATGACATCCATATTCAAATTGTAATAATAGAAGCAAACCACCATGCTAGTGGCAGTTAATATCCTAGTGTGCAACCAACCACCACACTGGCAACCACTTATCATGTATTATAGGGGTGGTCAGGCCCTAAAAAGGACCCAAGTAATATATATATAAGTTTTACTCTTATACATTTTGAATTGGTTTCACTCCAAATGAAAAAGTGGTTCTGAGAGGTCGAAGTCGAAACCAAATAAAGACGAGTGAAAACAAAAAACAGAGTAGCCAAAGCTCCAAGAGATTAAGTGTGCCATCTCTAAAGAACTCTATATTCACACAAGGGTTCCAAGACAGTGACATCTTTCTACAACATTTCTTTGATCACTTTGGAAATATTTATAATATTGGATCACTTAGATCACTTTGGAGCTCTATACAACATCCCTTCAATCACTCCGTCATCATAGCGACATCTCTCTCTCTCTCTCTCTCTCATTAGCATTATCCAACCACTTCATTTCAAATCTTCACCTCAATTAAATAGAAATCTTTCATCTCACATAATGGTCCTTGGCCTATTAAAGGACACTATCTAGTCACATAGCTGAGAAAAAGCATCACTTCAATCACTTTGGAAATATTTTAATATTGTACATATATACATATACATACATACATATGTATATATATATATATATATATCTTAACAATTGCACTTACATTGAGAAATATGAAATCCCATAACTAGTCCACAAATCCACAAATCCTAAACAAATGAATTGTATGCCATTCATCTTGTAATAATAATAATAGAAGCAAACCACCATGTTGGTGGCAATTAATATCCTAGTGTGCAACTAGCGTGCAACTAGCCTCCAAGCTGCAACCAACTAGTGCTATACTAGAACGAATCGCATTGCTACAAAGTGTTATTCTAAAATAGATACATTGCCCAAGTAAAATTTGGAGAACATTAACAATTCACATGCATATTACATAGATTACATCTCAAAGACTTCTTTCCTTCAGGGGGCTGGTTCCACATTGCTTTGAGCAGGTTACCTTTTTGAGCTCCCTGATTATAGGCTCGGCCCTCCTTTCTCCTTTCCTTGCTCCTTTCCTTGCTCCTTTCCTTAAGGAGGCTAGTTTCTCCATTCAGTGACTGGGCCCCTCCCTTCATGTCTCTCCCTCTTTCCTTGCTTTGAGCTACCTAGTTACGGGCTTGGCCCTTCTTGCTCCCTTCTTGAAGGGGGCTGGTTCCTCCCTTTTGGCTCCTTTTCTTTGCAGTCTTGGCCTTCTTCAATTCAAGCTCCTTGTCTTTTGCAATTTTTGCCCAAATGGCAAATTGAGCTGCAACATCTACTTTCTCATCGTAGATAGCTATAGGGCAAGCATGCACATTTGATCTATCCATGACCTGGGCAATGGCAAATGACATACTCTACATATCGAGCTTGCATGCACAAGCACCCCAAAGCAAAAAACATGCATAGGGTGGTAACACATAGGCCATTGGATCATGCAATCATCTATGATGGGGGTATGGTAGACCATGCATTTCGGACCCTACTACATAACACGATAGGCATCCAATTTAACTATTGTGGCCGTTAATACCACAATCTAGCTCTATGCATGAAGAAGTTGCTTCTTGATTCCTTCCTCCCTCATTCTAAGGCTGCGGATGTTCTCCTTCATCTCCTCCACTCATTGCTCACTCCATGCAACAGCTTCATCTAATTCCCTCAGCATCTCTTGAAGTTGCTTAAATTGCTCAATAGCATCAACATGGGCCATTTCCAAGACTTCCACTCTGATTTGGAAATCCCTCATGATGATGGACTGCTTTTCAAAACTTTCAAAAGGCACTGCAAGCTCATGCACAACCCTATCGTAATCTTGGTGCAGGGTCTTGTAGCTTAATCTTTGAACTTGCAAAAGTGATTCTACATAACAAACCCCACTCTGGCTTCTCCAACTTGCTCCACCATGACTGCTCTCTACATCCTTCCTAGCCTGGAGAGCTGCCTCATCATCTTCTCCACTGTGGCAACTCTCTGCAACATCCTTCCTTTGAAGCTCTCTCGCATCTCTTGCATCACTGCTCTAGTTTCTGCATTCTCCCTTTTCAGTTCCTCCATCATTTGGTCTTTTTCAATTTTCAATGTGTTATGCATGTTGTAGATCCATTTGTAAAGAGCATTCATTTTGGCTCTCTGATCTTCAAGATCATTTTGCATCATTGCTAGCTCCTTGTCCATGATGTCCCCATCAATTCTAACTTCTTCAAGCCTATCGCGGAGCTCCTTAATGGGCTTCTCTACTTCTTCTCTTCTATGCCTTTCCATGCCGACCATTTTTTCAATGGCCTCAGCTTGCTCTTATTCCTACAAGGTCCTTTCTTCTACCTCCTCTACCTTGGCTTCTGGGTCATTGTTTACTTGGGTGTAGCCATTTCTGGTGAGATTCAAGGACTTTTTTGTATATAGGTACCTTGCATGACCCATAACTTATGCATTGCTCAATGCAATTCAACAAACTTTGTCTTCAAGTTGTAGTACACATTCCAAACTTGAACATGAGACCAAACAATTATAGAATAAGGATTTGAAATGAGATCATTAAATCATTACAAGTGCTATGTTGCATGTGAAGAAGTTAAAAATGTGCAATTTGAATTGGTATTGGTATCTAGATTCACCCTAAAATGGAAGAAGTTGAAAATGTGCAATTTGTGCATGTGTGAAGCTCTTTTAATAAATCCAACACTATTTACAATTTTGAATTTAAACTGTTTCTTTTTCCATGCACTTGCTTGCTATATGGCTCATAAGCATGCCAAAGGTCATTGCATTTCATGATACACAACATCAAACCCAATAGCGTGCCCTTTGGCCTATTTGTGTTTTGAAGCATTTTAGGCCACATTGCACTTGTTTGGGATATCCAATTCTACTGTCATGTATCACCGAAGGGGGGGGAACCGGCGACTAAAAATTTTGCTGCTCCTGCAAATTTCAAATTTTCACACCTCCCGCCCATCCAATCTTGGAAGATTAAGTACCTCCAACTTGTCCCCGCCCTGCAAATGCCCTACAACCCATCGCACTTAACGTGACCTTGCATAGACTTTGGTTTGGCATTGTCTTCTTTCGAGTAAGTTCTCTTCTATTCTTTGCTTGCCTCACTAGCTAGCTTCTCTGGGTCTATTTTGTACTCATCGTGGCCATGGAGTCAATGGCAACATGCAGCTCACCATGGCTTGCAAGAGAAGCAAACAGAGGCTATGAGACAGGAAAGTTGGAAAGCCTAGTCAAGGCACAAGGAAAAAATTATGGGTCCAAGAAAGCACTGGCATGGTATCAAAACGGCAATAGAAGATACTTTTGCAACCTCGGCAAAGGGAGAAACAATGAGAAGAAAGAAGACTCTTGCAGAGAAGCAGCAAGAAGTGGTTGTAGATGCATGCATTCGATCATTGCCATCGGAGCGAAGAACATGAGCTGTGGTGTCACGATTGGTGGAGCATTTGAGGCAGCAATATCAAGCCATTTAGGTGAATAGTAGTCTCAAGTCATGACAAGCAAGTTCATAGAATAAAAACCCTACCAACACCTCGGGAGATGCATGCCCAAGAGGCGATGCTCTCTAATTTGAGAAATGGCATATAGAACGTGAAAGGGGTGCATAGCTTAGATCAACTACCCACAAAGAGGGCAACATTAGCTATGTTGGTGTCCCCTAAAACAAAGGAGAAATGGCTTGGGTGCACAATGTTGAAGATGTTGTAAATCAAAAGGACCAACGTGGTTCCAGTGCAGTTGAACATAGAGCAGAAGCAATGCACAATCATCCCAATCTGAGAAGTCTATGGGCTTCAACAAAATGTAAGAAAAGGAGAGACAGCCTAAGTGCAGAAGTCACTGACTACGGTGATGACATTTTGGCATGAAAATATGAGAGTTTCTCCAAATAGAAAGGACATATATAAAAAGTGGATGGGACACAAGGTGTTTGAGGAGCATTATACACATGCTAGATACAATGTAGGTCAGTGGTGCCTTAACCAACCCCGGTGCTTGTTTGTGATTGAGCTTTGGGATTGTTTACTTGTTTCCTTTCTTAAATCAAGCTTGGACTAAATGTGATTATCTGAAACCATCCCGGTGGTTGGAACATCATGCAACCATAGGCTGGTTCAGCTCAATCGTCGTTGATTATGTGATTGTCCTAAACTAGCGTGGTTGAATAGGCATTAGTTATTGTCCAGCCAATGGCATGGTTGAGCAAAAATTAACAGCAATGTATTTTGCAATAGAATAGCAATATATTGATATTTTACTACACCAGTGGAACATCATGCTTCAGCTCCATCACCAATTATGTGATTGTTCTGAACCAACATGGTTGAACAGACATCAGTTGTTGACCAGCCTAGTGGTTGAAATTATTGTGTTTCTTAATACTTAAATTCGTTTAAATTTAATTTCCTATTATTCAGGTCATATACCACTATTTCTAGACAGGGATGGCTTGGACTTAATGTGATTGTTCTAAACCAACCCGGTGCTGTTGGTTCAAGACAAACAGCAATTACTGACTAAAATTGTAATTGAAATTGTGAAATTCAAAAACGAAAAGCAATATATTGTTATTTTCTAATTGTGAAATTTAGAAATGAAAAGTAATATACTTGTTATTGTCTAATATGTGAAGGTTAGACCGTCAGGCTAAACCAACCCGGTGGTTGAAATTGTAACAATATCCTAAACCATCTCAATGGTTGAAATTGTGACTATCCTAAATGTGTCCTAAACCAGCTCGGTGGTTAACTGTCCTAAACTAGCACGGTTATTGAAATTGTGAGTATCCTAAACCAACTCGATAGTTGAAATTATGACTATCCTAAACCAGCACGGTGGTTAAAAATTATTTTGCTTCATTATATACTTTGATTAGACTGTGTTTTGTCTTGTTTTAGTAGTGCAAAAAAGAGGCTCACTATACTATTGTTCCATTTAACAGAGGGCTCACTGTTCTGTTGTTCTCGCATGTTGGGTCAATAGATGGAGTTGTGTCATAAATTTATGGATCACAATACAAACATTTCAATTGGGCAGAGGAGCTTTGAACATTGTAAGCCCTGGTACGTTAGGAAACTCAAAGACAGGAATGTTTGTAGTTGCAAAACACACATAGACATTGACCTAGCCCAGCAAGCTATGAATGACTTGAGATCTGGCTGTGTTGGAGCATTGCTCCATTCGGATCAATGCCCATGTCTCCCCGATGGATGCACAATGTGTAGGCCATTTGGATCCTCATCATGTGTTGCAAGGGAGAGTGGGTTTTGTAGCCTAAGGTCTCTGTGGGAGCCAATGGTTTTTCCAAAGGGAGACCGTGAGTGGAACCACATTGAATAAATTCATGCCACATGCAAGGCTTGCAATTTGAAGGTTTGTGCAGCATGCGTTTCTAGTGCATTAGGAATGGCTGAAAAAAGAAAATCCCCATGCAAAAAATATAAAACGACATTGGGTGTGGTCAAATGGTGCTGCCTCTCAATTTAAATCAGGCCGTGGATTCTACATTGTCTCAAGGTTCAAATCCCTAACTGGTCTAAACATGATGTGGAATTTCTTTGGGTCTAGCCATGGCAAGGGTGAAACTGATTGATGTGGTGCCGTTATTAAGAAAGCTCTGTTTAAACACCAATTAACATGCCCTCAAGAAAAGCTCAATGATGCCCATGATGCTGTAACATGGCTTATAGCCAACCTCCCCACAGGTGCACATTCTACATACATTAACCAAAGCCTTAAGAATAGTATAGTATGCAGAGTGTTCCATGAAGTGAAAGTGGATGCAAAGAAGAAACCAGCACAATTATGAGAAAATTAAAGGACTTTGTGGGTTGCACAGCATATGGGGCTTTTCAAACAACCACTTGATTAAAACAAGAAAACTTTCTTATTTCTACAATGTGTGCATCATAGGGGATCATGACAATGTGAGAAGATATTGCAATTGTGAAGACATGGGAGTGAGTTCAAGTTTTCCCTCTATGTTCAGATGGAGTGACAAACAATGGAGATACAAACAACAACTCACCATAGTTTGGGGAGAGTTTTGATTACCTCAGTGAATGTTTGGAAGAGGGGGATAACTTTGCAATTGTCGCTGCCTCTAGGGAGAATGAGGCAGTCAACCGATACTTTCTGTTGTAGTGCACAAGACCTAAGCACAAGATTGAGCTAGCATTTAAGGATAATTGGGAAACAACCTATGAGAAGTGGGATGTAGTAGTCGGAGCTTTTTGGTACAAGAAAGCATCTAAGAGAGGCCACAATTATGAACTGCTACATAAGAGTCCATAAACATTTGTGTACTCTCATCTAGTAAGGGCTATTAAGTTCCAAATGTAACCTATGCCACTTGAAAGAAGGGCAAGAGTGTCTTCAAAATGGATTTATACACGCATGAGCACATCTTGGGGTGTCTTAGAGCAGTGGACAAGGACAACTGAGATAGTACTAAGAAAATGTCTTATTGCAAGGAAACAATATTCCACTTATCCTAGAAAATGAAAAATGTATTTGATACTATGCTTCTTTTAGTAAATCCCAACCTAACCACCGCACTTGTTTTTGTAAATCCCAAATGATAAATCCCATGCTTGTTTTTAGTAAATCCCAAACAACCATCGTGCTAGCTTTATTAAAACAAATATGTAAATCCCATGCTTGTTTTTAGTATATCCCAAACAACCACCGCGCTGGTTTTATTAAATCTCATAGTTACTTGTTTTTAGTATATCCCAAACAACCACCACGCTAGTTTTATTAACTTGTTTTTGTAAATCCCAAATGATAAATCCCATGCTTGTTTTTAGTATATCCCAAACGACAACCACGTTGGATTTATTAAATCCTATAACAAATCCACATATCCACAAATCCATTCATCTTGTAAATAATAGAAGCAAACCGCCACACTAGAGGCTATTAATATCCTAGTGCAACCAACCACTGCACTGGTGACCACTTATCCTGCACTACTACCGTGCTATTCTTAAATTTATTGCATAGAGCAATACTAAAACAATCCCCTTTAAATTGGTTATCTCTAGGTGTTAGATTTCAACCACTGGGCTACTTAAAACATTTAAGTACTAACATGGAAGTAGGTTGACACAAAATCGAGTATTACGAGCACCATAGATCATGGATGATGATAGTCCTATAAAGTCCACAAGTCCAAGAAATGCCTACAAGATTTTTACTTTTTCAAAAATATGATGAGGGTGGTAGCAAGCTAAGGGTGTCCACTTTTTGTTCACTCCCCAATCCTAAGGAGGTGGAAAAACAAGCTTTTTAGCACACAAAAATGCAAATCTCACCTACTTCCCTATGGATCTAGTCTTTGAAGTCTTCTGACACAACATCACAGTTGCTATTGTGCACACAATCGTATAGTCTGATCGAAAATTCGATGCACACACAAAAAATTTCTTTGTGTCACACGGCATGGTTCCAGGGTGGTCACACGTTTGTCACGAACAAAGAGTGTCATATAAAATTCTAAATTTCTCACTCATTTTAGATTAAATGTTATTGAAACTTTGTAAGTGGTCTCTTCACATTATGTAGAGCTTAACTTGATTTATTGGTAATTTTTTGAATGATTTATCTAATTATAAATAATTATTTATAATAAATAAAGTCATAAAATACATGCATTTTAGTAGCACACCACATTTTTTTAGTATTTTGAATAATTAAGCAAATCCAATTCGGTGGAAGGTTAGTAGGCACATAAGGGTGTGTGGTTGAATCATCAAATCCCAAATCCAACGGTTAGATTTAGAAAGATTGAAGTTTAATTTTTACTTTTACTCCTTAGAGGATCAACAAAGAATATTAAAAATAAATCTAGTAATTCTCAAACATAACCAAACATTTCAAAAATGTCAATATTTTTAGTCCTCTGCATGATGAATAAGAGGAAAAAATTTTGGTTAAATTTGACCAAGGGAAACGTACGATATGGCCTCCAAGAGTGAAATCTCCCTTTTGTGGGTGAAAAAGGGCCACCCAAGCCTAATACCAAGACAAGGTAGGCTTGGTATTAGGCTTGGTGAGGTAGGCTAGGAGCATCACCGATCCTAGTGGCAAGCCTTTGGAGTCTGCATGCTGCCCATGTGGAAGGCTGAGTCATCAAAACCATGCCACGTTGTTAGACCACGTGGTGCCATCTCATCAAGCAGATGTGACATCACTCCTTGCCATGTCACCTTACATTGCCACACGTGCTACCACACGTGCTGCCACATGTGCCACCTCATCATTCCACATCATCAACCATGTGATCACACAATGCCACCTTGGCATACCTCCTCTCCTGGCCACGTCACCAATCCCTCCACCTCAATTTGCCATGTCATCTGCCACCTCATGAATGCCAACTCGTCATGCCCAGTACCACATCATGACCATGCAAGAAGAGACTCTATCACCACATCATGACCATGCATGGTGCCACATCAGCCAGATGCATACACATGACGATGTGCGATGCATACAATACCTCGATCGAGGTACATATGATGGATGAGGCATACATTACCTCGTTCGAGGTATGTGACCGAGGAGACATACAGATACCTCGATCGAGGTCTATACATGCATGCATGCGCAATGCACTAAATACCTCGATCGAGGTATAAGCTCTGATCGCGGCTCTGGGCATAGCTGACCTCTCCACCAAAACTAAGCCAATTAGTATCAATCTTAGCACCTCTCCACCAATAATAATGAAGAGCAATCTAAGAGCAATCTAGTGGATGAGTTGAGGCTCTCTATAAGACACCACGTTTTGGTTCATTTCACCCATTCTTAGCCATTCTTGCCTCCTCATCACTTTGTCACACCTTCCATCCTACTTTCATTGAGAATGGGTTCTCAAAGCCGTAGAGCTAGTAGGCGTGAAAGATGTAGGAACCCCCCCCCAAATCTCATTGACGAGGAGCGCAAGCGGAAGGCTCGTGAGCGCAAGAGAGCCTCTAGAGCTCGAGCTCGCGCTGCCACCACTGATCCACCTCCAGCTCTACCTCTACATCCCACCTCCACCCCCACCCCCACCTCCATTGTCCCCCCATGCTCATCCGCTCCCCTACTTCTAGCCTCCGCCCTTCCCCTAGCCACCTACATTTTGGCCTCCACCTCTACCTCTTCCCCCTCCACCCTCCCCCCTCCCCCTCCCCCCACTCCGCTTGGCGCCTCCCTTCCCCCATCCACCCTACCATCTCCCATTGATCCCGTTGCCCCACCTTGCAGCAGCAGTGTTGCTTCACGACGTGACTTGCCGAAGTCCTCTATCCGTCGTCGTGCTAGCAAGATTGTGCAGTCTTTTTTTTGTGACCTCACGCCAGCTTCGCAGTCTTCTCTTCTTACGTCCCTGATTGATCACCCTGACTTGGTGGAGTGTAGGAGGCTTGCTGGTCTTGGTGCACGTAGAGATAGGGTTGTATCTAGCGAGGTCCTTAGCAGTGTTCGACGTTCCTATGCTTCTATTAAGCATAGGAACTCCAGTGATGCCTTGGCAGCACATCGTGCTATTGTGGCTGCCATTAGTAGACCTCATATGATAGGCCATGTGCGTACCGCTTCACGTCTTCTTCAGATTGCACCGCGCACATTGCGAGCAGGCATCATTAGGAGGCAGAGTCTAGAGGATAGTGAGACTGATGCTCTTTGGGCTTCGAGTGGTCGTGCACCTCGCTGCGATCGATTGTTGGATGATTCCACTAGGTCCTTCATACAACAGTTTTGGGAGGAGCATTGCAGAGCATCCCCGGTGTTCAAGAAGGCATTGCAGAAGAGGGTGTCACGCGGTGTGTACATTGAGCATGGTGCATGTTTTTTGGAGTGTACCCAGACTGAGTTGTACACTCAGTTTGTAGAGGCGCACCTGGAGTTCAAGATTGGGCAGAGGTCATTTGAGCGATGCAGGCCATGGTTTGTGCGATGCTCTCAGGAGCGTGACACATGCTGTTGTCGCTACCATGTGGATTTTGGATTGATGTATGACGTATTCCGTTCCCTTGATGGTCATAGGGGAGTGGTTCCTACTAGCCCTCGCGACTTCATTCATTCCATATTGTGTACACGAGATGGTGATGCCTTATTCCACTCCCTTGATTGTGTGGAAGGCACGTGTACTTTGTGTGGTGACTTTGCCAGAGTGCCACGAGTTGCACTAGATACTTGTGATGTGCAGATGGTTTGTTGGCAGCAGTATGAGTACTGTACCTTGACATTAGATGGTGGTGCACAGTCGAGGAGGTTGCAGCTTGTGGGGAAGGAGACACCACGTGTTGTATTCATTGACTGTTTTCGAGGGAAGCTGTACCGCTACATACGCCACTCGCACACTGCGAAATGGGAGGATCGTCAGTTTCGTGCATGTTTGAGGACATTTCCTATAGGGGTGGTTGTCTCAGTGGTGGACTTTGCGGAGAATTACACCTTTGCACCACAGCATGAGATCCAATCGGAGTATTATTTCTCCGAACAGGTGACGTGTGATTGAGTATTGATTTTTTCCCCGCCTCATTATATTGAATTATTTCAATAGTCATATTTTTTTTTCAATGCCATATTGCAGGTTGCTATATTTGTGCACATTAGCTATCGTCATGCACAGGCTCATGTGGATGGCATTGATAGCACCATGGACTCACGCATCATTGTGCGAGAGTATCACTTCTACATTAGTGATGATCGATCGCATGATGCCCATTTTGTGCAGCATTGCTTCACTTTGCATGATAGTTTCTTGAGGGATCATGGTGTCACATGGCAGCGGCGCTGGATTTGGTCAGACGGTTGCGGCGGTCAGTTCAAATCCGCTAGACAGTTTTATTGGTTCTGCAGATGGCACCGTGAGACAGACATTCCGATCACATGGAGCTACTTCGAGACAGGGCACGGTAAGGGAGAGCACGATGGTGCAGGTGCTTGCGTGAAGCGTGCTTTGCGTCGATACCAGTTGCGTCACAGTGCCGATCGCTTCAAGGATGCACATGATGTGGTGCGGTGGTGCAGCCAGCACTTATCCACTAGTGCTACGTCCTCGTTTCAGTCGCGTGACGATAGGGTGGTGAGCCGGTATTTTTGGTGCGTGGACATTGGGAGTCTTGATCGGTCGAGGCCTTTCGATTGTCGTTCTGTGCCTGGCACTCTTGATTTCCATTCCATCAGGAGTGTAGGTGAGTCTCACCCTGCGATCTTTTCTCGACGGTTTGCATGTTTTTGCTCTGCATGCATTGATGATGATTGGGGAGGGTGCTCCATGATACCATGGGCCGATCCATGGGTACGGCGAGTGCTTTCTCCCTTCCAGCCTTGGCAGGAGATACATGATGATCAGGATGCGGGATTCAGTTCCTCTAGAGATTATGACCAGCTTACAGATATTTTGCGTATTGGCGATATCTTCGCGGTTATTGCTTCGGAGGGCAATGAGGAGGGTGTGGATTATTACTTGTTGCGATGCTCTATGCTGAAGAGTGTGCTGAATGAGGATACAGTGGATGGGCATGGGATGCACTTCAATGCTCATAGCATGATTGTCGGTGGCCACTATTTTCAGCAGATACAGAGGCGTGGTCGCTATATTGAGTTCCAGGAGTACATGGCGGATCGGGAGGCATACATGTATTCTCATCTTGTTGTTGGGATCAAGATTACTTTGAGTCGTGTTCGCACTCGCAAGGCGACGTCCACTCCACGATGGCGCCTTGCAGTGGCGGATCACGAGAGCATACTTGCAACTATTGGCATGAGAGCTGATCCTGAGGAGTAGCACATTACATATCTTATTTTTTGGGATCATCAGTTGATCAGATTGATTTTTATTGGGTATCACTAGTTGATTACACTTTTTTGTATTCGATATGTATTGGCTCACTGTGTGACCGTACCATTGTAATTTTCATGGACTCATATTTTGTATTTCACTATGATGGCTGTATACACGTTCATACACATCATTGTATTAGATTCTATTTTTAACATGATGTCCGATGTCTTCTCAATGGGATTTGTTGTGTTTGTAATACAAAAAATTGTTTATTGGTAGTAATGTTGTAATTTGTTTTGTGCATTAGGACATTTTAAAAACGTGACTAAGAAAATAGCGCACGTACTAACGAAATACGCGTGTGGACTTGCTTGTTGGGGATGAAACTTTGCACGACTCTTAGGCCACCCTAGCCAATAGTCCACGCGAGATTTGGTCTGAATTGATTTGGTGTGCGCCACGTGGAAGGTACAATGCGTACATTTTTACAATCCCTACTAGCACTCGTGACTACGTATGAGCTATGGCGCATGTACTAACGAAATGCGCGTGTGGACTTATCTGTTGGGAATGAAACTTTGCGCAACTCTTAGGCCACCCTAGACATACATCCACGCAAGATTTGTTCTCCAACTTATTTGGTATGCGCCACGTGGAAGGTATAATCATACATTTTTACAATCCCTACTAGCACGACTACGTGTGAGAAATGGCGCACGTACTAACCAAATATGCATGTGGACTTATCTGTTGGAGATTAAACTTTGCACGGCTCTTAGGTTACCGTAGACGTACATCCACGCAAGATTTGGTGCCCAACTGATTTGGTATGCGCCACGTGGAAGGTACAATGCGTACATTTTTGCAATCCCTACTAGCACGACTACGTATGAGCTATGGCGCATGTAATGAGGAAATACGCGTGTGGACTTATCTGTTGGAAATGAAACTTCGCACGACTCTTAGGCTACCGTAGGCGTACATCCACGCAAGATTTGGTGCCCAACTGATTTGGTATGCGCCACATGGAAGGACAGTTGCGTACATTTTTACAATCCCTACTAGCACTCGTGACTACGTATGAGAAATGGCGCACGTACTAATGAAATACACACGTGGACTTATCTGTTAGGGACGAAACTTCCCACGCCTCTTAAGCTACCCTAGATGTACATCCACGCAAGATTTGGTCTCCAACTGATTTGGTATGCGCCACGTGGAAGGACAAATGCATACATTTTTACAATTTCTACTAGCACGACTAAACCCTAAACCCTAAACCCTGGACCCTAAATCCTAAACCCTGTTGGGCATGAAACTTCACACGCCTCTTAGGCTACCCTAGACGTACATCCACGCAAGATTTGGTCTCCAACTGATTTTGTTTGCGCCATGTAGAAGCAATCCCTACTAGCACGGCTAAACCCTAAACCCTAAACCCTAAACCCTGGACCCTAAATCCTAAACCCTGTTGGGGACGAAACTTCACACGCCTCTTAGGCTACCCTAGACGTACATCCACGCAAGATTTGGTCTCCAACTGATTTAGTTTGCGCCACGTAGAAGCAATCCCTACTAGCACGGCTAAACCCTAAACCCTAAACCCTAAACCCTGGACCCTAAATCCTAAACCCTGTTGGGGACGAAACTTCACACGCCTCTTAGGCTACCCTAGACGTACATCCACGCAAGATTTGGTCTCCAACTGATTTAGTTTGCGCCACGTAGAAGCAATCCCTACTAGCACGGCTAAACCCTAAACCCTAAACCCTAAACCCTGGACCCTAAATCCTAAACCCTGTTGGGGACGAAACTTCACACGCCTCTTAGGCTACCCTAGATGTACATCCACGCAAGATTTGGTCTCCAACTGATTTTGTTTGCGCCATGTAGAAGCAATCCCTACTAGCACGGCTAAGCCCTAAACCCTAAACCCTAAACCCTGGACCCTAAATCCTAAACCCTGTTGGGGACGAAACTTCACACGCCTCTTAGGCTACCTTAGACGTACATCCACGCAAGATTTGGTCTCCAACTGATTTAGTTTGCGCCACGTATAAGCAATCCCTACTAGCACAGCTAAACCCTAAACCCTAAACCCTGGACCCTAAATCCTAAACCCTGTTGGGCATGAAACTTCACACGCCTCTTAGGCTACCCTAGACGTACATCCACGCAAGATTTGGTCTCCAACTGATTTTGTTTGCGCCATGTAGAAGCAATCCCTACTAGCACGGCTAAACCCTAAACCCTAAACCCTAAACCCTGGACCCTAAATCCTAAACCCTGTTGGGGACGAAACTTCACACGCCTCTTAGGCTACCCTAGACGTACATCCACGCAAGATTTGGTCTCCAACTGATTTAGTTTGCGCCACGTAGAAGCAATCCCTACTAGCACGGCTAAACCCTAAACCCTAAACCCTGGACCCTAAATCCTAAACCCTGTTGGGGACGAAACTTTACACGCCTCTTAGGCTACCCTAGACGTACATCCACGCAAGATTTGGTCTCCAACTGATTTAGTTTGCGCCACGTAGAAGCAATCCCTACTAGCACGGCTAAACCCTAAACCCTAAACCCTAAACCCTGGACCCTAAATCCTAAACCCTGTTGGGGACGAAACTTCACACGCCTCTTAGGCTACCATAGATGTACATCCACGCAAGATTTGGTCTCCAACTGATTTTGTTTACGCCATGTAGAAGCAATCCCTACTAGCACGGCTAAGCCCTAAACCCTAAACCCTAAACCCTGGACCCTAAATCCTAAACCCTGTTGGGGACGAAACTTCACACGCCTCTTAGGCTACCCTAGACGTACATCCACGCAAGATTTGGTCTCCAACTGATTTAGTTTGCGCCACGTATAAGCAATCCCTACTAGCACGGCTAAACCCTAAACCCTAAACCCTGGACCCTAAATCCTAAACCCTGTTGGGGACGAAACTTCACACGCCTCTTAGGCTACCCTAGACGTACATCGACACAAGATTTGGTCTCGAACTGATTTGGTTTGCGCGACGTAGAAGCAATCCCTACTTGCACGACTACACGTTAGCGTACCACCAAAGTCAAAAGAAAATAGTAAAATTAAATTGTGGCCTAACATGTCACACCTTCCTTGTACTCCCATACATGAGTGGAGTTTAAAAGGGAGAAGTGGGATTGTTAATATGTGTATATTTTTTTGGTGCATAGCCTGTGCAACAACCCTTTCTTTTTACATAAACCAAATACCAACACTTTTCCTTATACCAACCGCCAATCCTTTCTCTTGTACATAAACCACTAAATGCAAAAGAAAATAGTGAAATAAAATGGTGGGCTAGCATGCTACACCTTCCCTGTATTCCCGTATACATGCATTAATTGCCAATTGTGTTGATTTCTCTTCTTTATGTTCATTATCTTTTATACATGCATAATAATTAGATTGGTGCATTGGCAAATGTCATATTAAGGAAATTGAAATAGTCCTTAGAAACTTGGAAGGCATATGCGATTGTGATTTGGAAGGCACATGTGATTGTGGTTCGAACATGACAAATAATTAGGTCTTGTTTTCTTTGATCACCAATTAGCACAAGTATTGTTAACAATAACAGACAAATTAAACACTGAGTCATAATAAATAACAGCAAAATCATGCAGAGGACAAGTCTAACTCCATTTTTGAAAAAAATCCCCTTAAAATTTATATTTTTTAAAAATTGTAGGGACAAAATATACGCTTCATGTCAATAATATTAAAAAACTAGAATTGTGAAAAAAGAATGCATAAAATATTACTTATATTTTATTGCAGAACCTAAAAATGTCTAGTATTACCATTTGCAAAAAGTATTCTCTCCTTTAATTTAAAAAACATGACAAATTGCAAAGGAGAAGAAACTGCTTCATTCAACTAAGAGAGTTGCTAGAGCTTTTTCTTTGAAATACCAATCGTTTTCTATGCAAGTGCCCATATCAAATTGAAAGTTGGTAAAATTGATGTTACTTTAATATCTAGTTTCATTTGATGAAACAATTTTACATTGGGCTATGGCATTGTCCAAAAAAAGTAATTTTCTTTTTATACAAATTAGTTTATCAAATGGTTGAATTTCAACATATTTTGATATTAAGATCGGAAGGCTAGATTTGGAAGCATGAATATGACAATAGTTGTATTTTTAAAAAATTGATGAAAATTTGGATTTTGAAACACACTTTATTGACAAACATGAATAGAATAAAATTTGGATTTTGAAACACACTTTATTGACAAACTATAAACTGAGATAAACTGAGATAAACAAAGTGTGAAGAACATCATGAAAGTACGAAAATGCTCATACATCATAAAAGTGGGAACAATATCATGAAAGTACCAAAATGAATCTGTACATCATCATCATCATGCTACAAAAGTGCATCCCTATACAAGAAACGTGTGAAGCCTAAACAATCAATCTGAATCTGAATCTGATAACTCTACATATGATCCTCTAGTGGAACGCTGACGTGGCTCCTGTATGACTCGCTGCCCAACCGTCCGCTGTGTGCCCTCAGGCAATGCCGGCTCAGATGGGCCAGCCTCATCACCTGCATGAGATGGGCCAGCCTCATCCTGATGAGGAGGAGGGCATGCTGCACGCGCCACTGCTGCCATCTCTGCATCCCTCGCCTCCTCTATGTACGCGCGTCTCAGCTCCCATAGCCGTGCATCTGCGAATACTCGTGCCTCAAATCCAGCGCGAGTAATCGTCTCTACATGTGAAATACGCTGGTCTCGGCCCTGCCCTAGCTGCTGCTCCACCCACTGCTGCAATGATGTCTGCAGCTTTGCCTCTCGCTCAATCCGGCGTGCCTCCTCCGCTCGTGCCTCGTCACCTGGCATGAAGTCACCGTACGAAAAGCGGCGTGGAATGCATGATGCAACCACTGATGCATCCGCACCCTCCTGCATCAGCAATGCTCTCTGTGCCTCCTCCCTGTAGTGCTCTGTCAGGACTACACGGGCGAATGGATCAACAGCCTGACGATGACCAGGATATAGATCATCCATGCCCAGTCCTCTGTATGTCGCCACATCAATGTCGGCAAAGCATACCGGGCACACTGAACGTGCCACCATGTGGCGGGTCATGCAGTGGAGATGTGCGATGTGGCCGCACCCTAGACCAAACCACCCTACGGTGTCAAAGTCCTCGTGGCAGAGGACACAAGTGGAGGTAGGAAGCCTCGCTACGACTGCTGCGTCTATCGGTGTCCTAGTCGGCACATCTACAGGAGGAGCAGGGTATAGGGC
Source organism: Dipteris shenzhenensis (assembly GCF_047967505.1). NCBI lineage: Eukaryota > Viridiplantae > Streptophyta > Polypodiopsida > Gleicheniales > Dipteridaceae > Dipteris > Dipteris shenzhenensis. The sequence continues at coordinate 48,181,172 of NC_141600.1, read as the reverse complement.
CACACTGGGGTCGATCCTATGGCGCGACGGATCACGACTGATATGCCTCAACTGTAAGATATAGTGCTCTGCGCGATGGTATGCTATGCGTGTCCGAATCCTCTGCTCCTCCAAATCTGTCTGCAAGAGTCGTACGCGAGACTCCATCTCCTGACGCAAGAGTCGTACGCGAGACTCCATCTCCTGACGCAATAGATGTGCCTGCAATGCAAACATGTCGCGTACATGGTGAGAATTAACCAAAAAACTTCAGTTCAAAACACGCTACAAAAAAATAAACTAACATAATCAAAATAACTAACCTCATCCCTAGACTCGGCCAACACAGCCTCCAACTCTGCAATCCGTCTGTCTCGAGCCTCCAACTCGTGCTGAGGCGCCGTAGATGTGGGAGGTGGTGTAGATGTGGGACGCTCCATCGATGACCGAGGTGGGGGAGGTGGAATCGCAATAGATCTCGATAGGGCCGAGACCATGTGCTGCAAGGATGATGCCACTGAATGAACATCTCCCCTAATCTGACCTCCCACCGCTCGCAGTGCCGGTGCAGGGATGGTGTGCAACTCTGGTCCCTCGCGTCGACGCCGAACACCTACAATCTGTCGCTCCTGGCGCCCCATCCTACCACGTCCCGCTCCTGATCCTGGACGGGTACTGAGGTAGTCCACCCGATGACCAAGGACAAACTCAGCATAAAGCTGCATGGCAAACGACCTCGCTATCTGGCGGTTGTGAGGCAACCGACCACCATTCGCAGCAAGATATCTCGGATAAATGTGTGCTGCTATGATGGGGTGCCTACACCGTAAAATATGCAAGGGGAGCCCTGATCGTGGTCGCTGGCCCTCGGTGTGACCATCCCAAAACATGTCGTCCAAGGCCTCCCTGTGATGTGACTCCCGCTCAAACAACTGTCGAATCGCTCTCCAATCCAAGCCACCACCAGTGATCTCCGCCTCGGCCTGTGCCTGAAAGCTATCCACAACATCCTCAACTGTCTCCAATCGACTCAGAGCCTCAATAACTGAATCCAGGCTCGCAACCAAGTGAGGGGGTGCCCTAGCATCCTGCAGTGCCCTCATCTCAGCTCTCAGCATCTCTATCTGCATACGAATAGTGGTGCTAGAACCTGTGCGCTGGCTGGCGCATGCACAAAAAAAACACATGGAAATTAATATTCTATTTGGGTAATGAAAATAATATTCTATTCAATATGACTTATAATCTATTTACGCAATGAAAACTATTTGTACATACTCCTTGATGAGGTAGATCCTATGCACCTACCGACCGGTAGATGGGCCAAATGTGTGGCTCAATATTAATCAATATTATTAATAATTCTTAATTTTGATTAGAATTTTTTCACTCTAGTCGTTGCATTTTAAAACTTAGATGTCTCAAGTATTTTCTCCTTATATGTTTCCCTTTTTTCACTTTTTATCCAATATGAAACTTTTCCACATGGGATGTCCCTATGCAATGGGAAGGGTTGCATACGATAACTAATGTTAATTTTGGTTGAGCTCAAGTAATAAGCGTCACCGTTGCCTATGGTTGGACTAGCAAGAAAGAGACCACCCTTGCTTGCAATGAAACTAGCATATAATTCCTTGAGCATGTGGTTGACATTCCATGTGTGACATAGTTTCAACGAGGGAAAGGAGATAGGTAGCATCCGCACTATTTTGGTTATGAGGTGGTTCACGTGATTATTGATACAAAGTCTTTTTGGGAAAACATCTTAGTCGTTTGTAAAAGACAAGATAAATGTTGTTAACATTAGTCATAGGTTTCCCTACGGTGCAAAAAGGGATGTATGTGTGCCACATGGCGAGCTGCCATGTAGCAAACAACATGGAATCGGATGCTTCAAATGTCGACTCCTGAAGGTTATGGAGTTCTCTCTCTCTTAAGTCTCTTATCTATGATCATTAAGAGATGATTAGGAGAGATTCAGTCATTAACAGGCTCTATTTCAACTTAGGTCTATAGTTGATCAAAACACTTGCATATATTAGCATGAATGTGGAATGCGTATAGATCCACTAGAGTCCCATGTGCAATGAATGTTAGGTATTCTAGTTAAACTTTCAGTTTCTCTATGGCGTATTTCTTTCTTCTTATACATATAAGAGAAGTAGATGAATTATGGAACTAGACAACAAACATGATCAAAGTGCTAGATCTAAAGCATGCCATAGTGATAGCATAAGAATCTCAAACAGTTTATAGGCACAGACCGTAATATTCGAGTTCTTGAAGACCCATCCAAATATTCTCTATCTTGTAATATTCTTTTTTCAGTTATGCTAGAGTCTATGCATAACTTAGAAGAATTAGACATTTGCAACTCCATGTCTTCTTTAGGTCTAAGCCACGTTTTTCGTGTCTTCTTAAGGGATATTGAAGATTTGGACTAAGCCACTATCTAGGCATTTCCAAGCTATAGCCTTATCATGCATGCTTAGTCTAATCAATCTATTGACTAATAGGGGACATATGCCTTCAACTTATTTCCTAGTAGAATCGATCCTTACTAATTGCCAAATAGTTAAAGGATGATTTATCATTAGTAATTTCCCAATATATTAGGGATGATTACCCAAGCTTAAACCTAGTTTCCTTCTAAAGAACTTGCTTGTGTATTAATTCGATAAGTCGAGCGAGTCTTATACAAAATGTCTTATTAATTTGATAAGTCGAGCGAGTCTTGTGCCTCATTACGTTTTTTAAATTTAAAATTTTCACATTTTAAATTTTAAATGTCGTAATTCAAAAAAAATTAATAATTTACAAATGCATTTCAAATTTATAAATACTTAAAAATTATTCCTATGAACGTTTTTTATTTAATAGAAAGAGCTCTATTTAACAAAAAAAAATCTCATTTCACATTTTAAATAAAAAATGTCATAATTTACAAATTTCAAAAAAACATTAAAATGCATTATAAATTTTGAAATTTTTTATAATTTTCCTTGTAAACTAAAATTTAATTAAATTCTACCAAAAAGAAAATGCTACATTAAAAAAACAGAAATATAGAACTCCTAATTCAAAAATTTTAAAAAAATTTACAAATGCATTTCAAAATTGTAATATTTTATAATTATTAATATGAACGTTTTTTTAAAATACAATTTCATATAAAAAAGCTCTATTTTGAAAATACAATTTCATTTTCACATTTTAAATAAAAAATGTCATAATTCATAAATTTCAAAAAAACATTATATTGCATTTCAAATTTAGAAAATTTTTATTATTTCTCTTTTAACCTAAAATTTTTTATTATTTCTCTTTTAAATTCTACCTCATAAAAAAAACAGAAATATTTAACATTTTCACATTTTTGATAAAAAAAGCCTCATTAAACGATTTTTAAATTTAGAATTTCACATTTTAAATTATAAATGTCGTAATTTAAAAATTAAAAAATAAAATTTACAAATGCATTTGAAATTTATAAATATTTTATAATTATTAATATGAACTTTTTTTATTTACTAAAAAAGGCTCTATTTAAAAAAAATAATTAATTTTCACATTTTAAATAAAAAATCTCGTAATTTATAAATTTAAGAAAAACTAAATTTATAATGCATTTTATAATTTTTCTTATGAACTAAAATTTTAAATTACGTTTTTTAAAATTAAAATTTTCACATTTTAAATTATAAATGTCGTAATTTAATAATTGAAAAAAAATTTTACAACTACATTTCAAATTTATAAATATTTTATAATTAACTGCAATCAACGTTTTTTTATTTACTAAAAAAAGCTCTATTTAAAAAAAAATTAAATAATTTTCACATTTTAAATAAAAAATCTCGTAATTTATAAATTTAAGAAAAACTAAATTTATAATGCATTTTGTAATTTTTCTTTAAAACTAAAATTTTAAATTACGTTTTTTATAATTAAAATTCTCACATTTTAAATTATAAATGTCGTTATTTAAAAATTAAAAAAAAAATTTCAACTACATTTCAAATTTATAAATATTTTATAACTAGTAATATCAACGTTTTTTTATTTACTGAAAAAAGCTCTATTTAAAAAAAATTTTAATTTTCACATTTTAAATAAAAAATCCCGTAATTCTTAAATTTCAAAAAAACATTAAAATTTCACAAAAACATTAAAATGCATTTTATAATTTTTCTTTTAAACTAAAATTAAATCAAATTCTGCATAAAAGAAAATGCTACATAAAAGAAAATGCTACACAAAAGAAAATGCCAACCTGGACTCTCCCGCTCCTGCTCCGTCCATCTCCGTCGAACTCCGTTCGTCGCTCTCCGTCGCTCGCGCTCTTCCGTCGAAGTCCGGCAAATCCGAAATCGTAGAATGAGGCAGAGCTCGATCGAGGTATGCGGAATGAGGGGGGCCGCTCTCCTTTTATAATAAAAATTAGGGTTTACCTACCTCGATCGAGGTATTCTTTCCATGCGCATACATCACGGTACATATACCTCGATCGAGGTATTGGCATGCCACGATACCTCGATCGAGGTATTCTTTCCATGCCCATACATCCCGGCACATATACCTCGGAAGAGGTATGGCCATGCCACGATACCTCGATCGAGGTATTGTGACATGCCCATACATCTCGGTACGTCCACGTCGATGGAGGTTTTGACATGCCACGATACCTCGATCGTGGTGTGTTGGCGGAAACGGGATGCCAAGTCATGTGTCCACAATACCTCGATCGAGGTATGTCATCCGCCTTGTTGGCTGCCCTTTCGGATGGCACATACCTCGATCGAGGTATGCTGGACATGCCACGTGACCTCGATCGAGGTTGAGCTGGATGGCCACAATACATCGACGAGGTAGATGTGGCATGTGTAGCTGGCCTGCCAGCAAACCTCGATCGAGGTACAGGCTCGGTTCGGCAAAAGAGTTACTTACCTCGATCGAGGTATGGGCTAGGATCGGTTGTGCTCGTGTGTGATTTTCATTGGAGCTTATACCTCGATCGAGGTATAGGAGACCGAAGCAAAACCTTTGTATTTTCACTCGAGCGGGTGTCAGACTCACCCGAAAGTGGTCCGGAAGTGGACACCCTTAGCTTGCTACCTCCCATGACATTTTGTGGCTCAAGGAAATTCCAAACTCCCAACTATCTTATCAACCTCTCTATAGAAGCATCTCCCAACTCTTTAGGCCAGTCTAATGAACTATCGTAGACCTCATTACACATTCAGACCACCAACTGCTTGCTTGCCTCTACTAACTTGTATGCCTATCGTAACTCCTCCTTTTGCTCGGGATCCTCTTCATCCTAGTATTTGCGCTCTATACAACTTCACGCCTCCACCATGTCCTGCCAAAAGAAACCTACATCATGAGCTTGGCAAGTACCTTAAAGGAGCTGGAGAAATAATAGCCAGGAAACTTCCTTTAGGGGCTCGGCCCCTCTCTTGATGTCACTTTCTCTTTCCTTGATTTGAGCTTCCTAGTTGCAGGCTCCACCCTTCTTGCTCCTTTCTTGAAGGGGGTTAGTTCCTCCCTTCATGCTCCTTTTCCTCGCAGTTATTGGCCTTCTTCAATTTGAGCTCCTTGTCTTTTGCATTTTTTGCCCAAATGGCAAATTGAGCTACAGCATCTACTTTCTCATCATAGATAGCTATAGCAGGCAGGCACATTTGATCTGTCCATGACCTGGGCAATGGCAAATGCATTTTTTGCCCAAATGGCAAATTGAGCTACAGCATCTACTTTCTCATCATAGATAGCTATAGCAGGCAGGCACATTTGATCTGTCCATGACCTGGGCAATGGCAAATAGCATTCTCTACATAGTGATCTTGCATGCACAAACGTCGCAAAGCAAAAACATGCACAGGTTGGTAGCATGTAGGCCATTGGATCATGCAACCTCTATGATGGGGGTATGGCAGACCATGCATTTTGGACCCTGCTACATAGTAGGATAGGCATCTGATTTAACTATTGCATCCATCAATGCCACAGTCTTGCTCTGTACATGATGAAGTTTCTTCTTGATTCCTTCTACCCTCATCCTAATGCTGTGGATGTTCTCCTTTATCTCCTCCACTCTTTGCTCACTATGTGCCTCGGGGGGGTCACTCATCATATGTAACCCTATCATGTGAGTTCAACAGAAGGATTTTTTTTATTTCTAAAATTTACAGAAATAAATATACATAAGGGACTATTTAAAATAGTTTTGGAAAAAATTTATAGATTTGTATAGAAAAGGGGTACATTTTATTAATGCAATTTTTTACAGATAAGGGACTTTAAATATAGGCCTTGAACGCACGTGATATAGAGGGTTTATACATAGTGACCCCCCCGAGCTATGTGCAAAAGCTTCATTTGAATCCCTCAACATCTATTGAAGCTGCTTAAATTGCTCAAAAACATCAACATGGGCTATTTCCAAGACTTTGACTCTAGTTTAGAAAACTCTCACGTGAGGACAGGCTGCTTTTCAAAACTATTGAAAGCCATGGCAAGCTCATGCACAACCCTATCATAATCTTGTTGCATGGTCTTGTAGCTTACTCTTTGAAATTCCAAAAGTGTTTTGAAAAAACAACCCCCACCATGGTTGCTGCAACTTGCTCCATCGACAGCGGCTGCTCTCTACATTCTTACTGGGTTTGGAGAGCTACCTCATTGTCTTCTCCACCTCGGCTGCTCTTTGAACTTCCAACAGTGTTTTGAAAAAGCAACCCCCACCATGGTTGCTGCAACTTGCTCCATCGACGACTGCTCTCTACATTTTTCCTTGTTTGGAGAGCTGCCTCATTGTCTTCTCCATCTCGTTTGCTCTGTGCCCCATCCTAGCCTTGAAGCTCTCTCGTAGTTCCTACATCACCACTCTGGTTTTTGCATTCTCTCTTTTTGCATGTTGTAGAGCCATTTTAGAGACCCTCCTTTTCATCTCTCTTATCTTCAAGCTCCTTTTGCATCATTGCTAGCTCCTTGTCTACAATGTCCCCATCACTTCTAACTTCTTCAAGCCTATCTTGGAGCTCCTTGATGCACTTCTCTACTTCTTCTCTTCTATGCCTTTCCATTTTTACAGCGGCCTCAGCTTGCTCTTGTGCCTATAAGGCCCTCACTTGTGCCTCCTCTACCTTGGCTTCTGCACCCTCCCTTAGAATTTTGTCAGTTGCATTGCCTTTGCTGCTTGCCTTTGCTGCATCAGTGGATTTCTCTTGTAGAAAAGTGACCTTCTGAGACATCTTCTTATTGTACTGCTCAAAAATCCCTTTGGGGGTAGTTGTCATCAGGTGTATTGCAACTCTAGCCGACTAAGATGACAATTAGGATTTGCCATCCATGCAATTCTTCAGGTTGGTTATCATGCTGTTGGAGACCTCCCTTGAGAAAGATACATCACGTCCTTTCAGTTGCTCTACTGCTGCTTGAACCTGCTAGAGCTTCACGGTTCCTCTCGTATCAAGAAAATGCATTGTCTTCTTCAACACATCTTGGAGGTCTATTGACAAGCTAGAAAGCTTGACTCCACCATCTTTACAAATCTGAGTGTTGGGGTATACATCTAGAATATCATGTCTCTTACACTACTTCCCGAAGAAGTGTGCTTGCAAATTGCCTTCAGGAATGCCTAGCACATTTTCAATCACGCTTTCAGTCGCTGGTAATCTTCTGACCTTGATAGACTATTTGCCCCTCCTTCACCTTCACCTATACCAACCTGATGAAGTTGCTGAGAGCATTCAAATTGGGATTTTGAAGAGCAAGTGAGGAGCTCCCATATGTCATGATTTCAAGATCAGGGGCGGAGAGGCTCTCGCACTGTGCTACAAAGGGGGAGGGAAAATTATATAAGTAGCCCCCGCACTGTGCAGGGTCCATTACGAGAGGAGATAGAAGTTACAGAAAGTGTACAAGGGAGATAGAAATGGTTGAGAGGGATAGAAGTTGCAGGAAGAGTGCAAGGGAGATAGAAATGGTCGAGAGGGATAGGTGAAACTATTAAGGGAATGGAATAGCGGAGGCTTAAGTTTGTAGCCCACTACACTATCAAGATGAGAGCCACCGTGGTGGTTGGCCCGAATTTTGATTAATTTAAGGTGGCAGTACTACCTTGCATGGTAATGAGTGATTAGAGCTGGTGGCATCTAAGATTACTAGCCACATCTGTGGTGGCAGCTAAGATTCCTCTGGGTTGGCAGTTAATTACCAACCACTGCAATGGCCCACAATTACTCACCTTCCAGTTACCACCACTGAGCTTGCATGCATGATTACTACGAGTGCAGTAAATTACCAATCACCGAGCTTGCATGCTTAGTAGAGTACTAGAGTGTATGGTAAGGAGTGATTCGAGGTTATTAGGCTTCATGATTTACTTTTGTGGTAATTACTGTTTGGTGGTGGTGGCTCTCATCAGCCACGTTTGTGGCCACTGGGCTAGCAATTAATTTACCAGCTACCACAGTGGCCACACTACTACTCACTTGCATGCATGATTACTATGAGTGTAGTAAATTACTAGTTAGTGGGCTTCCATGCTCATTAGAGTACTAGAGTGCATGGTAATGAGTGATTAGAGGTGATTAGGCTTCATGATTTACTTTTATGGTAATTACTACCCGCCGATAGTGGTGGATCTCATTAGCCACGTCTGTGGCCACCGGGCTAGTAGTTTATTACTAGCCATCATAGTGTCCCACAATACTACTCACCTACATGCATGATTACTATGAGTGTAGTAAATTACCGGTCATTGGGCTTGCATGCTCAGTAGAGCACTAGAGTGCATGGTAATGAGTGATTAGAGGTGATTAGGCTTCATGATTTACTTTTGTGGTAATTACTGCCCGATGGTGGTGGCTCTCATCAACCACGTCTGTGGCCACCGGGCTGGTAGTTAATTACCAGCCACCATAGTGGCCCACAGTTACACCTGCGTGCATGATTACTATGACTGTAGTAAATTACTAGTCACTAGGCTTGCATGCTCAGTAGAGTAAAAGAGTGCATGGTAATGAGTGATTAGAGGTGATTAGGCTTCGTGATTTACTTTTGTGGTAATTACTACCTAATGCTGGTGGTTCTCATCAGCCATGTCTGTCGTGTCTAAGATTCCACCAGGCTGGAAGCCATGTCTATTGTGTCTAAGATTCCACCAGAGGCTGGCAGTTAATTACCACCATAGTGGCCTGCTCATCCACCACCATATGTCTACTTCATGATTACCAACCCGTCGGGGGTGGCGCCTAAGATTCCACCATGGTGGCCTGCAATCAATATGGATGGAACCCCAGGCTCCAGCCATCACGGTGGCTCAAAGTTTATAATATATAAGATCGTGGCATTTGGCATTTTACTACGTTGCTCTCATTGTCCCCTGCTCTACTACTTTGCTTCACATGCTCTGCTACTTCGCTCCACACACCCTCCTTCAGCTCTTTTCCATCCCTGCTCTACTTTGCTCCACGCTTCCTCCTCCAACTCTCGCCACTAGTCATCTGCTCCCCTCACCCACTCATCTTCACCATGCCTACTATCACCCCCTCGATGCACTGTGATCCCAATGTTATCTGCCTTCTCATATAAGGTGACTGCATTGCACTCACCTGGAGGAGCAATGCTAGCACTAGTAGACACCCTTCGCTCCCATAGTTGATTTCCCCCATATCTGCATGTCACCACCTTAGATGACATGCTCACCTCTGGCCTCTTCATGGCTATGTTGTATGGGTTCCCCCTAGAGGTCGACGAAGGCCTCAGGATTTTCATAGCAGAGTACTCTCGACTTGTTGGGGGGGGCATAATCTGAGTCCTAGCAACTTTGCATGGTCTTCGGTCTCTCCATCGTCTCCTCCATTGGCTCCCTTAAAAAATTTAATGCAACAAGCTGGGCTGGCGGCAATACTGAGTTGTACAAATTTCTTCTTGCTTAGACAAGGCTCATAATCACTCAGCAATGGCTGGATGTAATCTTTTGGCCTGTAAGGCTCTCATCGATCTTTTGGCTCACTAGATGTAATGTTTTGGTCTCTAAGGCACTCAGCAATTACTAAGTTTTTATTACATTTATGTAATCTCTTTTTGTTCAATTTGAGGCTCTTAGTACTGTTGTTAGCTTTTATATTTGAATGATTATAATGGTAGCTAGATGTAATCTTTTGGCCTTTAAGGCTTTTAGCATTTGCTGAGTTTTTATAAATTTAAGATCTCTATTCAATTTTTGGTCAGTATAAGTTATTAATTTTTACATAACCTGTTATTGGATGTAGATGTATATTGTAATCTCTTTTGCTCAATTTTCACTCGATGAATTGTAGTTAATTATCTGGATGGCACCATTGGGCCTCTAGTCACCGCAGTGGCTCGGAATACTTTTGCCCTCATTTATATTTAGTGCAACAAGGACTAAAATACCAGTAAAGTAGGACTAGAGCACTAAAATATCTCCAATGACCCACCGTTGTGGTTGCATGGAGATACATCTAGAAAAATACAATTAAACTTCCAAAAAATGCAATTGACGATATGGTCCCCTCTAGGGCCAAGGGCCATATCGACATGCATTATACAATATCCAGGATGCCGCTGGATGGATATGGCATGTCGATATGGCCCTTGCCCCTAGATGGGACCCCACAAGGGCCATATCATCAATTGCATTTTGCTTGGTTGCACAAGGAAATACATTTTTCTTGGTACACAAGTATATAACTCCAAGAACCAGCGCAATGGTTGTCATAGATCTCCTTCCATTTTCTAGCACAGTGGTCGTCATGTACCTCCTCCTGTAATACATAAAAATAGGTAGCGGAGCTATGACTCCAAGAACCAACGTGGTGGTTGCTCCAAGACAACCTTGAATTCTGGACGATGACAAGTCGTCAGGCCAAAGACTACACTAAGGCGATGTTTAGAATGATAGATTGCATCTCATTATTATGCCAAAAACCAGCACAGTGGTCTCTCCACGCCAACCTATGATCTGAATGGGAGTGTTGCCTAGTGATAGGTGGCAAAAGGTTGTGCGATGATAGGTGGTCAGGCCAGAGACTGCGCTACGACAGTGTTCAGAATGATAGATTGCGTCTCATTACTATGCCAAGGACCAGTGCGGTGGTCTCTCAGCAGCTTGACAACATGAAAATTGTGTAGGATGAGATGGTGGAAAGTTATTCCCTGCTGCACCAAAGTCACTCCGAGCTATAGATGGTGACCTGTAGATGGACCATGGCAATCTAAAAGTGTGAAGTTAACATATTGCATTCTCCTAATGCCAGGTCCAAAGATGATTTAGTGCAACCAACCTCCAACTCCAAATTGTGCTGGAGAACACGTAGAAGACAAGGCAAATCTGAAGGTCCTCCATGTAGCACAAGAGGAGGCAAAGACACTACGTGCAGAAAATGCCATGCTCCGCCAAGCAATACAGGAGGCTAAAAGCCTAAGGGAAGAAAATGCTTGCCTCAAGGGGAAGCTGGAGAATTATGCCCAGCTCCAGTCTTTGCTCCAGTTACTCCGAGCACCCGATGAGAAGCTACCCCAAAGATAGAAGCCGAACAATGATGATTCGGCTCTTGGCAATACTAGTGTATGCCACTTGTCACAAACTACTTCACAACTACACATGCACTTTTATGCTAAATCTTGTGGGCCAAGCAACACTTGGGTCGTGCAAAGCAATTCAAACTTAGACCCACACCGGATTTGTAGAGGCGGGAGTTCAAGTGTCATTTTTTGCAAATAAAGTTTTAAAGTGGGGAGTACCCGGCCGCGAGCTTTTACCTCTCCGCTAAAGGCTTGGCAAGAGATTGAAAGATCGAGATCAATCCCCATACTCCTCCATAGCCTCTCAACTAGGGCATATTAGGCCCAATCCAACCCAAGATCTTAGTATATAATTGTGCCATACGTACCTTCAATCTTTTTGTTTAGGAACGAGCAGCACACCAACACAATGTTTTCAACGCTGAGCAACATCGTATTGGTCCCAAAATCACTAACCACTTGGATATGCCAAGTGTTAACCAACTATATTATTGCCCCAAATTAGTATTCGGAATATACTTAGCATTAGTTAAGGTTTTGGGATAAGAAAGGGTGTGTTTGAAACGTTGTAACTTCTCGAAATAACTTTTTAAAGGGATATATATCTCCACATGGTGCACGACACATAGATATATGGAAGCATTCTCTAATTTTGGATAATATGAAACCATGTGGATTCCTAGCCTCTATGCTTTGTTTTTATTTATGTTATATATCTATGGTTGTTGGTCTTCTAAAATTGAAAATGTGTGTGTGTGTGTGTGTGTGTGTGTGTGTGTGTGTGTGAGAGAGAGAGAGTTTGTTCATTGGCCAATGTCTGACTTGCCATGGAAGGAGAAAGTGAATTTTGAGATGCTAAGCCTTGCAATGCAAGCCATTTAATCGGATTAAAAACCATAGAGTGTCAAGCCCCATTGACATGGAATCTCCAAAGTAGTAAATGGTGAAGTTACTAATGCCAATTACCAATGTCCACACTACTAGTTGGCAGCACTAAAAGTGTTGAAAGGAAAAATGTAGCTAAGAATTCTCATTTGCAACATGTTAGTATAAAATATGCACACTATTTACGTAACCTATTTTTGAAGGCAGGGTTGCCAACTATTGTTGTGAAGAAAAATAGTACAGCCAAAGAGTTTCCACAACTATAGAAAGTTGTTTAAGTACTCATCTTCATCACCTTGGCCTCCTCCAACCATGTACAATTTTCTTACATGTGTAATCTTGCATCCTGTCACATAATCTTTACCTTGAGGAAGAATGTTTAGATTTCTTGGCATATTGACACCCCTCCTTGATATTGGTATCTAGATTCACCCTAAAATAGAAGATGTTGAAAATGTGCAATTTGTGCATGTGCAAAGATCTTTTAATAAATCAAACACTACTTATAATTTCGAATTGTTTATTTTTCCATGCACTTGCTTGCTATAGGGGATGACCATTTTCTGAGAGAAATCAACATAGTTTCACTTAGAAATAGGCAAAGTATTATAGCAATGCCTATTTTATACACAAATCTTTACATAAAACTTTGGGAATGGTGAGTAACATAATGGGATGGCTTTTGAAGAAACCCACATGTAGGTAGACTTCTCTATGGAAATTCCCTTATGATCCTTCTTACAACTTTTACTTAATAGGGGGTGACATTGAAAACCCTCTCTCAACCTATCTTCATGAAAGGGTTTCTCCAAAGAAACCTCATTGAAGCAATCCATCAATGTAGTTTTGCCAGCAAAACCTCTTTGAAGTAGGTCTTCGAAGGTAGTTTTGCTATCAAAACTACCTTGCACAACACTTTTAAAAGTGGCATAACTTTCACATCCAATGTCCAAATATAGTCATTCAGCCACTCAAATTGATTGGAAAACCCCATTTGAGCACATATATCGGGCTATATTTTCCTTTAAAGTTGTGACAAGGCATTTTCATGCTTGTATGATAATGTTTTTGTTGTTTGATAGGATGGTATTGTTTTTCGAAGTATGTAGGTAGACCCTGGCCTGGTGTTGTGTTGTTGTTGTCAAAGCTTGGTAAGTTAATGTCTCTTAATGAGTGGTTTTGTGTTTCTTGGAGGCAAAGTATGGACATGTGCATGATTGCTTGGGAGTGAGTTTATAATGTCTTCTTTATGGTAGTGAAATGATCTTGTGTTCAAGCTTTGCAATGTGCCTCAATTGCTTGTTTTGATTGTGAGAACTGTTTGTTCGAAAGTCCATGCCCGTTTCGACGGTAGCCTTTGAATCTCATATAGGACTGCAGGGTCATCTCTTATCATTTTGTTGCTCTATTTAGGAGGTATAAGTTTTGAGGGTTTCTGATACGTGAGAGGGATGTATAAGTAAGTCCATGAGCTTGTACATGGGAAGGCTCAAAGGCTAGAGTCTCCATGGTGAGGCCATGAGCGATGGATCATTCTAGTAGATACTGGTTGTATTGGGAATTGTGTCCCGCAAGCACTGTTTAAGTGGTTCTTCCCAATTTGGTATTCTCTCGTTATTTGTGTTATTGGTATCCAATTATTTTCCCCGTAGTTGTTGCATAGATTCATGTTTTGTGTCCGAGTATTCTTGCCTGTTTGCGCCGCCTGTTTGCGCCTCGCTACATTCGATTTATATCACGAGAGGTTTGTTGTGCAAGCTTGAGCCTCTAAATGTACCGTTTGCTCCATTGGCAATGTCCAAGTTACCCGAGCATATTTCGACAATCATGCCCTCTTTTAGTTTGAGCTCAGTGTGAAGCCTTGTAGTTTCTTTCAGGTTTGTCGTCATATTCCAGGCTGCTCCCAAGATCCATCTTTTCCCTATCAAGGAAGATCACATCTTGTTCCAGGATTCCCTTCTTTCTAACGAAGAGTATGACGCATACACACTGGCCACACAAAAATCAAATTGATCGACCAAAGCTCAAATCCCCACAAAGGACACTCAATTACATACTTCGAAAGCTTTAAGGCCTCCTTTAACCAAAACTACCACCCCCCCTTTCCCCTCTTAGGACAATTGAGGAAAATAGCAAAACCAAGATTGGAAAATGCATGCCATAATGCATCATCCACACCACACTTGACCTCTTATGACAGGACTACATTAGGAAAGATTTTATGCAACATTGAGATACAACTGGACTGTTTCACCTCATTACAACTCCTCACAGATTCCAAGACAACAACCTTATGGACCTACACCCACCGCCGCAACCTCCTAACTTACCATTTTTACTGGATGATGAGGGCTTTGTATGCATTCTGTAGAAAATGGAAGCGGTTCTCTTTACCTGATCCCACATTTCTTGCTGCATCTTTAAGTTCTTTGGACATACGTTAACTTGAGATAGCTTTGATGGAGATATTGTCTTCAACCAAAGGATCCGATGTCACCACCTTCTCCTCGTGCACACACTTTTGATTATTTGCTTCAGACATCTCTTCTTCAGCCCCAAAACTTGATGTACCACTTCGATCCTCCACCTGAGGTCTCCATCCTTCTGAACCTTCCCTTCAGTAGCCACCGCAACAATGTTGCTACTAGCTTCTTGAGCACTAGACTAGTTTGCCACCTTTCTTAGAGCACCATGCTTAGAGATTGGTTTGCCACCTTGCTTGGAGCACCATGCTTGGAGTCTTGTCTAGCCTAGAATCATCAGCCAGAATAGTCTGATCCTGCTCATGCTACTTCTGATCATCACCTTGAGCATCTTGATCAATCAAAATCTTTGCATGCTCATTCCCTAGAGGTGTATGTACCTGCGAATTAGCCAATCCTTTAGCCAACTTTGAGTTTTTAACATTTTTTGGATAGTTACATGTAGTGTCCCGTCTTTTGACAAATGAAGCAAGAATTGGGGAAAGGACCAAAGTGAACTTCCTGCATATACACCACCCCTTTAGCTAGCTTGACATTGATAGACATTGAGAATTCTTGCGCACAAGCCCATACGATCCAGACTCTCTTCGGAGCAAAGGTGGATCTAGAAGAAGAGGGAATAAGAAGCAGTTTCCCCAAAGCACTAGCCAAGAAACCCACAACCTCTACCATCCATGTTGGAAGCCGCGAGAAGTCCACCCATACGAGACAGTCATGAAAAAGAAACTCATCAATGTTAAAATCCAAAAACCAAGGCAAAACAAACATAGTTGAGCCTGCAAAGAGAAACAAATGGCCCAGCAAATCATCTCGAAAGGCCTGAGAAGCACATCGCAACAGAAAAAAGCCGTTTCCCATATACTTAGCCACGTAGGTAGTGTAGGAAAATCACACTTAAACACCAACAATTGATTATCCCTCTCCCCTTCTCTTATCCCTTCTCTTCTTCCCTCTCCCCTTTCCCTCTTTATCTTGACACGGAAACACACTGCAACAATCCGAAAGCCGCTTGTGTGACACAAGTGGACGACTCATGTTTGCATTGCTTTCACAAGCAGTAGCTTGGAGTGGAGGCTCCATTAACATTCCTTCAACATCCCCATGACACGTGAGTCACCATCGAGACTACCCAAATTTATAATGAGATCCTATTTAAAACATTAGTAGTTGGGTAGATGCACGCTGAGTGCACGCTATGGAATACATACTATTGGCAAAAATATAGTAACAAGAGTTTAGTACATTGTTAAAAAGAGTTTATCTCGATTACTGGACGGCACATATTCTCACTAATCAAGTGTGTCCAGATTATCATTTAGTCCACATTCCCATGGAACATGCCACTTACCGTCGACTGACATTTCGGCCATGCTGTGATCAACAAGCTTTTTGTTTTCTAGTTCAAGCTTATCGTAGGAGACTACTTATCGTTTTGTAGTTAAGGCTATAGCGTGCATGTGGGCAAGAGGAGAATTATTCTCTCTCTCTCTCTCTCTCTCTCTCTCTCTCTCTCTCTCTCTCTCTCTCTCTCGGCACAGATTCTCACTAATCAAGTGTGCTCAGATTATCATTTAGTCCACATTCTCATGCAGCATGCCACTCACCATCGACTCATATTTCAGCCATGTTGTGATCAAGCTTTTTGTTTTCTGGTTCAAGCTATCATAGGAGGCTGCTTATCATTCTGTAGTTGAAGGTATAGCGTGCACGTGGGCAAGAGGAGACTTGTTCTGTCTCTCTCTCTCTCTCTCTCTCTCTCTCACTCTCTCTCTCTCTCTCTCTCTCTCTCTCTCTCTCTCTCTCTCTCTCTTTGTGCATTGTTTGTTTTTAACTTTTTCCCCATTCCGTCTGATTGCATACAATCTTTCTTATCTCATATTCATGTAACTTTGTTTGTGGACAGTTGAGCAAGCATGTCTCTGAAGAAAATCTTAAGATCGCCAAGAAAAAAGACCCCTAAGAATAACGTTAGATCGCCATGAAGACTAGAGAAGAATAAGATTCGGTTCTAATCTCCAACAAAACAATCTGGCGTGAAGGAAAAGGGAAAGTTGAAGGCCATTTACAGCAACGGTCAAGTCTGGCTTCAAGACAGCACTTGCATGAAGCAGGAACATGCACTACCAGCAACGCCATTCGAAAATATGAAGTTAAAGGAACCTCATGTCAAAGAAGAGTTGGGTGGTTCGTTCTATAGAATGTTAAGTTTGGAGGGGGGAAATGTAATTTCTATTTGGAACACGAAGGTGCATGAATAAAGGAATGTCTTACTTTTAGTATTAGAGAAGGCTATTGTGGTTGAAAACAAAGCCTCAAAACTGTGACTCTATTAAACATACCATCTCTTGGTTTCATGGGAAATTAGACGCTGCCACTACCATGGTACGAGAAGAGTTGACCATGGACTTGGAAAAGTAGGAAGTGGAACTCCAATTTACAATGAAAGAGATGGAGAATGCAAGTACGCATTGTGCTGAACTGTTGGACGCAGAATGTGGGTTTGTATACCATACACAACATATGGTAGGGAGGCTTACAAATCATGGACTGCACAATCTGATCCCTACACTAGTAGAGCATCCAACATGATGTGAAGTGATTCCAGTGTGTATTAAACAATAAGATTCCATTAACATACCCTAGAAATGTTTTTATCTCAGTTTTAGATAAGGTCCTTTCAAGTATTTAGCGTATATGCTAATGTTCCTATGTGTTTCAACACATATTCGGGTGTATTTTGTGTGGCCTCGAATTTACAACCAACTCCTTGGATGTTATCTTCACTCCCTGCTTGCATGCATATCACATGTTGTGTGCAACAATACACTTTTAGTACTATATAATAGTACTACAAACCTACTACTATTATAGCCATGCCTTCATCCTCTATAATAGTTACCTCCCCTTTTGCAAAAATTTTTTGCTTTCTGTAGGAGCTCATCCTCACTGTCCTCTTCGTCATCCCCTTTGGCACCATCTTCCATGGGGTTGTCTTCCAACAGACTTTTCTCTACGACCTCATCTGTGTCTTTAGCACAAGAAGCATGTGCTGATCCATATTGGGCCACACAATCGTCTGGAGAGTCCATTCTAGTGCACGGAGTTTTAAAATTTTCACTTTCAATATTCTTATACTTGTGTGAGTATTCTGTTTCAGAGCCCGGGCCACCTACAAAACCACTGACATATAGCACAAGACAGTAAATATTATGCTAATCTAAATATCATTACAATCTATATATCACAACTATGTTTGTAGTACTGTAAGGGAGTACTATCTTAGTACTAATAGTGGTACTACTTAGTAGTGTAACAGTACTATGTTTGTAGTTATGTAACAGAGTATTATGTGCTCTCTTAGTACTATGATAATATTTTGTAGTATTGTAATATAGTACTATCTTTGTACTACAATAAAATCCCTATATCAGTATTGTAAGAGAGTGCTATCTTATAGTACTAATATATTAGTACTGTAAGAGAGCACTATCTTAGTACTTTCTTGCAATATTAGTAGAGAGTACTATAGTAGAACCTAGCAATCCTGTAACAAAGTACTATATTAGTAGTAATAGTAGTACTACTTACTGTAATAGAGTACTCTAGCTTAGTACTGTAAGCTAGTACTATTTTGCTATATTAGTACTTTAAGAGAGTACTCTATCTTATTACTGTAACTTAGCACTATTGTGCTATATTAGTACTGTATGTAGTACTGTATGATAGTACTCTGTAACAGAGTGCTCTATCTTAGTCTTGTAATTCTGTAAGATAGTAACTCTATAAGAGAGTACTCTGTCTTAGTACTGTATGATAGTACTCTATAAGAGAGTGCTCTATATTAGTCCTGTAAGGGAGTACTATCTTAGTACGTAGTATTGTTCTATGTTGGCAGTTCTGTAACAAAGTACTACATTAGTAGTAATAGTAGTACTACTTTTAGTACTACAATAGTACTATGTTTGTAGTTCTATAACAAAGTACTCTATTTACATTATAATAGTTCTTTTAAATACTAGGTGAGTTATAAGGGTTTTTATTTTTATTTTTAAAGAGTATTATTATGGGTTTTTTGCATAGCTATTTTTATATGATTTTTTTTCTCTGTCTGATTTCATAGTAGACAATGACAATGATGAAAGTGATGACAACCTACAAAATGTGAGTGAGGAGGCAATGGATGTCCTCATTGAAGGCATAGAAAGCAATAACAAGCAAAAGCTGAGTGAGGAAGCGACGGATGTCCATGGTGAAGATACAGAAAGAATTGACAAGTGGAAGCTGAGTGAGGAAGCGATGGATGTCCTTGGTTTCAAAAAGCACTGACAAGCAGAAGCTGAGTGAGGAGGCAATGGATGTGATAAGCAATGACAAGCTCATGCAGGCTATGGAAATAATAACAAATATTTGCTGTGAGCTGACTGGTGGAAGTGGTGAATATGACATGCACAATGACACTAGGCCTAGGTAGCTCCTTCTAAGCCGCTTAGTGTTGAGGCTAACAAACTTCTAGCTCCTAATGCTAGGATTAGGAGCTCTTTGAAGTGAAGTTTGAACATTGTATGACAGCTAATTTCAAAATCTTTAACTGCCAAGAAATTTTGGAAATATTATTTCTACATTTCACCCCTCTTATCTTTCTCCATTCATCCATGTATGATGGATTTGTACACTTTTCATTTTTGCTTCTAGGTAGCGAAGAGGTTGTGACAAGATTTATAATATTTGATATGAATGGTATTTTGATAAAGCGATGGTGGAAGTAAGCTCCAAAAATGGCCAAGGCTGGAGACATTCATAAAGTAGGCAACCATATGATCTCCTCATAATCTCTTCAAGGCCTACATTGTTAAAAGTGGTGGCAAACTACTTTGACATAGCTACCTAGAGCAGTATGACAAAGAGGAATGTAGATCCCCTAGTTTCATTGATAGAATGTAAATTGGAAAGACAAGGTACAATGGACTTCGGTTTCAATTTAATTTTTCCTAGGAAGAATGTTGCACTTCTGAAGAGCATCGGCACCCATCGCGACAAAATGAGTTGTGCCTACTTAAGCCTTTTATTGCATTGGCTGAGCATGGCATTCACTATGATCCCAATCAATCTATATTGGTCGATGATACAATTCTTAAAGGAATTTTAAAATCCACCTGGTAGTTGCATCCCTACTTCGACCTACGAAGGTGATCCCAATGACAAAGATTTATCTGATGTCTTGCTCCCATACTTGCTGAAGCTAGCACGATTTGGAGAAAGTGTCCTTGCATTTGCAATGAGGTTCCCTTATGAAGGGCACATATTTGAGCTCTATGCAGCTACTTGTGGTAAGGATCCGTGCGAGCTATCTCTTGAGGTATTCTCAGCGGAATATGATGATATGGACTGTGTTGAAGCTATCAAGGCACTCATAAGTACAGATCCAAATCCCACAGGAATGGGGACAGCCATGCAACATATAGGAGAGCTTCCAAATGACATGCTGCAACAAATTTTGGAACGTAATCCATATGCATCACAATATTCACCAATTACTTGGCCTTGAAGGCTAAAACAGACATGGATGCTACTGGAATATATGTAAACAACTTGTGATTACAATGTTGATACAATTGGATGAAAAGCCCTTTACACTAATACAAATATTTGTATGGAAAATCATGATGCCATGTGTGATGTCTATGAATGCCATGTGTCATGTCTATAAATGATCTAGCAGCCATTTATATATTTGATGTATCTTTTTTCCTTTGTGTTATCTTTGTAAATTTCTAGAGTTATATCTAGTGTAGGTACAGTTGGTTGATTTACATGGAATATAATTATATGCTATACAGGTGGTTGTTGGGGTGTTTAAATGGAAGCTGACTTATTTGCTGTGAACACATGAGCTCATATTAGAAAAGAAACAAACATTTTAATAATGCATATGTCCATCTATTCATTGATAGGGATATTCAACACAGTTTTTATCCACAAGGCCCTGCACAATCATGATGCCATGTATGATGTCTGTGAATGCCACTTGCCATCTTTGTAAATGATTTAGTAGCCATTTACATATTTGATGTATCTTTCTTCCTTTATGTGTTATATTTGTAAATTTCTTGAGTTATATAGTGCTAATACAGTTGGTTGATTTACATGAAATATATAG
Organism: Dipteris shenzhenensis; assembly: GCF_047967505.1. Lineage (NCBI taxonomy): Eukaryota > Viridiplantae > Streptophyta > Polypodiopsida > Gleicheniales > Dipteridaceae > Dipteris > Dipteris shenzhenensis. Next base: position 48,160,109 of record NC_141600.1, on the reverse strand, counting down.
TTGTCTGATACATGTGGTTGGTGAGGTGTTTAAATGGAAGCTTCCTTATTTGTTGTGAATACATGAGCTCATATTAGAAAAGAAACAAATTTTAATTCTTTTTTGTGTGAAGCCTGTAAATTCCAAGTGTTATGTCCATAGATGATTTAGCAACCATTGAGGTGCAGGATGCATCTATTGAAGGGAACTTGAAGAATCCAATTGAAAGCCTTGCAACTGAGAGCCCCATGAATTCAAGTGGCAAACAAATGTCAAAGATGCTTGACAACCTCATCGTTCACGGGTCTTGCAGCTGCTAGGTATACTGCTTCTAAGATTGCAAATGCTGAATGTCAAGACGACTCTCCCCTAGCTCACCTACTAAAAAAATTGACACAAAGAAGAAGGTACATGACCATATGACGAGACGAGAGTCTCCCGTAAAGAAATCTAAGGGCACATCAGGTGCATCAAAATCCGTGAAACCCAAATTCTTTTTGTAAAGATCCCCACCTCTAGGAGGTGTGTTTTGTAAGAACAATGATAGTGAAAACTCCATGTTTGTCAATCAGATTTATAATCTCTCAAGTCAAATGAAGTCTCCATATTTTTGTTTTGAACTTTCTTCTCTTTTCTTCAAATCTGATACGGCTGGGAGGCGGCTGGTAGGATTCAGCAACGTTAGTCATTCATGATAAGAATTTGGCGCTTTGTGCACGTTTTAGATATTTAAACAATATGCTACATTGGCACTATATCGTGTTACATGTTTTTATGTCGACGCTCCTGCATTACTCTCAACGCTTCATTCTACAACCCCTCCTCATGATCTCTTCAACAACGTTCTGTACTGGTTTTGCTATGCTTACAGGCAATGATATGTTTTTTAAAAACTCTCAGTGTTTTGCAAGTCCCTTGAAAATAATGTAGTCTAGTCTACTCAAATAAAGTCTCCAGCCGAGGAGTTCACGGAGCAAATATGTACGATTGCAAAGAACGAGTTTTATTTTCCCGTCGACTACGATTGTGAAGGCCGAGCTTCTCGCTGCTGCTGGTGTCTGAGCAGAGGGAGTGAGAGGGCCACGGGGCGAAGGAGAGGGAGTGTTTGGATAGAGGGCAAAGAGGGTAATGGCCGGTGAGGGTGGCTGGGTGGAAGCAGTGGCAAGCGAGGCGGAAGGGAAGGGGCAGGGTGGAGGACGGGGAGGTGGAGGGGCAGAGAGGGTGTATGAGGCGAGGCAGAGCGGAAGATTAATTAATATTTACATTAGGGGTTTAGCTTAGGTTAATGTTTTAATTAAATCACCAATGAATTTTGTCAATGAATCATGCAAAATTTGTAGCTTTTGTTAATCCAATCCAAATTCAGAATGTGAAGACAATTGAAACAGAAAATTACAAACCCAATGCAAAAAGTTTAATGCAAATCCGATGCTTGAGCACAAAGTTAGAGAATTTTAGAATTAGTAGACCCATAGACCCTTAGACCCATCAAAATAGGGGGGCATGTTTGAAAAAAATGGCATTAGTTAATTAGCCGTGTGAGGGGGAGGAAGGGTAAGAGGTGTGAGAGTCGTATGTGGGTGGCAAGCGTCCCCTTTTAACATGCATGTGACATGTGGACATGCAGATGTGACCGTGCACATTGCCATGTGTCGCATGCGTGTGGCTCCCTCTCAATATATTTGCATGTACGCTTTGGTCTGGCAATGGGTTGTCGAGATCCTTTCATTGTGGCCTATTTAATTTGTGTCGCCGCCTCTCCATTCGATGATAGTTGACTATCATGGTTGAGACATCCCACGATGGACTCGAGGAGGTCGATATATGTGCTTATGTGCATAGTTGATTGCGTGAGGCTGATGCTGGGCTGAATGAAAGGGAAAAGGATGGCAAGGATACGAGGCTTTGCAGTCAGTGAGGAGAACAAAGGCCATGGAAAGTAGGAAGGAGATTTTGATGGAGCACTGGCATGTGACACACAAGAGTTTCGAGAGTAAGACTCGATTGATGGAATGGTAGAGTGAGGAAGTCATTTAGGTGCTTATGTTTTTGTTGTTCTGTGGTGCAGGTTTAAAAGTAAGCGGGGAAGGCCTCGTAAGAGTGGTTAGGTAAACAAAGTGTGTTTAGGCAATTTCGGAGTTTGATTTCTCACTTTGTTAGCCAATTTTGGCCATTGATTCTTGACTTCATATCACCGTCATAGTTTGCATTAAGTTGATTTGACTTGAAAATCAACATCAAGAGACAAGGGGAGGCCAACATAAGGTTTGATTATTTCTAAGAAGAGCCTCACGTGTACAAGGCTTTGAAAAGCAAAGTGTTTCACTATGATTATTTCTAAGAAGAGCCTCACGTGTACAAGGCTTTGAAAAGCAAAGTCCAAGAAAAAGGAAAGTTCGAAGGACGTCGAGGTGCATGTGGGTTGCAAGGCATTTGCAAGGCAGAGTCAAGTTGCAAGTACTTAATATTCCAAGATTCACTGGGCAGGAGGTGTGAAAATTCAAACTTCGCGAGAGTAGCGAAATTTTCAGCCATCAAGTCTCTCCCCTCCAGTGATACACGTCAACAGAATTGGATATCCCAAACAAGTGCAATGTGGCCCAAAAAGCTTCAAAACACAAATAGGCCAAAGGGCACGCTATCTGTTTGATGCCATGTATTCTGAAATGCAATGAATTTTGGCATGCTTATGAGCCATATAGCAAGCAAGTGCATGGAAAAAGAAACAAGTCAAAATTGTAAATCATGTTGGATTTATTAAAAGATCTTTGCACATGCACAAATTGCACATTTTCAACTTCTTCCATTTTAGGATGAATCTAGATACCAATATCAACAACTATCAATGTTTTAAGAGCACCATGCAATAGTCCCACTAGTTTGGATTCTAAATTTTCAATCTGTTTTGGTTTTCAAAAAATCAAAAAAAAAATTATGGAGAGTGCCCTCAAATGGGTGTGCATCACTTTAGCACAACATTGGAGGCCTGTTAACCCATGCCTAATGTTCTCATTTAGGTTTGTTCTTGGGTTGAGGAGAAGCTTACGTAGTGTACTTTTGAATGATTACTTGGTTTCATGTATGTATAGAACAAAATGATGATGTTTTTGAATAAATTATAGTCTTCAGGATGCATGCTTCACATGTAACATAGCACTTGTAATGCTTTAACAGTCTTGTTCCAAATCCTTATTTCATAATTTTTTGGTCTCATGCTCAATTTTGGAATTGTACTACAAGTTGAAGATAAAATTTTCTGAATTCCGTTGAGCAATGCATAAGTTATGGGTCATGCAAGATACCTATATACAGAAAATTCCCTAAACCTCAACAAAAATGGCTACATCCAAGCAAACAATGACCCATTTTCTCCCTCTCAAGTCTTCAAATGGTATCATAGTGAGTTGTCCCGGGGATCAGGTGAGCTCGAAGCGCTTCCTGGCCACATGATGGACTAGAAAAAAGAAAAAAAAAACTATTACTGATGAGTTGAGAAGAAAGGGGAAGGGAAGAGAGGATTATTGTCGAAGCGCGTCTATAGATGCGTCTGATTAGCACGTCTATTTTTGCGCATAACAACGCATCTATAGACGCGACTGTTTATGTCTGCAAATAGGCTAGACGTGCGTTTAGATGCGCCTGTAGACGCAGTTTTAGATGCCCTCTGAGACGCGCCTATAGATGCACTCCGACAGACAGACTTTTCTAAAAAGTAGAAAAGGACATGCGCCCAACACACCAACGTAACACTGATACCCAAATCATGCGTTTTTTGGATACGAGAAAGTACAAATCCAAAGAGAGCAAGGGTTGATCTCATTGAGGATGAGATTGAACCGTAGCCCCATAATTGATATTGGCAAAACTATTTTACATATTGTCTCATTCTCCTCATTTCACTTAATTCTTGTATATGTGGGCTTGCAAAAAATTATGTGCTTTGGTAATCATGGGCAATGGTTGGAAAGCAATGATGTACACTAAAATCTCACTTTCTGTATTCTCTGGAGCGCGTCTATTTACGCGTCTAAATGCGCGTCTGAGTCTCAGTGTAAACGCGCAAATAAACGTGCAAATACACGCGCAAATAGATGCACTAATAAACGGGATGTTAGACGGGCCCGTATTTTCTCAGGTCAAACGCGCAAATAGACGTGGTGATTTATGCGCAAATAGACGAGCGTTTAGTCGTGCCTATAGACGCGCTCGTAATTTCTCTACTAAAGCAACGCCTATAGATGCGCCCGCTATTTTGCACGTCTACCAAGCGCGTCTATAGTTGCTTTGTGTTGTTGTGACTGGTATGAAAGGATTAGTGAAAGATGTACTCTATGTTCCGAAGCTCAGCAAGAAACTCTTGTCAGTAGGTCAAATGACAGAACACAATTATAGACTCATCTTCGACGGTGATGAATGCACTATCAGAGACAAATCCAAAAGATGTTAGCTAGTAGCAAAAGGTGTCAAGGAAAGACGCTTATACAGAATACTAGCTACAGTGCCAGATAAGCATTCCATATCAGCTCAATCACAACAAATGCCACTATCTGAAAAATGGCACAAGAGATATGGTCATGTCAATTTCAAGTACTTGTTAGATCTCAAGAATCAGAATATGGCAATTGGGATTTCGAAGCTACAGTTTCTTGGAAAAGTTTGCGAAGCATCCTGCTTCAGCAAACAAAAGCAAACCAACTTTGGCAAAAGTACCTCTCATGCATGAGGTATTCTTGATTTGATACATACAGATGTATGGGGTTATGCCCAAGACCCGCAGCATCAATGGTTCACTTTATTACTTGACTTACATCAACGACTACAACAGATATTGTTGGGTCTACTTTCTGAAAGAGAAATCTGAAGTGTTTTCCAGATTTCAAGATTCAAAGCCATGGTAGAAAACCAGACAGGCAGAAAGATCAAAGTCATGAGATCAAATAGAGGAGGTGAATACATGTCTTCAGCATTCATGAACTTTTGCAGAAATCACGGCAATCGAAGACAATTCACATGTGTAAATACTCCTCAGCAGAATGCAAGAGCTGAAAGGAAGAATGGGACTTTAGCGGACAGTGCTAGAGAAATTCTTAGTGAAAAGCATCTTCCAAATCAGTATTGGGCAGAAGCAATAGCCACTACAAACTATTTGCTTAATTGACTTCCTACCGAACCGATACAAGGTATGACTCCTTATGAAGCATTCACTGGACACAAGCCACACATTGGGCATCTCCGCATATTTGGTTGCATAGCATATGCCCACATACATGATGATCATCGCATGAAATTGGATGCGAAGTCACGCAAATGCATCATGGTTGGCTATAGTGAAGAAAGCAAAGCATACAAATTGTATGATCCCATCAACCGCAAGGTCATTATCTCCAGAGATGTAATCTTTGATGAGGAATTAGAATGGAAAACCTCACCTACACAGGAGATGGAAGCATCGACTTCACAGTCATCTACAAAACAAGTTGATGAAGAAGAGCAAGAATTGCTAGCATCTTGAGGGAAGGTGTTGAGAGTTCACGCTCAACATCATGTGATCACGTGTGCATAGCACCATCATGTGATCATATGTGCATAGCACTAATCTTATAGAGTGCTATAAAGAAAAGGGTTAGATCCCCTAACCCTAACCCTAAATGGGTTTGTATATATTCTATTTTTTCAACTAAATCTAGTGTACAGGTAGTCATTTGTGGTGTGCTCTCTAGCTGTGCCCTCTCTCCTCATCTCCACTCTTCTCCTCTCCCCTCTTCATATTTTGTCAACTCCTATTATGTGAATCCTTATTTCTTCAAAGAGGATGGGTGCCTAATGGGGCCTAGATTTTGAGCTTTTTTATGTGTCTAAGTAGTGCAATTTTGAATGATTACATGGTTGCATGTATGTGTAGAACAAACCTTTGATGCTTTTGAATAAATTTTTGTATCCTATAGTATTTAGGATGCATGCTTCATAGCATTGAAATGATTTAACAACCTCATTCAAAATGTTAATTCCTTATTACTTTAGTCTCATATTCAACTTTTCAATGTGTACTATTGGTTGGAGACAAATTTTGTCAAATTCCATTCGATAATGCATAAGTTATGGATAGGCAAGTTACCAATATACAATCAATGTGGCTGCACTCAAGCTTGCAGTGACCCTATTAATAACTATTTATTAGTATTAATAACTATTTCAATTACATCAACTAATGAATAATCTTAGTTTAGAGTCGTCAAATTATTTTAAAAACCTAATCCATCTACTTTTAAAAATTCATTCTAAAAATAATAGAGTAAAAACCAACAAAATTCAACATTATGATAACTCTATCTATATGATACAAGCCATTATAAAGTGAGCCCCATAATTTGCATATGATACTTTTTGGCGTTTGAAGCTTTGTTAGACCTTTTGGAATCCCTTTTGTTTTTTATAAGACTCAAACAATGATTCATATAGAGAGCACACGAATCTCAAAGATAGAGAGCACCACAATGGTACCATGTGTGTGTGTGTGTTTGCATGCGCGCGCACGTGTGCATGCACCCATGGGTGTGTGCATGATACTGTGCTCCCACCATGCAGTGGTATTATATAACATGATAAATTTTGAAATATCATGTGATAAATTCAAATAATTATATGCAATATTTATATTTCGTGCATGGTAATTAGTTGTAATTGGTAATCCACTGTAAATCATCCTTTTTCAAAAATCAAACCTAGACCAATTTTTTAAATGAATCAAGTTAAATTTCCACAAATCCTTGTAGTCATACATTAATTTTCCTAGAGGAAATTCATCATTATGGAGCGCTCCCAAAATGATATGGTAATATGTCTATATGTCATGTGTCATCTTCAAAGAAGAGAAGAAGAAAGTATGAACCTCATTTCTTAAGTCATTCGATAGGGTCGTATCATCCTTTGAGACCGTAGAAAGGTGTTAATAATATACCAAAAAGTGGATTTGAAGAGCAAAGTTTCAACTGCAACATTAATGATAATTTCAATGTCCTTTGACTCATAAGTAGACTCTGAAAGTTTAATGGGTAGAATTAAATCTCTTTATACATTATATTTTATTTAGTGGATCACAAAAGGGGGATGTTCAATTGTATAAAAATGTAAGGTATGTGTTATGTGCAACTTGAATTATAGATGTGACATATTTAACATGGCGTGTAGTAGTCATGTAGACTTTGGGAATAGAACCAATAATGAGGTACCATTTGATGATTGATTGATTGATTGTTGATTGATTGTGTGAGAGAGAGAGAGAGAGAGAGAGAGAGAGACAGAGAGAGAGAGATTACAACCCTTCATGATCATGATTTTCAAAATCATAATTTTAATTAGATTACAAGTCTTCATAATTTTAAAAAGATTAGAACTCGTCATGACCATGATTTTCAATAAGCATATTTAAAACTTAAGTGGACGGTTCAAATATCTGTCAATGATTTAAAGTTTTGGGGAAACAAAGGGCCTTGGGGCACAAACATTCTACCACACTCGCTTGGCAAGCAACTTTAAAGATGAATATCACACAAGGTTCCTACAAGTGCATGTGCACGACTATAATTTTCTTAAAACATTAAAAGCAAAGGCTTTTGTAACTAAAGTAATGGGAGGAAATATCCATCAATTAAGAGGACCCCCAGCAAGAGAAAATGCCTATTAAATAATTAGTTGAGGGAGGGGGAATCGCAAAAACTAACGTTTAAGCTAAGGTTGATACGACAACCGATTGATGTGATATAAGAAGGTGGTGTATGAGTGGCGGTGGCATATTGGAGAAGCGGGTGGGTGGAGGTGGCATATTGGGGAATCTTTGGGTTGTGCTTCTGGTTGCTTCTAGAACTCGTAGCTTTCTGCCCCTTTTGATTACTTCCAGGCAGTGATATAAGAAGGACAAGAGGCAAAGGGGAGGAGAAGGCCTAGTGATGGAGGGGAGGAGAGGCAAAGAGGAGCAATAGAGAGGAGATGGCTCAGCGTCGAGCAGGAGGTAGGAGAGCAGCATAGACATATGAAAATTAATGCTTAATTGAGAATGATTGAGGGGGGGAGGACCGATACACTAATTAATTAATTGATTTAGGCAAAGGAGTGATTAGGAGCGATCATAATGAGAATATCATATGAATATTCATCAATGAATAAAAGTAAGTTTGGGTGTACAAAGATTATACTATATTGGCTTGGCCAACAACTTTGACAATGATTATCAGATAAAATTCTATGAGATATGAATACCTACGAAAAATAGGGAATCTTTGCAAAGGATTAAGTAGGAGATCACTTGCATTCTTGAGAAAGGGCATTTATATGGGGGTGTACTATTAAGAAATCCTCGATACAACGTGCATTCAAGGGGTATTTTAAAGACTGCTTCTCTATGGATTCTCGGGGGGTTCACCTCCAAATATTTTAGTGTACCATGTGCATTGAAAAGGAGGCATATTTTAATCCCACTTTTGAGAAAAATTTAATAGGTTTACAATAACAAGAGGGGTTTTTAATTCAACCTTAGGGAAAATTCCGTTAGTTCATAAGTAAAGAGGGGTGATTTTATTGGTGGGGGAAATTTTAGCTGATGGGTTTTTTAAATACCCCTTGAACGCATGTGATACCTAGGATTTCTTAGTATTGCACCCCCTAAGTATGGATTTTGTACAAATAGAACAACCCCTTTCTCTATATACAAATTTTTTTTTCAATAAAAAAACCTATACTTAAATTTGAGTCAAATTTTTGAACTTAAAACCTTCCATTTGAACACACATAGTATACTAAAGATTATTGGGTGAACCCCTTAAGGGTAATTAATTGAGAGATTATATATATGCATCTTAATGAGATCTTAATAATGGGATTTGTTCACTAATTATTTGAGTTTGTGAAGTTTCTTAATAAAATCCCTATCTAGAATGTGGCGACTTACACTTGATGCAAGGAATAGACATGCTAGATAGATGGTCCTTTGAATAGTGAGCCCCCTAAGTGTGCACATTAATAGGAAAGGAGGGTCTTGAGGAAAAAGTGAGAGTTGAAGGTGTCAATGATATAAATTTAAGATGTTGAAGGGGCAGCAATTATTCAAGGACATACATACATAAATATGTATGTATGTAATGTACACACACACACACACACACATGATAACACACACACACACATGATATGTGTGTGTGTGTGTGTGTGTGTGTAGGGTTAATACAATAATTTTTCCATGAAGAGGATTACTAAGAGATTGTGCACTGCATTTCAAATGAAGATAATACGCCATCATGTTGAGGTTTGGATGAGAGCATGACTACGAGTAACACACTATTCTCAAATTTTGGACTTGTGTAAAGTCCAATTTGAGAAATGGACCAAAAAATAGTCCAAAAATTTTGAGTATACTAGTAATGTTGTTTTTTGAACTAGATTTGACAACTCCAATTAAAAGATTTGGTGATTAAGTACTAAGAACATCAATGCATAACCAAATCTCTTACAGAGGTGGTCTACATAAACATCTTCATAACTTCTTATGAATTGAGCTACTATCACCTAAGAACATCAATAGATGACCAATTCTCTTAGAAAGGTGGTGTAAATAAAAACCTTTATGTATAAGTGGTATGCACACACCTTTATGACCATTTCTTTTAGAAAGGTGGTGTACATAAACCCCTTAGAAAGGTAGTGTACATAGATCCTTTTATGTGTAAGTGGTGTACATATACACCTCACTTGGTATTAAAAAACATGCTTAACTATAAAAGTACATTGACATAAAGTTTAAGATACACCATTAAGTATAAAATGGACCTCATAAACAATATTTATACACAATAATGAGAGTAAAGAAATCAAAAAAGTAGTTAACTTTTTATTAGATATTCACTTTACATAGAAGTTCAAAACTTGCGAAGTTCGAAACTTGTGATTACAAAGCCATCAGCCATCATCATTGTTCCTCAGTACCAATGTCCTCAATGCTAGTCCCTTGACTACTAGGGTCCTAACTAATAGGCTGCTCTAAGACTGGAGTCTCAGTAGCAAGGTCCTCAGTAGTTTCCTCTTCACTTCCAAGCACCTGACCAGTAGGCTGCTCTAAAGTCTCATGTCCAAGTTCTTGGTGAGTAGGGTCTTGGCTACTAGGTTCTTGACTAGTAGGCTGCTCTGGAGTCTATAAGGTCATGGTTGAAGAACCATCTATGCCTCTTGGTAACTTCTCTTTGTCATGCTTTGCCTCATCCATACCTTCTTTGGGTAAGGCTTCCTTGCTTGATCCACTTGCATGTCCTTCACCCAAGATCAAAGGTGCCTTCCTCACTTTTAATTTCAAGGGAAGTTCTTCCACCTCTTTAGCCTTATCTTTTCCTATGACATGCTATTATACTACTCCTTGCTGCCACGAGCCTTCTCGTATGATGAGTGGAACCTCCTTGACTCTAGTTGACAATTGATCACCCTTATTATTTGTGCGGATTTCTTCTTGGCACAAGTCATCAGATGCAGAGCTTGCATCCTCATCATCACCTGAGCTAGAATCATCACCCTCAGACTAACTACCCTCTCACTACCCTCGTCTTTGACATTTTCCTCACTACCCTCTTCTTTGACATTTTCGTGTCAAAGAACTCAAATTGATGGGTGGTATCAATGACATTTACATTTCTACCTTGGCGTATCAATTTCTCAGTAGCAAAACCCATTCAATACAATGCTACTTCCCACCCATCATATTTAGTAAATTCTTTGTCATCTCTAGTATCACATCAGGATCCATCGGCTTTCTGTAATCCACCATTGCTGCATCAAGTTTAACCTTATTGTCCTCAAAGTAATGAAGCTCGAGAGTCCTTAAAGGAATTTTGATTAGATTGCCACCACCCCTGGATAAGAAGCACATCAAGAAAGGCTGCAAGACTTAAATGGCAATGCCTTCCAAGATAGTCATATGATTGTGTAGGACTATACCATGGTATACTTTTGAAAGTAAATACCCAAATGCAGATGTCAAACTCGCATACAAGGCATCCCTTTGTGATTCTGTCATAAAGAGGAGCAACGTTGATCTTTTCTTATCTGCCATAGGACCTTCTATGATAAATCGCACAAGTTTAACTATCCGTGACACTGTAAGGTCTTGCAATTCATCTATGAAAAATACACATGGCTTCTCCCAAGCATCACCGCTCATTGTTATGAAATGCTCTGTATCAATGCCATTGATGTGTGCAAAATTTGTATCATTCTCTGATAGCAAGATATCATAGGAGAAGCTGAATGGAGAACCATCATCTAAACCACCAATTGCTCTACCTTGGGCAGTGGACTGCAAGGCCTTTTTTTTGATGTCCATATATATTATGTCTCAACAATCTTTGGCATTTTAGCTCTTAGATCCTTTGTTGGTATGGCATCTGCATCCATTGAAGCCAACCACTTTCTAGCCCATGTCTTATCAAGGAGTTGACCTAGGCTAAGTGCTTTCTTCTTATTTACATTAATTGACTTGCGAGCTAGCTCATCATCATATTTCAATAAAAACAATAGTGCCAAGAGAGCTCGGGGGGGTCACTCATCATATGTAACCCTATCACGTGAGTTCAACAGAAGGATATTTTTTATTCCTAAAATTTACAGAAATAAATATACATAAGGGACTATTTAAATTAGTTTTAGAAAAAATTTACAGATTTGTATAGGAAAGGGGTATATTTTATTAATGAAAAAATTTATAGATAAGGGATTTTAAATATAGGCCTTGAACGCACGTGATATAGAGGGTTTATACATAGTGACCCCCCCGAGCAAGAGAGCAGCCTCATTTTGAATCATTTGGGTGACCACTTCATCCAAGATGCTATGCTTGCTCTTCTTTCCAAAGAAGCAGTCACCGCTTAGGATCTTCTTGCATACTTCTTCATTATTGCATCTGGAACAAACCTTAATGCTCTCCACCAAACAATAGACATCGTTTCATTATTTCTTTCCTCTGAGTTGCAGTGTGCTCTGGTACCTCAAAAGATATCTTTCCTATTTGAGATGCTTGGCAAACATCCACCATGCTCTGAAACACTGAGTCCTCGCGGAAGACAATGCAAGTAAAATCCCTATATCTTGCAACGGCGGTGTTCAGATCCTTTGCCTCAACCTTATTACTTGGTATGCCTTGCGTGTATTGCTTACAACACCTTTCAAGCATCTATAGAACCGAGTCCTCTTTGCCAAGTACTCAGATGTAGGTCTCCTGCCCTTCACTGTTTGTGGCTTTCCACAACCCACCCATAACTCCCTTGCCTTTATCAGGATCTCAGAAAGAGAAGAGCTTTTTTTCAACCTAAATGGAGCAGAATTCAGCCTTTCTGATTCTAGAATGTACTTCGAGTCATCGTTAAATATGCATACATGACAAATGACCCGTTGAAACTTTTCCATCCACTCAATCTGTGGCAAGTTTCCTTTTCTTCCCTCATCAACGGCGATCCTGTAAGCTTCACAAAAGTGTTTCCCATCAATGGGCTCACACCTACATCTTTCCAAGAATCTATTCTTTGCCAACATGTATCTCTTCTCGATGTCAGTCCCATATCGGCTTTGGTACAAAGACTCTCCACGAACAAAGTCACTCCTTCTAAAGTTCTCAAAAGCATCAAGAAAGTCCACCGCTTTTGAAATGTGACATCAGGCAATGTAGGATCATCTTCTTGAAGTCTCTTAAACGCCATAGGACGAAGAGTGATATTAGTGGCAACTGGAGTTCTTGTTTTCCTTGTATCTTCATACAATTTGTGTGCAAATGTCTTATCTAGCTTTCTTTGATTTGTGAACAACGAAGCTCGATCAATAAGCATTGTGGCCATGTAAACTCCAAATGTACCCCTCATCCTCTAGAGGATGTAAGTCTGCCACACTTATAGAAAAGTTTGCGAGACTTGTATCTTCTTCTTGCGGATCCTCCTGATCATCACTATCTAATTTTTCGCCTGGTTTTAAATAACTTGCAGTTGAACGATCTGCACTTGAACGATCCTTGTTCCTGTAGTTACAACAGTCAATGGTGTAGGTACAGTTGGAGATACTGTAGTTACAACTGGAGATATTGTAGTTACTCTTGCCGGAGATACCGTAGTTATCGCCACAAATATTGGTGGTACAACTTGAGGGTTACATGTTATAGATGGCATACTTACTGCTGCTGAAGGTACAACACCACCACTTGGAAATGCATTCCACATTTTCTTCAATGCTTCCAAGGTACTAAGTAATTCTTGGGATCCCTCAATTGAATCTGGTAAGGGCTTCAAGGAGTGCTTGTGCGTAACTCGTAACTTGTAGACCACATCGTCATTCTTCCCTTTGCACACAACTTCTATCAAATTATTTTCTTTAATGTTGATGGTTGAGACCATGCTACCATTTCTTACTGCCTCTGGAGAATATGTCATGCTTGACACATTCTCGGTAGTGATCACTAAAAAATACTTTGATTCGTGCTCCATAAAAGACCAAGCATGTTCAAGATATTTGAAAGGTACCTTGGAACCAAAACTCGAAGCCATAGTTTTCTACAAAGCAATCAAAAATAAAAAATGAGAATAACAATGATTTTCAAACTCAAAATATTAAAAAAATTGCTAATTAAATATTTAAATATTAAAAATTAATTAAGATTTTAAAAGTTTAAATATATTTTTACATTTCTAGATACTATTTTTTAATATAATATTTTTTTACATAAATAATTTAATTCAAAATATTTTATAAACATAGATAAAAGAATTTAATTTAATTTAAGTTCATTTTTATTTTACTTATTTATATTTATTTATTTATATATCTATATATTTAAATTTTAATTTATTTTTTTTATAAAAATTTAAAAAATTTTAAATTTTATTTATTTAATTAATTGTAATTTTTAAATTAAATTAAATTAAATTTACTAATTCATTAATTTATTTTTTTAATTATTTTATTTTATTTTAATTATTTATTTATATATTTGAAATTTAATTTAATTTTTTTAATTTTATTTATTTAATATTTTTTTAAAATTAAATTATTCAAATTTATTTTTTTAGTTTTTTAAAGCCCTAAAGGACCCCCACTTAAGGAGAGGAGGGGATTAACCCCCCAACTTGTTGCGTGCGCAATAGGTTGGGAGGTTAATTCCCCCGCCCTCCCCTCCCCTCCTCTCCCATCTGCCTGCCCCTCCCCTCTCCACCCGCCTCCTCGCCTCTCCCCTCCCCTCCCGTCTCCCCTCCCTGCCCCTCCCCTCTCCTCCCCGCCCCTCTCACCTCCCCTCCCCTCTCCTCCTCGCCCCTCTCATCCTCCCCCCGCCCCACGCCTCCTCCCCCCACCTCTCGCCTCCCCCTGTCCCTCCCCCCCTCTCACCTCCTCCCCCTGCCCCTCCCCTCGCCTCTCGCCACTCCCCCCGCCTCTCCACTACTACACACGGATCCTATTGCGACGTTTACGTACCGACGTTTAGCGCCCGCTTAGCGTTAATCGTCGGTATGACAAGCGGGTTTCGTAAATCGTCGCTATATAGCGACTTTTGCTAAAAGTCGCTATATAACGACTTTTACAAGTCGCTATATAGCAACACTGAGACAAAATATTATAGCGACGTTTTTACAGAGAGTTTTTTTTTTTTTTTAAGGCCTTAAAAGTTAATTTTTTCCAATGATAAATTTTTTTAAATTTTCATACATGTTTGAGCTCATAGAGAATTAAAAAATGAGAGCATGTACATTAAGCCTTTGAAGCTCATATATTCATGTCCAAGTTTGAGATGAGAAAAATCAAATAAGAGCATTTACATCAACTGTTTCATCTTGAGCCAAGTCTAAGGCGCCAAGCAAGTCTATCTCCAACTCTATACCGAGTTGATCTCCTATATCATCATCATATCATCATCGTACTCTAGCATCGTACGTTCACCTAAAAGTATTTGATCATCTTCTTCAATAAAGCTTAAGTGTGGTGATTAATCTTGATGATTGTTGTCTTCTTCATCAATATCGTGATCTCCATCCTCCTCCCGTGCGATGTCATTATGCGCATCTTCCTCTTGCCTCATATGGTGATCTACATCTTCTTCGCTAGATTCATCAATTGGATCTAGCATTGGTAGTGGCATCTCCATATCCACATCTCGATCTTCAAAAATTTGCTTACTTCGTGGTGCAACTTGGATCACATACTACCATCTTGGATCAAAACGATCCGGATGAAAAATCACCTATATTGAAGATGGGTTCCAAATGTCGTCAATTATATATATATCAATGGACTTTAAAAATGAAAGCTTCGACTAATTAAATCATTAGTATGCACCTGCTCACAGTGCTCGGGAAGAACAAAAGTATCACTTTCATCGGTCCAATGTTTGGTGGAGTCTATTGTAAAGAGACTGCTACTATCTTTTCTCACTGTCGCATGGGGACCGTTGTAAGTAGTTCTAAACCATTTTACATCAAGAATGAAAATAGTAAATCGTCTGAAATCAATTTCATAGATGTCGCATATGGTTCCATAATAATCCAACTGTGAGGAGAGAAGATTGGTATCCGAAGCACTTGCTCGGCTATCTTGTGTGAAGTTAGCCATGACTCCCCAATCATACGTGACTCTCTTTGAATCGATGCGTTCCACGCGAAAATGTCGTCCATATGACCATAATGCACTGTACTTTTTCAACTGTAAAAGAGCATCATTAAAACAATGAAGATGCACCTATTTTATAGCATATATTGCCACAAATAATTACTTAATTACGTCAAGAGATAAGAAACTTACATGCACCATACATCCAGATGATAACTCCCGCTCGCACTCGTTTATTGTCTCTCCATCACGTTCGGCTTTACGTAGAGCTAGTTGTAGCTAATCAAGTGACATGTGAGTAGCGAGAAGGGCCAGATCTCGTGGATATGGTTGTGATCACCTGTACATTACTCTGAATCTCGTCCTTGCATTTATTCTTTCTGCTTTGGCCACTTCATATCTCTCAATCCACTTCTGCATCTCAGGGCTATTGAGGATACAAAACTTATTGAATTTCTCCATTTGCTCTTCGCTCATCTTTCTTTCAATCCCTTTTCCTTGGGGGACCTCGCCAATGATGCGATCATCATCCTTGTTGTGCCAAGCTTGCGGCATATCAGGATCCGTGGATGCAAGAAACTCTGTGATATATACTAATGACTCTTGCACAAGCCATCCCTCTACCATGCTTGCTTCTGGTCTTGCTCTTTGTCTTACAAACCCCTTTAAAGTTTTCATAAACTGCTCGAGAAAAAACATCCATCGATTATGAACGGTACCTGCTATAGCCACCTCATCAACTATGTGCACAAGCAAGTGGACTTGAGTTGTCATAATGCTTGAGGGAAAGTGCTTCTCAAGTAAGCATACGGCTTCAATGGATTCCACCCTAGCCTTCTCGATGCTCGATATAGAGATCTCTTTTTGAGATATCCACCTATTTCACATGTCCATGCATATGTAAGATATTTGAGATATCCACCTATTTCACATGTCCATTAAGAAAATACATAATGCGATTTGATAGTAAGCATACCTCACAATACCACAGATCTTGAATATAGCATTTCTAACATCTTCTTGTAAGCACCCTTTTATTGTAATTGGAAGGATGAACTATCAAAGCAACAATGAAGTCATGTCAACAATATAACATAATAATAATTACGCTAACGCATCACTATTGTCGGTACATTAATTCTACTTAGAATACCTGTAAGACCTTATGCCAATCATGGGACTTGAGGCCACTAAGCTTATTGTCCTTTGAAAATGCTCCTTTCAAGCAACGCATGTACCCAAATGGTAGCCCCCACATTCTTGAAGATATGCATGGGATCCAAGAGATGATTGATTTGTAACTGACCCCAATAAGGAAGCTCGTGAAAGATCGATAGCCTCTTCATACTAGGAGGAGGTTCCTCTCCATTCGCCCTCCAAGCTTGAATCCAATCACTTGCCTTCAAATATGATGGTGGTGGATCAAGCTGTCCTCCACGTGCGAGATCGTCGAGCGGAAGGTATCGAGCATGACCTTCATAAACATGTGGAACACCAACATGTGCAACACCAATGGGGGGTACAAGTTCTGGCTCCTCCCCATACATCCGCAAGTGGCGCATGATAATACGATGTTGATGTCGTACTTCTCGCTTGCAATGAGTGCAATGACAGTATAACCTCTCCATAAGCCACTTCGTGCTCCCGGGCATTGGCGCATCATCGGATGAGCTTCCACTCGTCCCTTCCATCTACACTTATAAAATCACAACATGAGCATGAAGAGGAGATATTGACAATTATAAAATAGCATGTTTGAGCTTCTCTTGAGGCCATATAAAAAAAGTGATAGTAAGCATCGCTATATAGCGACGCTCTATTAAACGTCGCTATATAGCGACGAATAAGCGTCGCTATATAGCGATGCTATGGGTTAAAACCCGAAACGATGAAACGCGCGGTGTTTTGATCAATCCATTTCCTAATCTCTCAAGTAAGCAACCCAAAATCTCCTCCCACCTATTTTCGATGACCTCCCATCTATTCCAAGCAACCTCCGACTCTATTTTCCACTCCTCACCCTTCTCCTACCTCTTGTACTCCCTCTCTATCCTTTCCCCTCTTTGGTTTCTTGAAAGAAAGTTCTTCAAGAGGTGAGTTTGTTTCAACAATGTAGGTTGTTTATTTGTTAGCTTTAGTTTTGTGAGTGTTTCTTCTTGTATTGCTAAACCTGTAAACTAGTTTTCATGCTTGTTTTGCAAGGATTGAAACAAAAAACGAGATTTCAAGAAAGAAAGAAAACTCACCTCTTTTTTCTGTATTTCTCTTCCTTCTCTTTCTCCTTGTCTCCTTAATCTCCTCCCTTCAAGAAGTTGCTTTTGTAATCTCCTCCTTTCACTAACATCTTATTTGAAAAAATGGGTTGTTTTCTCTCTTTTGTAGGGCCAGTCCACTACACCGAGCGGGACATACTTTTTCAGGTAAGTGCTTCCTCTTTTTTCCATTTATTATTTTTGTTATTTGCATTGGCCTGTAGCTAGCACCTTAAGTGCTAGCTGCAGTGATGGGCGTAGGAACCCTCTCTTCCCCTCTCACTCTTTCCTTCTTCCCCCTTCTCTTATTCTCCTTTTTCCCCCTTCTCTTTTTTCCCTCTTCTCTTATTCTCTCTTTCCCCCTCATCTCTTTTCCCTTCTCTCTTTCCTTTCCCTCTTATTCTCTATTTCCTTTCCCTCTTATTCTCTTATGCTTATGCTTCTCTCATTCCCCCTTCTCTATTTCCCCCTTCTCTCATTCGCATAAGCTCATGCTTATGCTCATGCATGAGCATGAGCTTATGCATAAGCTCCTTCTCTTTTTCTGCATGAGCATAAGCATGAGCTTATGCTTATGCTAGCATAAGCATGAGCATAAGCTCATGCTTATGCTCATGCATGAGCATGAGCTTATGCTTAAATTTCCGCATAAGCTCCTTCTTTTTTTCTGCATGAGCATAAGCATGAGCATAAGCTCATGCATGAGCATGAGCTTATGCTTAAGTTTCTGCATAAGCGTTGCTCTTATGCATGAGCTTATGCGGAAATAGAGAATGAGAGAAGCTTATGCTTCTCTCATTCTCTATTTCCGCATAAGCTCCTTCTCTTCTTCCGCATGAGCATAAGCTTATGCTTATGATTAAGCATAAGCATAAGCATAAGCTCATGCTTATGCTCATGCATGAGCATGAGCTTATGCTTAAATTTCTGCATAAGCTTATGCTTATGCATGAGCTTATGTGGAAATAGAGAATGAGAGAAGCTTATGCTTCTCTCATTCTCTCTTTCCGCATAAGCTCCTTCTCTTTTTCCGCATAAGCTCCTTCTCTTTTTCCGCATGAGCATAAGCATGAGCTCATGCTTATGCTTATGCTTAAGCATAAGCATGAGCTCATGCTTATGCTTATGCTGATGCATGAGCATGAGCTTATGCTTAAGTTTCCGCATAACCTATGCTTATGTGTGAGCTTATGCGGAAATAGAGAATGCCCGCGTAAGCTCATTCTCTATTTCCGCATAAGATCCTTCTCTTTTTCCGCATAAGCTCCTTATTTTTTTCCTTATGAGCTTATGCTTAAGTTTCTGCATAATCTATGAGTTTAAGTTTCCGCATAGAGAATGAGAGAAGATTATGCGGAAACTCATTCTCTATTTCCGCATAAGCTCCTTCTCTTTTTCTGCATGAGCTTATGCTTAAGTTTCCGCATAAGAAGAGAAGGAGCTCATGCGGAAAAAGAGAAGGAGCTTATGCGGAAATAGAGAATGAGTTTCCGCATAAGCTTCTCTCATTCTCTATTTCCGATAAGCTCATGCTTATCGGAAATAGAGAATGAGAGAAGCTTATGCGGAAACTCATTCTCTATTTCCGCATAAGCTCCTTCTCTTTTTCCGCATGAGCTCCTTCTCTTTTTCCGCATGAGCATGAGCTTATGCTCAAGTTTCCGCATAAGCTCATGCTTATGCATGAGCTTATGCGAAAATAGAGAATGAGAGAAGCTTATGCGGAAACTCATTCTCTATTTTCGCATAAGCTCCTTCTCTATTTCCGATGCCTATGCTTAAGCATAAGCATAAGCATAAGCTCATGCTTATGCTCATGCATGAGCATGAGCTTATGGTTAAGTTTCCGCATAAGCTCATGCTTATGCGTGAGCTTATGCGGAAATAGAGAATGAGAGAAGCATAAGCTCATTCTCTATTTCCCACTCTATTTCCACCTTCTCTCATTTCCCCCTTCTCTCCTTCTCTATTTTCCCTCATCTCTTTCCCCTTCTCTCATTCCCCCTTCTCTCATTCTCTATTTCCTCATTCTCATTCTTTTTTTTCCTTTTCATCTTCTTTCCCTCTTTCCTTTCCCTCTTCTTTCTTCTTGCCTATGCCTATGCCTATGAGAATGCTTATGTTTGTTTTTTTGTTTTTTGTTTTCGTGTTTGTGTCTATGTTAGACATGGGATCACGTCGCTCATCCGACGAGTACGGACAGCCTCGCAGGAGGAGAGCTCACGATCTATATGCTCCAGAGGACTTTGATTCCTCTCAGGCGACTACCCCGAGGACTACCCCTGGTCCGACTCCTCTCGAACCTAGCACTACGACTACCCCTGGTCTGACCCCTCTTCCATGTAGCACTGCGACTACCCCTCAGGGAACTCCTTTGCTAGCTGCGCATGGCTTTCTCGGGAGTCCCGACGAGTTTGTAGCACAGATGAGCGATGAGGAGGCAGCAAGATTCTTCTCTCTGCTCTCTCAGAGGACCTCCGAAATTCCTTCCCCTACATCGACGAGTGGATGTACTGCCCAGCCATCCCCTCGCACCCGTTCGACCGCGGGATCATCACGTGCGCATGCCTCCTGCAAGGGAAGGAAGAGTAGGACGGGCGGCTCATGTTGTGCTGACTCGGGAGATGTAGACGAGTCAACACACTCACACTCCTTTAGGTCTCCACTTGGTCCGGAGACACAGTATCAGTTAGGTCCCTTTCCCTCTCCTACTCCCATTGCTACTCCTCGCACCGGAAGCGGTTGCGCAGCTTCCACTCCTTCAGACTCTGCTACCGTCAGTCCCCCTTACTCATCAGGGGATCTCTCCTATCAAATCACATCTATCGGAGAGATAATAGAAGATAAAAAGGGCAAAGCAGTGATGGCCGCCATGAGGAGGTTGATGAGTCATCACTTCAAGAGCGGCATAAATACCGATTGGCGGTATCAAGATGCCCAAAAGAAGCAGGCGGTGATCGATGAGTTAAAACAAAGATACCCTAATCTGCCAAATGTGGAGTTTAATGACAATTATATGCTCGAGCACATGGGTTTTTTCCTAAAGCATTGTAGATTAACCTTGCGTACTTCCATTACAAAGGGGTTGGCTAAACCCAGCTGGGCAGACAAAGCTGATTGGAAGTAATTCAAGAAGCAACATAGGGACCCTCGTGAAATGTTCGAGGGTCAGAGGAGGGTTGCGAAGAGATGGTTGGACGTCGTAGGTACTTCGCACTTTGGTGCAGGCGGACGGTATGCATTCGAGGCAACTGTGGTAAGTCTACTTCTTCCCATTGAATGTATTTTTCTATTTGTTTTACTTACATATTACATGCACTTTAGCTAACTTCAACTCTCGTAAATTGGATCCACAACAAGCTGCGATGGATCGTCTTCCTACGGATGCAGAGACACGGCACGCATTTCGGATAGGATCAAAGTCGTGGTTCATTGAGCAAGAGGCAATGGGAGCGACAGTCGATTGGGTTGAGGTGGCTGCTCGCACGGTATAAGTCTACTCCTACTTGTAATCTAACTTTTTAATTTAAGTTCCAATCTAATTTTTGATCTATATGGTTCACTCTTAGGGTCAAAGCTCAAGCGTCCCATCATTGGAGGCGAGCGATCAACAGGGCCAAGGATCGGACGCAGGTGGCGAGGATGAGGGAGAAGACGCAGGTGTCGAGGACCAAGGAACAGGCCAACAAGACGAAGATGATTCGGATTCGGATGAGTAGTGGTAGTAGCATTTTTGTATATCCGCTCGTTTGAGCAATTTTGTATCGCCCTTTCGACAGGGTAATTTTGTTACAAACACTGTTGTATATGTCCGACATGTATATGCATTTGTTACTCATCATTTCACAAGAACAATTTTGTGTCACCCTGCAAGCAAGGGAAATTTTGTTATAAAAAAGTTTATTTTGTAATTACAAAAAAAAAAAGGATTAGTGGGGCTAAACAGGGCCAAAAGGAAGCCCTGTTTAGACCGACTAACCCTTTTTTTTTACTTTTGTTAATCGTCGCTATATAGCGACGTTTACCAATGTCGCTATATAGCGACGATTAACAGTGTCGCTATATAGCAACGTTTACATCGTCGCTATATAGCGACGATTATTACTGAATCTTATTAGATTTCGATCATCACACCACAAGGTGACACATGGCCTGTGTGCCACATCACCTTATCTATCACATGGTAGATAAGATGTCTCTCCTATTGACATGTGGCAATGCCAGCTCAAGCCACATGGAACATACTAACCACACTGCCACATCATTGTAATCACGTCAGCAAGCCATGTTAGTAGGGACATGTCACCTGCCACATCACCCTACCAGCTCATCTGCAACATCACCATAGCCACATCAGCATAGCCATGTCATCTATCATATCACCTGTGCCATGTCATCACTGCCATGTCATCAATGACACATCTACCATGTCATTACTACCACATCAATAGGCCACATCATCTACCACATCATCTGCCACATCCTCAGTGCCACATCATCACTACCATGTCAGCATTGCCACATCATCAACTGACATCATCATCTATGCCACCTCAACAGTGCCACCTCTACTGTCCTGTCAGCACTGACCTCTGTAAGCAAACACAGTGCTCCACAGTCACTGCATCTGACCACTCTTGCCACCTCAGCACATGGCTCCACTGCCACACCTCTTGCTAGGCATAGTGCCACATCATCATTGCATGTGACCCACAGTGGCACATCATCATTGAGCACCATTTGCACTCCTTTTGCCCCTCCACCTAGATCAAGTCATATCTCTTGATCTAGGAAGAATTTGAGGGCGCTCCAAAAGGGAAAGTCGCTCGTTTTTTCGTGCTCTATGTGCTCGTCACATTATGTGCACATTTCAGTGCAAGTTACACTCACATTTAAGCCTCGCCAACAAAACAACTTCATGCACATTTGCCTCTACATCGACACATCTGACCTAGCACTTAAAAAGAACAAAAGAAAAGGAATTATTTGATGTTCTTTCATCGATCAATGGTTGGTATAGATCTAGATCAGAGTAGACTAGATTTCCATAGAGGGGACACTTTGAATTTCCCCAAGTTGCCAATATAAGCCATGCTTGAAATTCCCGATTAGTACCTACTCAGAGTGAGTCCATATGCTTATATACGATTTCACATCATTACATTACCTGAAACTTTACGTTCATCAGTTCAGTGAGTAGACTTTAGAGAGTACAGAGGCTTTGCAGATTGTTTCAGTGGGCAGATAACACTTGATTTCACACACACATGCCACCATTGTAAAGCCTGTTCGGCTATCTCATGGCATTGTGCACATCATTTCAGCCTTGTAAAGCCTCTTGGCTATTCCTGGCATCATTGCCACAAGCCTTGTAATATAGATCAGATTTTATATATTGCAACTCTATCTTCACCGACGGTTCAGATATTTCACTTGCCACAGTCAGTGTATTTGCAGTTGATTCATACAGAGATTTTTATGACACTTATGAGTACATTTCATGCACTATGTCTACGACCAACAACCTCAATCTAGAGGCATTTGCTAAGTTAGACAACTCCACTTACGGTACATGGAAAGACTGAATGGAAACCATTCTTGTACTTCAGGACAAATGGGAGTATGTTGATGGGTCTACACCTAGACCATTGGCTGATCCAGCCACAAGTAGCTCTACTACATTTGTTGTCATAGCACCAGCAACGGGATCTACAATGGGATCTACATCTACACAAATAGTTTTTGCACCAGTAGCAGATCCTGCGATTGCCCGAGCTCAAGTAGAATAATGGGATAAGAAAGAAAAGTATGCCTATCATCTGATTAAGTAGAATGTGCAAGATGTCATGCTAGGACAGCTCACCACAGTCAAGACATCAAAAGAAGCATGGGATATGTTTGCAGCTCTCTACGAGTCCAAGAACACATCCAAGATTGTCACCTTGAGAAGCCAAATCAACCAGAGTTTTTGCAACTGTAGCGAAACAGGTCATGCTTATGTACTCCGCATAAAAGACTACAATAATCAACTTGCAGCAGTAGGAGAGACTATGAACCCCATAGAAATGGTTCAAGTCATTTTGAATGGACTAGCAGAGGGATACAAGAATCTAGTCCAGAGTATTGCCATCCAATGGAAAATTCTGACACTAGAAGAAATTCAGTCAGTTCTACTTGGTGAAGAACTCAGAACTCAAGCTATTCAAGCATGAAAACACAACAACACAAAGCAACTATAGACGCACTTGGTAGACGCGCAAAATAGCGGGCGCGTCTATAGGCGTTGCTCTAGTAGAGAAATTACGGGCGTGTCTATTAGCGCGGCTAAATGCTCGTCTATTTGCGCGTCAATAACCACGTTTATTTGCGCATTAGACCTGAGAAAATACGGGCCCGTCTAACATCCCGTCTATTAGCGCGTGTATTTGCGCGTGTATTTGCGCGTTTATTTGCGCGTTTACACTGAGACTCAGACGCACATTTAGACGCGGGGTTAGACGCGCTCCAGAGAATACAGAAAGTGAGATTTTGGTGTACATCATTGCTTTCCAAACACTGCCCATGATTACCAAAGCACATAAGTTTTTGCAAGCCCACATATACAAGAATTAAGGGAAATGAGGAGAATGAGACGATATGTAGAATAGTTTTGCCAATATCAATTGTGGGGCTACGGTTCAATCTCATCCTCAATGAGATCAACCTTTGCCAAACTATCTACTTCAAAATCCAAACAAGTGTTTAGATCTACAAATACATTCAACCCACTACTACTTGTGCCACTCATGTGCTCATCGAAATCAAGATCTCCAATGGTAGGCTCGTCCTCACGGGTAATGCCGGCCTCAATATCTATATCTCCTATCTCATGATCATCCTCCTCTCTTGTATCACGGTCATCATCATGTCCATGGGCATGATCATCCTCCATACGCTCCATATTAGTAAATGTACTATACATCACTTTGGAACGTGGCATAATAGGTATGACATGCCACCACCTATTATTATCCACCATTGGTTGATAGACAACCTAATTCAAACACAAATACAATCATGTTACTTTTCTTGCATCAAATATTTAAAAGCGAGTATTCTGTTCACATTGTTGCGGTAGTACTAGTGTGTCCTTCCTACTTTGCCAAAACTTTGTGGAGCCAATAGTTACAAAGCCACTTGCATGGCGTTTGATTGTTGCATTAGGGCCTCTTTCCACCACGTCCTTAAACCACTTTACATCCAAAACATACACAAAGAAGCATCGAAAGTCAAGCATAATGATATCTTGGATTATGCCACAATAATCATCCATGACTCCATTGGCTCCCTCAAAGCTAGCAATGATGCCGCAATCTTTTGTGTTTCTCTTATCATCAATCTGTTGTGTTCAAAAATGCTTGCCCTCACACCATATAGCATTGAACATAGTGCACTACACCAAGAAAAAATCAATTAAATAAGCAATCTAAATTATAAAAACCTCCTAACTTATGCATAACATTCTATATACCGACCTTGCTCATGCATCCCCTAGCATACTCCCATTCTTCCATTGTGATATGCATCCCCTCGTCTTTCTCTACTTTCTCCATTTCATCAAGTAGCCAATCCACATGAATATCCTTTGGAAGTGCTCTTAGACACTGAGGGTATGGCACACGAGATCCGTGGTGTGTATGAAAGAGGGCCCTTTCTTCTTGTCTTCTTGCCTTTGCATCCTCGTATCTTGTCACCCATCTTTTCATCACATCAATATTAAGCACGCAAAAGAGGTTGATACTATTATGCAACTCCATGTCTATTACTTTGTTGCGTCCTCTTCCTTGAGGCACAATAGAGGTCATCCTTAGGTCTTCATCATCTCTCCATAGTCGTGGGAGAGAGCTATCCACATCAACAAGAAACTCAGAAATATATACAAGTGACTCTTGTACCAACCAACCCTCGGCCATGCTACCTTCGGGTCTTGCATTTTGTCTCACGAAGCCCTTCAAGGTCTTCATGAAGCGCTCAAGGAAGAACAACCATCGTGCATGTATAGTACCGCATATAGCAATCTCATCCACCAAATGCACTATGAGATGTAGTTGGCTTGTGAGAATAGAACGTGGAAATGTCTCCTCTACTAAACAAACCGCCTCCACTGACATAACTCGAGCATTCTCAAGCGTGGTGGGATCTATTTCCTTTGAGCTCACATACCTCACAAGCTCGCCCATCTTGTAAATACAATCTTTCACGTCCTTGGATGCACTACGTGAAATGCTAGTAGGTAGTATGAACTGAACCCGCGAGGAGGTGGTTGATTAGTTGCTTATAGCTATTCATTCACAAATTTGAAAGGAAAAAGATATTATGCATATAAAATACTTACTTGGAGCATCTTGTGCCAATCATGATATTTCAAGCCATATAATTGCTCTACATCTCTTTTCTTGCTCTTTGTAAAGGCTCCCTTCAAACACCTCATGCATCCAGTGGGAGTACGAATTGTAGTAATAGCACGCTTCACCGTCGCCATCTCTAGCTTTGATAACATCCACGGTGCACGAGGCAAAAAACACGCCCATTTGGTCTCTCTTGAGGCCAAGCTTCACGCATCCTCCCTGTGGTACGTAGATCCTCCCTTATGCCTGCCGAATCTCGTGTCCCATTCAAATGCTCCCAAATGGTAGATGCCACATTCTTGAAGATATGCATGGGATCGAGCAGGTGATTGATCTTGAGGTGGGACCAATATGGTAAACGATGAAAGATGGAGTATCTAAACAAAATAAAGTGTTAGCGTGCAATCTTCACTTTCAACCAATATAGCCAATCTTTACTTCCAGCCAATAGTTACAAATCCTTACCGGCTCATGCCAAGTGGTGGAGGAGTCGTGGATCCATCCCAAATTCTCATCCAATCTCCCGCGGTGAGTGATTGTGGGAGGACTTCATTCCAAGGGGCAACATATCTAGGATGATCAGGTGGGAGAAATCGATGGTGATTCTCATAGATGACCTTATTCAATGCGTCTACCCGTGAGGCAACTAGCGAAGGACCACAAACAGGACATGCATGGTAACCCGATGTAGTGAGACCTGAAACAATAGACATATAAACAAACACCATATCAATAAATCCCGCACCATATCATCAAACACCTCCTCCTCCACGGCTTCATGGGGTAATGGTGGAGGGCTACTATCACCATCACTCCATGCATCCGTAACGGTCCCTCCTGAAGATCCCACCTCATATCGCCGACGCTTCGCCTCCTCACGATGGGCATAGGGTAACATGTGCGGGTGTGGCACTGCATCCTGTATCAAATTAAAACGGGATCATTATAACTCAAACATATGAACACCCATAGGTATCTCAATCAACCTTAACTTACAAATACTTACCCTGTTTATGGTCACATCCCATTCTCCATACTTTGAGATATGATTGAGCGTAATCCTGCGTGCACGATACATGTTTCCTCGACATCGATCACACAAACATTTGATTTTTTGCTCCAACCACATTTCACGATGGTGGATATGGAGGGATTCATCCTCATTGGAGCTGCTTGTTGAAGATAGAGACATCCTACAAACAAACAACCCACCAAATTTGTTGTTCTTCAAATGCTTAACTTAAAAACTCTACGTCACATCTAAATGCCTGTTTATCATCGCGTTTAATGTCGCGTCTACTTGCGCGTCTAAATGCCCATCTACTCTGTGTATTTAAACATGCCTGTAGATGCGCTAATAGACGCGACATTAGACGCGCTTTTTCTGTGTATTCAGATGCGACTATACCCGCGACTTTTAAACCTGCTTTTTGACACGCCGCTCGCTTTGCTTTTCTTTTAACTACTTAAACTTCGCGAGCGGCTTTCTTCCTTCTTTATTAGCAGTTCTATAGATTCGAAGCTTAAGAGAGAGCCTCCCATACACACACAGTTCCAAGCTTTCACTCAAGACAAAGGGACCGTACCTACACAGCTTGCTTCCAAGCCTAAAGAAGAGGAGGAGTACGAACAAGGAGAAGAAACAAGTTTGGAAAAGAAAGATCCTTCCATACCTTTTTCCAAGTAAGTCCTTTTGAAGTTGTTCTTGCTTGCTCTTTCCAGTTTTGTACTTTTTCGCATCCACGAAACGCAGCATCTAGGTATGAGCGACACGTTCTTTTGTCAGGCGAAACGTCCTTTCCCACTTTTGAGTATTCTCGACTGTCGGAGCGCATGTATACAGGCGTCTAAGGGCGCGTCTAAATGCGCATCTACAGGCACGTCTATTTGCACGTCTGGCTTGCTACAGACATGCACAGACGTGGATATAGACGCTCAAACAGACGATCTGTTAAATGGAAGTTTAAACAAATTGTTAGACGCGCTTTTAGACACGCTGTTAGACGGATGTTTGGACGGGCTGTTAAACACGCTTTTTAACGCATTGTTAGACGGCTGTTTTGATGGTCTGTTAAACGCGGTGATAGACGCGCTTTTACTTGAACTGTTAAACGCTCTGTTAGACGCGTTTATAGACGCGAAGATTAGACGGGTCTATAGACGTGCTCTGATAGAGCCTCTTTTTTTTTTTCCCCCTTTCTTCTCAGCTCCCAAAGTAATAGATTTGTTTATTTTTTTCCAGTTTAACATGTGGGGAGGAAGTGCTTCTAGCTCACCTGATCCGCGTGAATCGATATGGAAGGATTTATATAATATTTTAGGGCACCCTCCTAGTCCTGCGGAGTTATACGGGTATATGACGGGTACCCTTAACACTCCCCAGGAGTCGGCAGTACAGACTCCGAGCCACCCCACACCGCCTGAGATCACCCAGCGGAGTCCGCACAGCCGTCTTATGTCCCGTCTTATGCCCCTTCCCCCGTACCGTCTTATGCCCCTTCCCCCATGCCGTCTTATGTCCCTTCTGCCATCCTGTCTTATGCCCCTTCCCCCATGCCTTCAGGAGGTCCTTCTGCCTCAGCGAGCTGTCGATGTACTCCCCAGTCGTCGAGACTCGGTTCTCCAGCTACGAGTGGTCAGCGTAGTCCTGCGCAGTCCCCAGCTACGAGTGGCCAGCGTACGAGCTCGACACGACAGGGTGGTAGGCGTAGTAGCAGGGAGAGCGGTGGCGGATGCATGGCACAGTGCTTTGGGCCATGTGGCGGTGAGGAGGATGATGATTCCGATGATTTAGACGTGCCTCTGGGTGATGGTACGATTTATTATGACATCACCTAGACAGGAGGCATCTTGATGGATGCGTGGGGGAAGGATATAATGGCCTTCATGCGCTCTGTAATTGCTAACAATTACAAAGATTGCTTTATCCACTATAAAGACCACCCAAAGAGGTTGGCTGATGAGACCCTCGCTATTGTTCGCTCTAGGTATCCTAACCCCCCCAATCGCCAGTTCACAGATAAATGGGGGAAGTCAAAGATTGTTACGATACTTAGCAATAAAAGATCTTCCCTTAAGAGGCAGGCACTAGCGGAGCTTGCCAGACTTGAGGCAGGTCAACCTCCAAGGGGCCCGCCCCACACCGCTCAGAAGCGTGAGTGGAAGAAGGCAATGAAGTCAGCGAGGGAGGAGCCCAGTCTGCAGCACGTGGAGGCACGGAGGATCCAGATGGAGGAGTATGGGAGCGTGCATTTTGGAGCAGGGGGTGTTGAATCATGGGAGGCCCAATTTGTAAGTATCAATCTCAAATTATATTGCTTATGTAGTTTATTAGGAGGTTGGTTGTTTCTTTGTACTAATCCTTCCACAAAGTGTATCGCGGTCATGCAGCTTGAGATCGTGGGCAGATACCCTACTCCAGTGGAGACAGCCTACCACCGCCACCATCGCAGAGGAGATACATGGAGGCACTTCTATGATGACGGGTTGATTACTGAGGAGCAGTATACCCGAGCGACTGGACATGCCCCCAGGTATTTGAAAGTAATTAAATAATGCCAAAATTTTAAGTAAAGATTTGATTTTTCATACATTGATATATGTTGTCCCTTGTTTACAGGGCGCCCCTGCACAAGACGACGAGGAAGACGAGGAAGGAGGTGCAGAAGGGAGCGCAGAAGGCAGCGCATCAGGGAGCATGGAAGGCAGCGAGGATTAGTCGTAGAAGTAGTGCTACTATTCTTTTTTGTACTTAAAGCCATTGGCTTGGCTTCGTGCCTCTTGTATATAGACTCCTCTTATTTTTTGTACTTGAAGCCACATGACATGGCTTAGCTTCCTTATTTTTTGTACTTGGAGCCACATGACGTGGCTTAGCTTCGTGCTATATGTATATACAAGCACTTTTTGAGCTTTCAATTTTATTGCGTTTTGGAGTTGTAATATTTTATTTGGAATTGTAATTAAAATGAGGTTGGCTGTAAGAATTGAATTACAGAATGTGGATATGGGATTCTTGTAACTATACAGCATACACAACATACACAGTATTCTGTAAAATTTAAAATAAAAAAAAAGGCGCATCTATCAGTGCGTTTACAAACGCGTTTATATTCGCGTCTGTCTGTTCGATATGCGTCTATACGTGCGTCTATCAAAGCGTTTATTTGCACGTCTATTAACACGTGTATGAGCACGTCTATACACGCGTAAGTCTGATATATAGACGCGCTAATAGACGCAGGTCTCCTGACGTGCAAATAGACGTGCAAATAGACGCGCCCGTAAGTTTTTTATTTAGTTCATGAAACGCATCTGTGCGTGCGTCTATGGGTGCTTTGTCTTGTTGTGAAAGGTCATTCTAATGTTCAGGCATTCACATCTTGAGACAGAAGCAGAGGCAGAGGTAGATCATATCAGAAAAGTGATCATCATTAATAAAATCAAAGTCAGCATCAACATCAGCATCATCATCATCCTCAGCAACATCAAAATCAGTAAAGAGGAAATCATTCCAACCAAGGAAGATTTCAAGGATGAGGGAATTCATCCACCAATGTGTTAAACATTCAGTGCAACTACTATCACAAGTTCAGACAGTACTATGAAAGAGATTGCCACAAGAAGCAGTACGACCAAGGTGGTTAATCCAACAGTAATCTAGGGAATTCTTGAGGCAGAGGAAATCATTGTGGTGGACATTCTAGTCATAGTCATTTTGCAAATGAACATGGAAATATGTTTCTTGCAAGTGAGGAAACGCATCAGACTGATACACTGTATCCAGACATTGATTACAATCCCAAAGAGGATCTCAGCTATCAAGTCTACCAAGTGGAACAGGATCCTTGGTACATCGACAGCGTTGCATCATCTCACATGACAAATCATCAAGAATGGTTCACAGAAATGAAGCCATTAGAAGGACAGAAAAATGTCATCTACACAGCAGACAATACACCGAATGCACTTCAAGGAACATGTGTCACTGGTATGAAAGGATTAGTGAAAGATGTACTCTATGTTTCGAAGCTTAGCAAGAACCTCTTGTCAGTAGGTCAAATGACAGAACACAATTATAGAGTCATCTTCGATGGTGATGAATGCACTATGAGAGACAAATCCAAAAGATGTCAGCTAGTAGCAAAAGGTGTCAAGGAAGGATGCTTATACAAAATACTAGCTACAGTACCAGATAAGCATTCCATGTCAGCTCAATCACAACAAATGCCACTATCTGGAAAATGGCACAAGAGATATGGTCATGTCAATTTCAAGTACTTGTTAGATCTTAAGAATCAGAATATTATGGCAATTGGGATTCTGAAGCTACAGTTTCTTGGAAAAGTTTGCGAAGCATGCTGCTTCAGCAAACAAAAGTGAACCAACTTTGGCAGAACTACCTCTCATGCATGAGGTATATATTCTTGATTTGATACATACAGATGTATGGGGTTATGCCCAGACCCGCAGCATCAATGGTTCACTTTATTACTTGACTTACATCGACAACTACAGCAGATATTGTTGGGTCTACTTTCTGAAAGAGAAATCTGAGTGTTTTCCAGATTTCAAGAATTCAAAGCCATGGTAGAAAACCAAATAGGCAGAAAGATCAAAGTCATGAGATCAGATAGAGGAGTGAATACATGTCTTTAGCATTCCTGAACTTTTGCAGAAATCACAGCAATCGAAGACAATTCACATGTGTAGATACTCCTCAGCAGAATGCAAGAGCTGAAAGGAAGAATGGGACTTTAGCGGACAGTGCTAGAGAAATGCTTACTGAAAAGCATCTTCCGAATCAGTATTGAGTAGAAGCAATAGCCACTACAAACCTCCTACAAACTATTTGCTTAATCGACTTCCTACCGAACCGATACAAGGTATGACTCCTTATGAAGCATTCACTGGACACAAGCCACACATTGGGCATCTCTGCATATTTGGTTGCATAGCATATGCCCACATACATGATGATCATCACAGGAAATTGGATGCGAAGTCATGCAAATGCATCATGGTTGGCTACAGTGAAGAAAGCAAAGCATACAAATTGTATGATCCCATCAACCGCAAGGTCATTATCTCCAGAGATGTAATCTTTGATGAGGAATTAGAATGGAAA
Organism: Dipteris shenzhenensis; assembly: GCF_047967505.1. Lineage (NCBI taxonomy): Eukaryota > Viridiplantae > Streptophyta > Polypodiopsida > Gleicheniales > Dipteridaceae > Dipteris > Dipteris shenzhenensis. The sequence continues at coordinate 48,127,752 of NC_141600.1, read as the reverse complement.
ACCTCACCTACACAAGAGATGGAAGCATCGACTTCACAGTCATCTACTGAACAGGTTGATGAAGAAGAGCAAGAATTGCCAGCATCTTGAGGGAAGGTGTTGAGAGTTCACGCTCAACATCATGTGATCACGTGTGCATAGCACCATCATGTGATCATATGTGCATAGCACTAATCTTATAGAGTGCTATAAAGGAAAGGGTTAGATCCCCTAACCCTAACCCTAAATAGATTTGTATATATTCTATTTTTTCAACTAAATCTAGTGTACAGGTAGTCATTTGTCGTGTGCTCTCTAGCTGTGCCCTCTCTCCTCATCTCCACTCTTCTCCTCTCCCCTCTTCATATTTTGTCAACTCCTATTATGTGATTCCTTATTTCTTCAAAGAGGATGGGTGCCTAATGGGGCCTAGATTTGAAGATTTTTTAGGTGTCTAAGTAGTGCAATTTTGAATGATTACATGGTTGCATGTATGTATAGAACTAACCTTTGATGCTTTTGAATAAATTTTCGTATCCTATACTATTTAGGATGCATGCTTCCTAGCATTGAAATGATTTAACAACCTCATTCAAAATGTTCATTCCTTATTACTTTAGTCTCATATTCAACTTTTCAATGTGTACTATTGGTTGGAGACCAGTTTTATCAAATTCCATTCGATAATGCATAAGTTATGGATAGGCAAGTTACCAATATACAATCAATGTGGCTGCACTCAAGCTTGCAGTGACCCTATTAATAACTATTTATTAGTATTAATAACTATTTCAATTACATCAACTAATGAATAATCTTAGTTTAGAGTCGTCAAATTATTTTAAAAACCTAATCCATCTACTTTTAAAAATTAATTCTAAAAATAATAGAGTAAAAACCAACAAAATTCAACATAATGATAACTAAATCTATATGATACAAGCCATTATAAAGTGAGCCCCATAATTTGCATAAGATACTTTTTGGCGTTTGAAGCTTTGTTAGACCTTTTGGAATCCCTTTTGTTTTTTATAAGACTCAAACAATGATTCATATAGAGAGCACACGAATCTCAAAGATAGAGAGCACCACAATGGTACCATGTGTGTGTGTGTGTGTGTGCATGCGCACGCACATGCGCATGCACCCATGGGTGTGCGCATGATACTGTGCTCCCACCATGCAGTGGTATTATACAACATTATAATTTTGAAATATCATGTGATAAATTCAAATAATTATATGCAATATTTATATTTCGTGCATGGTAATTAGTTGTAATTGGTAATCCATTGTAAATCATCCTTTTTTTGAAATCAAACCTAGACCAATTTTTTAAATGAATCAATTTAAATTTCCACAAATCCTTGTAGTCTCATAGACCTTCACGGTCTCCCGAAGACTTTAATAAACTTTCTTTCTTTCTTTCTTTCAGGCATTAGCATCCTCGAGGTATGTGTTATGTGCAACTTGAATTATAGTAGATGTGACATATTTAACATGGCATGTAGTAGTAATGTAGACTTTGGTAATAGAACCAATAATGAGGTACCATTTGATGATTGATTGATTGATTGATTGAGAGAGAGAGAGAGAGAGAGAGAGAGAGAGAGAGAGCGAGAGATTACAACCCTTCATGATCATGATTTTCAAAATCATAATTTTAAATAGATTACAACTCTTCATAATTTTAAAAAGATTAGAACTCGTCATGACCATGACTTTCAATAAGCATATTTAAAACTTAAGTGGACGGTTCAAATATCTATTAATGATTTGAAGTTTTGGGGAAACAAAGGGCCCTAGGGCACAAACATTCTACCACACTCGCTTGGCGAGCAACTTTAAAGATGAATATCACATAAGGTTCCTACAAGTACATGTGAATGACTATAATTTTCTTAAAACATTAAAAGCAAAGGCTTTTGTAACTAAAGTAATGGGAGGAAATATCCATCAATTAAGAGGACCCCCAGCAAGAGAAAATGCCTATTAAATAATTAGTTGAGTGAGGGGGAATCACAAAAACTAACGTTTAAGCTAAGGTTGATACAACAACCGATCGATGTGATATAAGAAAGTGGTGTATGAGTGGCGGTGGCATGTTGGAGAAGCGGCTGGGTGGAGGTGGCATATTGGGGAATCTTTGGGTTGTGCTTCTAGTTGCTTCGAGAATTCGTAGCTTTCTGCCCCTTTTGATTGCTTCTAGGTAGTGATATAAGAAGGACAAGAGGTAGAGGGGAGGAGAAGGCCTAGTGATGGAGGGGAGGAGAGGCAGAGAGGAGCAATAGAGAGGAGATGGCTCAGCGTCGGGCAGGAGGCAGGAGAGCAGCATAGACATATGCAAATTAATGCTTAATTGAGAATGAATGAGGGGGGGAGGACCGATACACTAATTAATTAATTGATTTAGGCAAAGGATTGATTAGGAGTGATCATAATGAGAATATCATATGAATATTCATCAATGAATAAAAGTAAGTTTGGGTGTACAAAGATTATACTATATTGGCTTGGCCAACAACTTTGACGATGAATATCAGATAAAATTCTATGAGATATGAATACCTATGAAAAATACGGAATCTTTGCAAACGATTAAGTAGGAGAGCACTTGCATTCTTGAGAAAGGGCATTTATATGGGGGTGTACTATTAAGAAATCCTCGATACAACGTGCACTCAAGGGGTATTTTAAAGACTGCTTCTCTATGGATTCTCAGGGGGTTTACCTCCAAATATTTTAGTGTACCATGTGCATTAAAAAGGAGGCATATTTCAATCCCACTTTTGAGAAAAATTTAATAGGTTTACAATAACAAGAGGGGTTTTTAATTCAACCTTAGGGAAAATTCCGTTAGTTCTCATAAGTAAAGAGGGGGGATTTCATTGGTGGGGGAAATTTTAGCTGATGGGTTTTTTAAATACCCCTTGAACGCATGTGATACCTAGGATTTCTTAGTATTGCACCCCCTGAGTATGGATTTTGTACAAATAGAACAACCCCTTTCTCTATATACAATTTTTTTTTTCAATTAAGAAACCTATACTTAAATTTGAGTTAAATTTTTGAACTTAAAACCTTCCATTTGAACACACATAGTATACTAAAGATTATTGGGTGAACCCCTTAAGGGTAATTAATTGAGAGATTATATATATGCATCTTAATGAGATCTTAATAATGGGATTTATTCACTAATTATTTGAGTTTGTGAAGGTTCTTAATAAAATCCCTATCTAGAATGTGGCGACTTACACTTGATGCAAGGAATAGACATGCTAGATAGATGGTCCTTTGAATAGTGAGCCCCCTAAGTGTGCACATTAATAGGAAAGGAGGGTCTTGAGGAAAAAGTGAGAGTTGAAGGTGTCAATGATATAAATTTAAGATGTTGAAGAGGCAGCAAGTATTCAAGGACATACATACATAAATATGTATGTATGTAATGTACACACACACACATACATGATATGTGTGTGTGTGTGTGTGTGTGTGTGTGTGGGCTTAATACAATAATTTTTCCATGAAGAGGATTACTAAGAGATTGTGCACTACATTTCAAATGAAGATAATACGCCATCATGTTGAGGTTTGGATGAGAGCATGACTACAAGTAACACACTATTCAAAAATTTTGGACTTTTGTAAAGTCCAATTTGAGAAATGGACTAACAAACAGTCCAAAAATTTTGAATATACTAGTAATGTTGTTTTTTGAACTAGATTTGACAACTCCAATTAAAAGATTTGGTGATTAAGTACTAAGAACATCAATGCATAACCAAATCTCTTATAGAGGTGATCTACATAAACATATTCATAACTTCTTATGAATTGAGCTACTATCACCTAAGAACATCAATAGATGACCAATTCTCTTAGAAAGGTGGTGTAAATAAACACCTTTATGTATAAGTGGTGTGCACACACCTTTATGACCATTTCTTTTATAAAGGTGGTGTACATAAACCCCTTAGAAAGGTAGTGTACATAGATCCTTTTATGTGTAAGTGGTGTACATATACACCTCACTTGGTATTACTAGGTTCTTGACTAGTAGGCTCCTCTGGAGTCTATAAAGTCATGGTTGAAGAACCATCTATGCCTCCTGGTAACTCCTCTTGGTCATGCTTTGCCTCATCCATACCTTCTTTGGGTAAGGCTTCCTTGCTTGATCCACTTGCATGTCCTTCACCCAAGATTAAAGGTGCCTTCCTCACTTTTAATTTCAAGGGAAGTTCTTCCACCTCTTTAGCCTTACCTTTTCCTATGACATGCTATACTACTACTTCTTGTTGCCACGAGCCTTCCCGTATGATGAGTGGAACCTCCTTGACTCTAGTTGATAATTGATCACCCTTATTGTTTGTGTGAATTTCTTCTTGGCGTAAGTCATCAGATGCAGAGCTTTCATCCTCATCATCACCTGAGCTAGAATCATCACCCTCAGACTCACTACCCTCATCTTTGACATTTTCCTCACTACCCTCTTCTTTGACATTTTCCTCTTCAAAGAAGGTAGTTCAGCTCTAATATGTGTCAAAGAACTCAATATGATGGGTGGTATCAATGACATTTACATTTCTACCTTGGCATAGCAATTTCTCATCAGCAAAACCCATTCGATACAATGCTACTTCCCACCCATCATTTCAGTAAATTCTTTGTCATCTCTAGTATCACATCAGGATCCATAAGCTTTCTGTAATCCACCATTGCAGCATCAAGTTTAACCTTATTGTCCTCAAAGTAATGAAGCTCGAGAGTCATTAAAGGAATTTTGATTAGATTGCCACCACCCCTGGATAAGAAGCACATCAAGAAAGGCTGCAAGTCTTGAATGGCAATGCCTTCCAAGACATTCATATGATTGCATAGGACTATACCATGGTATACTTTTGAAAGTAAATACCCAAATGTAGATGTCAAACTCGCATACAAGGCATCCCTTTGTGATTCTATCATGAACAGGAGCAACGTTGATCTTTTCTTATCTGCCATAGGACCTTCTATGATAAACCGCACAAGTTCAACTATCCGTGACACTGCAAGGTCTTGGAATTCATCTATAAAAAATACACATGGCTTCTCCCAAGCATGACCACTCATTGTTATGAAATGCTCTGTATCAATGCCATTGATGTGTGCAAAATTTGTATCATTCTCTGATAGCAAGATATCATAGGAGAAGCTGAATGGAGAACCATCATCTAAACCACCAATTGCTCTACCTTGGGCAGTGGGCTACAAGGCCTTTTTCTTGATGTCCATATATTATGTCTCAACAATCTTTGGCATTTTAGCTCTTAGATCCTTTGTTGGTGTGGCATCTGCATCCATTGAAGTCAACCACTTTCTAGCCCATGTCTTATCAAGGAGTTGACCTAGGCTAAGTGCTTTCTCCTTATTTACATTAATTGACTTGCCAGCTAGCTTATCATCAGATTTCAATAAAAACAATAGTGCCGAGAGAGCAGCCTCACTTTGAATCATTTGGGTGACCACTTCATCCAAGATGCTATGCTTGCTCTTCTTTCCAAAGAAGTAGTCACCTCTTAGGATCTTGTTGCATACTTCTTCATTATTGCATCTGGAACAAACCTTAATGCTCTCCATCAAACAATAGACATCGTTTAATTATTTCTTTCCTTTGAGTTGCAGTGTGCTCTGGTACCTCAAAGGATATCTTTCATGTTTCATATGCTTGGCAAACATCCACCATGCTTTGAAACACTGAGTCCTCGCAGAAGACAATGCAAGTAAAATCCTTGTATCTTGCAATGGCAATGTTCAGATCCTTTGCCTCAACCTTATTACTTGGTATGCCTTGCGTATTGCTTACAACACCTTTCAAGCATCTATAGAACCAAGTCCTCTTTGCCAAGTACTCAGATGTAGGTCTCCTGCCCTTCACTGTTTGTGGCTTTCCACAGCCCACCCATAACTCCCTTGCCTTTATCAGGATCTCAGAAAGAGAAGAGCTTTTTTAAACCTAAATGGAGCAGAATTTAGCCTTTCTGATTCTAGAATGTACTTCGAGTCATCGTTAAATATGCATACCTGACAAATGACCCGTTGAAACTTTTCCGTCCACTCAATCTGTGGCAAGTTTCCTTTTCTTCCCTCATCAAGGGTGATCCTGCAAGCTTCACAAAAGTGTTTCCCATCAATGCGCTCACACCTGCATCTTTCCAAGAATCTATTCTTTGCCAGCATGTATCTCTTCTCGATGTCAGTCCCATATCGGCTTTGGTAGAAAGACTCTCCACAAACAAAGTCACTCCTTCTAAAGTTCTCAAAAGCATCAAGAAAGTCCACGCGCTTTTGAAATGTGACATCAGGCAATGTAGGATCATCTTCTTGAAGTCTCTTAAACACCATAGGACGAAGAGTGATATTAGTGGCAACTGGAGTTCTTGTTTTCCTCATATCTTCATACAATTTGCATGCAAATGTCTTATCTAGCTTTTTTTAATTTGTGAACAACGAAGCTCAATCAATAAGCATTTGGCCACGCTAAATTGTGAAAAACTCCAAATGTACCCCTCATCCTCTGGAGGATGTAAGTCTGCCACACTTATAGAAAAGTCTGCGAGACTTGTATCTTCTTCTTGCAGATCCTCTTGATCATCACTATCTAATTTCTCGCCTATCTAATTTCTCGCCTGGTTTTAAATAACTTGCACTGGAATGATCTGCACTTGAACGATCCTTGTTCCTGTAGTTACAGCAGTCGATGGTGTAGATACAATTGGAGATACTGTAGCTACTGCTGTAGATATTGTAGTTACTCTTGCCGGAGATACCGTAGTTATCGCCACAAATATTGGTGGTACAACTTGAGGGTTACATGTTATAGATGGCATACTTACTGCTGTTGAAGGTACAACACCACCACTTGGAAATGCATTTAACATTTTCTTCAATGCTTCCAAGGCACTAAGTAATTCTTGGGATCCCTTAATTGAATCTGGTAAGGGCTTCAAGAAGTGCTTGTACATAACTCGTAACTTGTAGACCACATCGTCATTCTTCTCTTTTCACACAACTTCTATCAAATTATTTTCTTTAATGTTGATGGTTGAGACCATGCCACCTTTTCTTACTACCTCTGGAGAATATTTCACGCTTGACACATTCTCGGCAGTGATCACCAAAAAATACTTTGATTTGCGCTCCATAAAATACCAAGCATGTTCAAGATATTTGAAAGACACCTTGGAATCAAAACTCAAAGCCATAGTTTTCTACAAAGCAATCAAAAATAAAAAAAGAGAATAACAATGATTTTCAAACTCAAAATATTAAAAAAATTGCTAGTTAAATATTTAAATATTAAAATTTAATTAAAATTTTAAAAGTTTAAATATATTTTTATATTTCTAGATACTATTTTTTAATGTAATATTTTTTTACATAAATAATTTAATTCAAAATATTTTATAAACATAGATAAGAGAATTTAATTTAATTTATTTTTATTTTTATTTTATTTATTTATATATCTATATATTTAAATTTTACTTTTTTTTCCTAAGAAAATTTAAATTTTATTTATTTATTTAATTTTAATTTTTAAATTAAATTAAATTAAATTTATTAATTTATTTTTTAAAATATTTTATTTTATTTTAATTATTTATTTATATATTTAAAATTTAATTTAATTTTTTTAACTTTTTTTATTTAACATTTTTTTTAAATTAAATTATTTAAATTTATTTTTTAGTTTTTTAAAGCCCCAAAGGACCCCCACTTAAGGAGAGGAGGGGATTAACCCCCCAACCCCTTGCGTGCGCAATAGGTTGGGAGATTAATTCCCCTGCCCTCCCCTCCCCTCCTCTCCCATCTGCCCGCCCCTCCCCTCTCCACTCGCCTCCCTGCCTCTCCCCTCCCCTCCCGTCTCCCCTCCCCGCCCCTCCCCTCTCCTCCTCGCCCCTCTCACCTCCCCTCCCCTCTCCTCCCCGCCCCTCTCGTCCTCCCCTCGCCCCTCACTTCCTCCCCCCGCCTCTCGCCTCCTCTCCCCTCACCTCCCCCTGTCCCTCCCCCCCTCTCACCTCCTCCCCCCGCCCCTCCCCCCACGTCTCGCCCCTTCCCCGCCTCTCGCCTCCCCGCCCTTCCCCTGCCCCTTGCCTCCCCTCTCGCCTCTGGCCACCCCTCCCCCCCCTCTCGCCTCCTCCCCCCGCCTTTCGCCTCCCCGCCCACCTCCCCCACCCCTCGCCTCCCCTCTCGCCTCCCCCCCACCCTCCCCCTGCCTGTCGCCTCCCCTCCTCGCCCCCCTGCCCCCCTCACGCCTCCCCTACCGTAGGAGGTCCGTTGCAGGGAGGCCGGAGGGGCGAGAGGGGAGGGGAGGGGCGAGAGGGGAGAGGGGGGGGATTAGCCCCCGCAACATGTTGCATCCGCAACAGGTTGGCCCGCGCGGGCCAACCTGTTGCGCACGCAATATGTTGGGGGGGTTAATCCCCCCCCTCCCCTCCTCTCCCCTCCCCGCCCCTCCCCTCTCGCCTCCCCTCCCCAGCCCTCCCATCGCCCCTCCCCTCTCCTGCCCCATCCCTCCCCTCTCGCCCGACCCCTCCCCGCCCCGCCCCTCTGCTCCCCTCTGCCTCGCTCCTCCCCTTTCGCCTCCCCTTCCTGCCTCGCCCCGCCCCTCCCCTCCCCACACCTCCCCCTCATCCCTCGGAGGGGGAAGCGGGAGAAGAGGGGAGGGGAAGTGGGAGGAGAGGGAGGAAAGGACGGGAGGGGAGGGGAGGGGGAAGCGAGAGAAGAGGGGAGGGGAGGCGGGAGGAGAGGGGAAGGGAGGGGAGGGGAGGAGGAAAGGAAGGGAGGGGAGGGGGAAGCGGGAGGAGAGGGGAAGGGAGGAAGGGAGGGGAGGGGGAAGTGGGAGGACAGGGGAAGGGAGGGGAAGGGCAAGCAGGAGGAGGAGAGGATAGGGGAAAAGAGGAGGAGGGGAGGGGAAGGGAGGAGAGGGGAAGGGGGAAGCGAAAGGAGGAAGGAGGGAAGGGAGAGAGGAAGCGGGAGAAGAGGGGATGGGAAGCGGGAGGAGGTGGGAAGGGAGGAGAGGGGGTGGGAAGCAGGAGAAGAGGGGAAGGGAGGGGAGGGAGGAGAGGATGAGGGAAGGGAGGGACGGAGGGAGTACCCGGGTGGGGAGGTGGTGCAGGAGCTCCAGGAAAGTTGTGAGAGAGAATGAGGAGAAGTGGAGTTTTATAGGAAATGGGTAGCTTTTAGGTAAAGTCGGCTTTTTTTAGTATTTTAGGTTCTTTTAGTTCTTTTAGGTTCACTATAAGTACAAGGTTCTTCATTCTCTCTTTCATTCAAAGTTCATTCTTTCACACTCCACGCTTCTCTCCTCTCATCAACCTGTTGCAGGATTAATATCAGAAATCCATTTATAATATTTTTACTCTATAATATAATAAATTTTTATTAACTAATATTAAAATATAATTTTGCTAAAAATATATATTGCTAATCTATAAATTAATATAAATATTATATAATTATTATATATATATATATATACATTAATTAAAAAGTATAACAATGAAAATATTTTTGAATGGGAAGTCTTATAGCATATGTGCTTTATATAATACTTATGCTTAAAACAACGAAGAATTAGTGAATGTATTTGTAAGATAGTTCTTAGTATGAAAAATCACTATAATATTCTTCCTGCTATTAACTAGAAATTAAATTTTAGTTTTAATAAAAATATATATTATTAACTTAAAAACTAGTATAAATATAATGTAATTATTGTATAAATTTAAATAAATATATAAATTATTAATATTATACATCAATAACATTTAAAATTAGGTATATTATATACTAATAACCTTTAAATTTTAAAAAGGTATTCAATCAAAGAATGGAATTAATTTAAAAAATAAGAAAATATGAAAATTTACATAAGTACTTTTAGCATGTATGCTTTTCTTCCATGTGTATAATACTTGTTAGTCAAAGAATGAAAGTTAGATAATGTATTTGTAAGGTAGGCATTTAGAACCATAGAATCTAGAACAGGTTTACCATACTTGCTTATCTTTGTTACAAAACTACAGTATCATTGAATCCATATCATTTTAGCAACCACCAGATATCCATGGTATGAATCCATGATATGGAATACATATTTCTTATGAATATTTCTTATCACACACTTCTTCATCTCTTCTAATACACCATGCAGCATGAATGTAAGAAAATATCAATCAGTGTGCTTTTAGCCTATGTGCTTATCCCTAATAAGTAGGATACTTTAACCAAGTAGACTTATAATTACTTAAAGTAAAGCCTTTGCAAAGGATCGTACCTAGTATTGGATATATCCAACCTGTTGCATAAATCAAGAAAATTGCACAAATAAAGAATTTTCTTGATTTGTGTAAGATTGGATATATGGTTGGTTGGATAAACTTTAAACAATTAATACCAAAACATCTTAAGCACTGTAAATCTTAAACTTTAAACATTTAATTCCTAAATCCTAAACTCCTAAATAATAAATCCTAAAGCCTAAACCCTAAACTCTAAATCCTAAATCCTAAATCCTAAATCCTAAACCTTAGCCCTAAACCCTAACCCTAAATCCTAAATCCTAAATCCTAAACCCTAACCCTAAAATACAACCAAAATTTAATGAATTTTTTTAATTTGTGCAACAGGTTGGATATATCCCCTAACCTATTGCTCAACTCTTGCTCAAGCAACAGGTTGGGGGATATATCCAACTTGTTGCACAAATCAAAAAAATTGCACAAATCAACAGATTGGATATACGGTTGGGGATGCACCCCCAACGTGTTGCTTGAGCATTGCTTGAGCAATAGGTTGGGGGGATATATCCAACCTATTCCACAAGTCAAGAATTTTCTTAATTTGTGCAACAGGTTGGATTAAGCAACAGGTTGGGGGATATATCCAACCTATTGCACAAATCAAGAAAATTTCTTGATTTGTGCAACAAATTGGATATGCCTCCCAACCTGTTGTAAGAGGTTGGGGGTGCACCCCCAACCTGTTGCTTGAGAAACAGGTTGGGGGATATCCAACCTATTGAGCAACAGGTTGGGGGATATATACAACTTGTTCTACAAGTCAAGAATTTTCTTGATTTGTGCAACAGGTTGATGAGGTTGGGGGTGCACCTCGGATATCCAACCTATTGCACAAATCAATAATCTTCTTGATTTGTGCAACAGATTGGATAGATCCCCCAACCTGTTGCTCAAACAGGTTGGATATATCAAGCAACAGGTTGGGGGATATATACAACTTGTTCTACAAGTCAAGAATTTTCTTGATTTGTGCAACAGGTTGATATACCCCCCAACCTGTTCCATAAGTCAAGAATTTTCTTGATTTGTGCAACAGGTTAGATATATCCCCCAACTTGTTGCTCAATCCAACATGTTGCATAAATCAAGAAAATTCTTGACTTGTGAAATAGGTTGGATATATCCCCCAACCTATTGCTCAAGCAATAGGTTGGGGGTGCACCCCCAACCGTATATCCAGTCTGTTGCACAAATCAAGATAATTCTTGATTTATGTAATTTTTTAATTTGTGCAACAGGTTGGATATATCACCCCAACCTGTTGCTTGAGCAACAGGTTGGGGGATATATCCAACCTGTTGCACAAATCAAAAAAATTCATTAAATTTTGGTTGTATTTTAGGGTTAGGGTTTAGGGTTTAGAATTTAGTTTTGGTTTAGGGTTTAGGATTTAGTGTTTAGGAGTTTAGGCTTTAGGGATTAAATGTTTAAAGTTTAGGATTTATGGTGGTTAAGATGTTTTGGTATTAATTGTTTAAAGTTTATGATGTAGGGTTCAGGTTTAATGCCTTCTGTGCTAGTTTTAATATAAAAGTTATTAAGTAATAATAAGCTCAATGATTATTTATTATGTCTTTTTTTGAGCTACTAATCTATTTTTGTACATAGAACAAGTATTCACCCTAATAGAGGGTATGGATGTGGTGTTATATAAGAAGAATGAAGTGTTGGCTTTTGGACGAATTCATAGTCTTGATCCTATGAATGTATGTCATTTCCAACATTGTGGTGAGAGAAGATATGTAGTGATAATCACCAACATTGTAAATCTTGAAGTGCATTTAAAATATCCTTATGGAGACTTTGAAACATTGGGAGATATCTTAAAATGTGACATATTTGATATGCAAGCACACAGAACGCTCTGGGACCAAGATGAAATTGTCCCAAAGACATACTTTCAAGATATCAAGAAAACTTATTTTGACGGGGAAAAAGAAGAGATGTAATCTTGCTCCAGAGAAGTTTTAGCAATTGGCAACTTTAAGGGCTATGCTCAGAGTTTTCTCTGTATAGTGGAGATAATTAAGTTGACTACTGTAGGTGTCATTCAAAATGCAATGGATAGTACTTCACATCTAGACGTCCATAATACTATGTCTCATCTACAAGTTCATAGTACTTGTAAATGGGGGTTAGCTTTCTTGAAATTAAGTTTTCCCAAGACAGTTTTCTTCAATGTCATGGAAGACACAACAGAATATTATCAGAAGAAAATGACTATAACACAAATGGGATCCAAATTGATAAGAAGCTATAGTAGTCACTACAAGGCATAGGCCCTTTTTCAACGAAAATACCGATGCTTTTTACATTAAATTTTTTTTAAAATGGGAGCAAACGTCACTATTAAAGTCGTTAAAAGCATCGAAAAAGAACGGTCACTGTAAAGCATCACTATATAGCGACACTGAAAATCATCACTATATAGCGACACTGGTAAATGTCACTATATAGCGATGATTAACAGAACTTTAAAAAAAGCATTAGTGGGGCTAAACAGGGCCATAGCAAGCCCTGTTTTTCCCCACTAATGTTTTTTTTTTAATAATTACCAAAAAAAAAAAATTACAAAATTTCCCTTGCGAGTGATACAAAATCGCTCAAATGAAATGATTGAGCAACAAAAGCATATACATGTCGAACATATACAACATTGTTTGTCACAAACTTACCCTTTCGAAAAGGGTGATACAAAATCGCTCAAACGAGCAGATATACAAAATGACATACATGGCGAAGTATATGCAAACTGCTACTACTACTACTCATTCGAATCATCCTCGTCGTTGTCCTCCTCGTCTTGTTGGCCTGATCCTTAGTCTTTGTGAGCTGCGCCTTCTCCCTGATCCTCGTCACGTACATCTGATCCCTGGCCTTGGTAATCGCTCACCTCCGGTGATAGGACGCTTGAGCTTTGACCCTAAGAGTGAACCATATAAATTGAAAATTAGATTGGAACTTAAAGAATAAAACAATTTAAAAAGTGAGATTACAAGTAGGAGTAGACTTATACCGTGTGAGCAACCACCTCAACCTAATCAACCGTCTCTCCATTGCCTCTTGCTCAATAAACCACGGCTTTGTTCCTTTGCGAAACATGCATCGCGTCTCTGCATCTGTAGAAAGACGACCCATCGCAGCTTGCTATGGATCCAATTTATGAGAGTTAGAGTTAGATAAAGTGCATGTAATATGTAGTAAAACAAATAGAACAATACATTAAATGAGAAGAAGTAGACTTACCACAGTTGCCTCGAATGCCAACCGTCTGCCTGCACAAAAGTGCGAAGTACCTACGGTGTCCAGTCGTCTCTTCGCATCCCTCCTCTGACCCTCAAACATTTCGGAATGGTCCCCATTCTGCTTCTTGAAGAACTTCCAATTAGCTTTGTCTTCCCAGCTGGGTTTAGCCATCCTCTTTGCAATGAAGTATGCAAGGTTGATCTACGATGCTTCAAGACTTAATTCATGCGTTCTCGCATATAATTCTCATTAAACTCCTAATTTGGCGGGTTAAGGTATTTTTGTTTTAATTCATCGATGACCGCCTGCTTCTTTTGGTCATCTTGATAGCGCCAATCGGTAGCAATGCTGCTCTTGAAGTGATAGCTCATCAACCGCCTCATGGTGGCTATCAGTGCTTTGCCCTTTCTATCTTCTATTATCTCTCCGACAGTTGTGATTTGATAGGAGAGGTCCTCGACTAAGTAAGGAGGACTGATGGTAGTGGTAGCATCAAAAAGAGTGGAAGCTGTGCGAGCGCTTCTAGAGCGAGGAGTAGCAATGGGAGTAGGAGAGGGCAAGGGACCTGACTGATATTGTGTCTTAAGACCAAGTAGAGACCTGTAGGGATGTGATTGTGCTGGCTCGTCTACATCTCTCGAGTCAGCACAACATAAGCGGCCCCTCCTACTCTTCCTTCCCTTACGATAAGCATGCACACGTGATGACCCCTCGGTCGAAGGGGCATGAGGGGACAGTTGGGCAGTAGGTCCAGCTGTCAATGTAGGGGAGGGAATTGCTGAGGTTCTTTGAGATAGTAGAGTGAAGAATCTCGCTGCCTCCTCATCGATCATCTACGCTACAAAATCGTCAGGACTCCCTACAAAGCCATGTGCTGCTAGCAAAGAAGTTCCCTGAGGGGTAGTCGCAATGCTACATCCGAGAGGAGTCAAAATAGGGATAGTTACAGTGCTAGGTCTGCGAGGAATCAGGGGGTAGTCACAATGCTACATCCGAGAGGAGTCAGACAAAAGGTAGCCCCCTCAGATGTCTCGCCTGAGAGGAATCAAAAACCTCTGGAGCATAGAGATGGTGATGTCTCCTCCTGCGAGGCTATCTCTACTCATCGGATGTGCGACGTGATCCCATGTCTAACATAGACACAAATACAAAAACAAAAATTAAAAAACAAACATAAGCATAGGCATAAGCAAAAGAAAAGAGGAAGAAGAGGGGAAAGAAAAGAGGAAGAAGAGGGAACGGAAAAGAGAATGGAAGAGGGGAAAGAGAGAAGAAGAGAAAAAGGAAAGAGGAAGAAGAGAAAAAGAGGAAGAAGAGGGAAAGAAAAAGAGATTGGAAGAGGGGAAAGAGAGAAGAAGAGGAAAAGAGGAAGAAGAGGGAAAGGAAAAGAGATTGGAAGAGGGGAAAGAGAGAAGAAGAGGGAAAGGACAGAGGAAAAGAAAGGAAGAAGAGGGAAAGAAGAGGGAAAGAAGAGGAAGAAGAGGGAAAGAAGAGGAAGAAGAGGGAAGAGAGGAAGAAGAGGAAAAGAGGAAGAAGAGGGAAAGGAAAAGAGATTGGAAGAGGGGAAAGAGAGAAGAAGAGGGAAAGGAAAGAGGGAAAGAAGAGGAAGAAGAGGGAAAGAAGATGGAAAGAAGAGGAAGAAGAGGGAAAAGAGGAAGAAGACAAAAAGAGGAAGAAGAGGGAAAGGAAAAGAGATTGGAAGAGGGAAAAGAGAGAAGAAGAGGGAAAGAAGAGAGAAGAAGAGGGAAAGAAGAGGAAGAAGAGGGAAAAGAGGAAGAAGAGTTCGGTTGGAAAAGAGATTGGAAGAGGGGAAAGAGAGAAGAAGAGGGAAAGGAAAGAGAGAAAAAGAGACATATGCTCATCCATAAGCATAAGCATGAGCATGAGCATATGTCTCTTTCTCTTATGCTTATGCTTATGCTTATGCATGAGCATATGTCTCCTTTTATGCATAAGCATAAGCATAAGCATAAGAGAAGGAGACATATGCTCATGCTTATGCTTATGCATGAGCATAAGAGAAAGAGACATATGCTCATGCTTATGCTTATGCTTATGCATGAGCATAAGAGCATGAGCATGAAAGAGGGGAAAGAGGGGGGAAAAGAGGGAGGAAAACAGGAAGAAGAGGGAAAGGAAAAGAGATTGGAAGAGGGGAAAGAGAGAAGAAGAGGGAAAGGAAAGAGAAAAAAAGAGACATATGCTCATGCATAAGCATAAGCATAAGCATGAGCATATGTCTCCTTCTTATGCGTATGCTTATGCTTATGCATGAGCATATGCATAAGCATAAGCATAAGCATAAGAGAAGGAGACATATGCTCATGCTTATGCTTATGCATGAGCATAAGAGAAAGAAACATATGCTCATGCTTATGCTTATGCTTATGCATGAGCATAAGAGCATGAGCATGAAAGAGGGGGAAGAGGGGGGACAAGAGGAAGAAGAGGGAAAGGAAAAGAGATTGGAAGAGGGAAAAGGAAGAAGAAGAGGGAAAGGAAAGAGAGAAAAAGAGACATATGCTCATGCATACGCATAAGCATAAGCGTGAGCATATGTCTTCTTCTCTTATGCTTATGCTTATGCTTATGCATGAGCATATGTCTCCTCTTATGCATAAGCATAAGTATAAGCATAAGAGAAGGAGACATATGCATGAGCATAAGAGAAAGAGACATAATATGCTCATGATTATGCTTATACTTATGCATGAGCATAAGAGCATGAGCATGAAAGAGGGGAAAGAGGGGGGAAAAGAAGGAGGAAAAGAGGAAGAAGAGGAAAAGGAAAAGAGATTGGAAGAGGGGAAAGAGAGAAGAAGAGGGAAAGGAAAAAGGGAAAAGAAAGAGAGAAAAAGAGACATATGCTTATGCATACGTCTTCTTCTCTTATGCTTATGCTTATGCATGAGCATATGTCTCCTCTTATGCATAAGCATAAGCATAAGAGGAGACATATGCATGAGCATAAGAGAAAGAGACATATGCTCATGCTTATGCTTATGCTTATGCATGAGCATAAGAGCATGAGCATGAAAGAGGGGAAAGAGGGGGGACAAGAGGAAGAAGAGGGAAAGGAAAAGAGATTGGAAGAGGGGAAAGAGAGACCATGGACGACGTGAATCCTTTCGGATTACGCTCGACATCTTGGCCGACATGGCCCATAGTCATGGTGAATTACAATATCCCACCATGGCTAATAATAAAAAAGGGACACCTCATGCTTGCACTACTTGTGCCAGGGAAGTACAAGGCAAAAAATATGGACATGTACATGGCACCTTTGATAGAGGAGTTATAAATATTATGGAGAGGACACTACAAGGCATAGGCCATTTTCCGACGGAAATACCGACTCTTTTTACATTAAAATTTTTTTTTTTCACGGGCGCAAAGGTCGCTATAAAAGTCGCTAAAAGCATCGGAAAAGGAGCGTCGCTATAAACCGTCGCTATATAGCGATGCTGTTAATTGTCGCTATATAGCGACGATGCAAACGTCGCTATATAGCGACACTGTTAATCGTCGCTATATAGCAACACTGGTAAACGTCGCTATATAGCAACGATTAACAAAAGTAAAAAAAAAGGGTTAGTGGGGCTAAACAGGGCTTCCTTTTGGCCCTCTTTAGCCCCACTAATCCTTTTTTTTTTTTTGTGATTACAAAAGAAAGTTTTTTATAACAAAATTTCCCTTGCTTGCAGGGTGATACAAAATTGTTCTTGTGAAACGATGAGGAAGAAATGCATATACATATACAACTGTGTTTGTAATAAAATTACCCTGTGAAATGGCGATACAAAATTGCTCAAACGAGCGGATATACAAAATGCTACTACCACTACTCATCCGAATCCGAATCATCTTCGTCTTGTTGGCCTGTTCCTTGGTCCTCGACACCTGCGACTTCTCCCTCGTCCTCGGCACCTGCGTCCGATCCTTGCCCCTGTTGATCGCTCGCCTCTGATGATGGGACGCTTGAGCTTTGACCCTAAGAGTGAACCATATAAATAAAAAATTAGATTGGAACTTAAATTAAAAAGTGAGATTACAAGTAGGAGTAAACTTATACCGTGCGAGCAGCCACCTCAGCCCAATCGACTGTCGCTCCCATTGCCTCTTGCTCAATGAACCACGGCTTTGTTTCTATCCGAAATGCACACCGTGTCTCTGCATCCGTAGGAAGACGACCCATCCCAGCTTGCTGTGGATCCAATTTACGAGAGTTAGAGTTAGCTAAAGTGCATGTAATATGTAAGTAAAACAAATAGAACAATACATTAAATGGGAAGAAGTAGACTTACCAGGGTTGCCTCGAACGCATACCATCCGCCTGCACCAAAGTGCGAAGTACCTACGATGTCCAGCCATCTCTTCGCAGCCCTCCTCTGACCCTCAAACATTTTAGGATGGTCCCTATGTTGCTTCTTGAAGTACTTCCAATCAGCTTTGTCTGCCCAGCTGGGTTTAGCCAACCCCTTTGTAATGGAAGTACGCAAGGTTGATCTGCGATGTTTTAGGACCAAACCCATGCGCTCGAGCATATAATTGTTATTAAACTCCACATTTGGCAGATTAGGGTATCTTTGTTTTAAGTCATCGATCACCGCCTGCTTTTTCTGGGCATCTTGATACTGCCAATCAGTATTTATGCCGCTCTTGAAGTGATGACTCATCAACCTCCTCATGGAGGCCATCACTGCTTTGCCCTTTTTGTCTTCTATTATCTCTCCGGCAGATGTGATTTGATAGGAGAGATCCCTTGATGAGTAATGGGGACTGACGGTAGCAGAGTCTGAAGGAGTGGAAGCTGCGCAACCGCTTCCGGATCGAGGAGTAGCAGTGGGAGTAGGAGAGGGAAAGGGACCTGACTGATACTGTGTCTCCGGACCAAGTGGAGACCTAAAGGAGCGTGAGTGTGCTGACTCATCTACATCTCCTGAGTCAGCACAACATGAGCCGCCCATCCTACTCTTCCTTCCCTTGTGGGAGGCATGCGCAGGTGATGATCCCGCGGTCGAAGGGGTGCGAGGGGATGGCTGGGCAGTACGTCCACCCTTCGGTGTAGGGGAAGGAATTGCAGAGGTCCTCTGAGAGAGCAGAGAGAAGAATCTCGCTGCCTCCTCATCGTTCATCTGTGCGACAAACTCATCGGGAGTTCCGACAAAGCCATGCATGGCTAGCAAAGGAGTTCCCCGAGGGGTAGTCGCAGTGCTACGTGAAGAGGGGTCGGACCAGGGGTAGTCGCAGTGCTAGGACCGAGAGGAGTCGGACCAAGGGTAGTCCTCAGGGTAGTCGCCTGAGAGGAATCAAAGTCCTCTGGAGCATATAGATCGTGACCTCTCCTCCTGCGAGGCTATCCGTACTCGTCGGATGAGCGACGTGATCCCATGTCTAACATAGACACAAACACGAAAAGAGAAAACAAAAAACATAAGCATTCTCATAGGCATAGGCATAGGCAAGAAGAAAGAAGAGGGAAAGGAAAGAAGAGGGAAAGGAAAGAGGGAAAGAAGAGGGAAAGGAAAGAGGAAAAGAAGATGGAAAGGAAAGAAAAGAATGAGAATGAGGAAATAGAGAGAATGAGAGAAGGGGGAAATAGAGAAGGGGAAAGAGATGAGGGAAAATAGAGAAGGAGAGAAGGGGGAAATGAGAGAAGGGGGAAATAGAGTGGGAAATAGAGAATGAGCTTATGCGGAAATAGAGAATGAGCTTATGCTTCTCTCATTCTCTATTTCCACATAAGCTCATGCTTATGCGTGAGCTTATGCTCATGTTTCTGCATAAGCTCATGTGAGAGAAGCTTATGCTGATTTGATCGTGAGAGAAGCTTATGCTCATGTTTCCACATAAGCTCATGCTTATGCGTGAGCTTATGCAGAAATAGAGAATGAGAGAAGCATAAGCTCATGCTCTTTCTCTATTTCCGCATAAGCTCATGCATAAGCATAGCTTATGCGGAAACTTAAGCATAAAAAGAGAAGGAGCTTATGCATAAACTTAAGCATAAGCTCATGCTCATGCGGAAAAAGAGAAGGAGCTTATGCATAAAAAGAGAAGGAGCTTATGCAGAAATAGAGAATGAGAGAAGCATAAGCTTCTCTCATTCTCTATTTCCGCATAAGCTCATGCATAAGCATAAGCTTATGTGTAAACTTAAGCATAAGCTCATGCTCATGCGGAAAAAGAGAAGGAGCTTATGCATAAAAAGAGAAAGAGGAGCTTATGCGGAAAAAGAGAAGGAGAGAAGCTTATGCTTCTCTCATTCTCTATTTCCGCATAAGCTCACGCATAAGCATAAGCTTATGCGTAAACTTAAGCATAAGCTCATGCTCATGCGGAAAAAGAGAAGGAGCTTATGCATAAAAAGAGAAGGAGCTTATGCGGAAATAGAGAATCAGAGAAGCATAAGCTTCTCTCATTCTCTATTTCCGCATAAGCTCATGCGGGAAAAGAGAAGGAGCTTATGCATAAAAAGAGAAGGAGGAGCTTATGCAGAAAAAGAGAAGGAGCTTATGCGGAAATAGAAAATAAGAGAAGCATAAGCTTCTCTCATTCTCTATTTCCGCATAAGCTCACGCATAAGCTTATGCATGAAACTTAAGCATAAGCTTATGCGGAAACTTAAGCATAAGCTTATGCGTAAACTTAAGCATAAGCTCATGCTCATGCTCATGCATGAGCATAAGCTCATGCTTATGCTCATGCAGAAAAAGAGAAGGAGCTTATGCATAAAAAGAGAAGGAGGAGCTTATGCGGAAAAAGAGAAGGAGCTTATGCGGAAATAGAGAACGAGAGAAGCATAAGCTTCTCTCATTCTCTATTTCCGCATAAGCTCATGCATAAGCATAAGCTTATGCGGAAACTTAAGCATAATCTCATGCTCATGCATGAGCATAAGCTCATGCTTATGCTCATGCGGAAAAAGAGAAGGAGCTTATGCATAAAAAGAGAAGGACGAGCTTATGCGGAAAAAGAGAAGGAGCTTATGCGGAAATAGAGAATGAGAGAAGCATAAGCTTCTCTCATTCTCTATTTCTGCATAAGCTCATGTATAAGCATAAGCTTATGCGGAAACTTAAGCATAAGCTCATGCTCATGTATGAGCATAAGCATGAGCTTATGCTTATGCTTATGCTTAAGCATAAGCATAAGCATAAGCTCATGCTTATGCTCATGCGGAAAAAGAGAAGGACCTTATGCATAAAAAGAGAAGGAGGAGCTTATGCGAAAAAAGAGAAGGAGCTTATGCGAAAATAGAGAATGAGAGAAGCATAAGCTTCTCTCATTCTCTATTTCCGCATAAGCTCATGCATAAGCATAAGATTATGCAGAAACTTAAGCATAAGCTCATGCTCATGCATGCGCATAAGCATGAGCTTATGCTTATGCTTATGCTTAAGCATAAGCATAAGCATAAGCTCATGCTTATGCGCATGCGGAAAAAGAGAAGGAGCTTATGCATAAAAAGAGAAGGAGGAGCTTATGCGGAAAAAGAGAAGGAGCTTATGCGGAAATAAAGAATGAGAGAATCATAAGCTTCTCTCATTCTCTATTTCTGCATAAGCTCATGCATAAGCATAAGCATATGTGGAAACTTAAGCATAAGCTCATGCTCATGCATGAGCATAAGCTCATGCTCATGCATGAGCATAAGCTCATGCTTATGCTCATGCGGAAAAAGAGAAGGAGCTTATGCATAAAAAGAGAAAGAGGAGCTTGTGCATAAAAAGAGAAGGAGCTTATGGGGAAATAGAGAATGAGAGAAGCATAAGCTTCTCTCATTCTCTATTTCCGCATAACCTCATGCATAAGCATAAGCTTATGCGTAAACTTAAGCATAAGCTCATGCTCATGCATGAGCATAAGCATAAGCTCATGCTTATGCTCATGCGGAAAAAGAGAAGGAGCTTATGCATAAAAAGAGAAGGAGGAGCTTATGCGGAAAAAGAGAAGGAGCTTATGCGAAAATAGAGAATGAGAGAAGCATAAGCTTCTCTCATTCTCTATTTCCGCATAAGCTCATGCATAAGCATAAGCTTATGCAGAAACTTAAGCATAAGCTCATGCTCATGCATGAGCATAAGTATGAGCTTATGCTTATGCTTATGCTTAAGCATAAGCATAAGCATAAGCTCATGCTTCTCTCATTCTCTATTTCCGCATAAGCTCATGCATAAGCATAAGCTTATGCAAAAACTTAAGCATAAGCTCATGCTCATGCATGAGCATAAGTATGAGCTTATGCTTATGCTTATGCTTAAGCATAAGCATAAGCATAAGCTCATGCTTATGCTCATGCGGAAAAAGAGAAGGAGCTTATGCATAAAAAGAGAAAGAGGAGCTTATGCGGAAAAAGAGAAGGAGCTTATGTGGAAATAGAGAATGAGCGAAGCATAAGCTTCTCTCATTCTCTATTTCCGCATAAGCTCATGCATAAGCATAAGCTTATGCAGAAACTTAAGCATAAGCTCATGCTCATGCACGTCGATATGGCCCTTGCCCCTAGAGGGGACCCCTCAAAGGCCATATCTTCAATTGCATTTTTAGAAAGTTTAATAGTATTTTTCTAGATGTATCTCCATGTAACCACAATGGTGGGTCATTGGAGTTATTTTAGCATTATTTTGGTCATAAACCAAGGAAATTGTAGTCCTTCTTACTAGAATTTTAGTCCTCGTTTGTAGTAAATATAAATGAGGGCAAAAGTACAATTTATTGAGTGAAAATTGAGCAAAAGAGAGTACAATGTACATCTATGTCCAATAACAAGTTATATAAAAAATTAACAACTTATACGGAGCAAAAATTGAACAAAGAATCTTACATTTATAAAAACTCGGCAATTGCTAAGACCCTTTAAGGCCAAAAGATTATAGCTAGTGACCATAACTATTCAAACATAAAAGTTAATGACATTGCATACTGAGAGCCTCAAATTGAACAAAAAGAAATTACATAAATGTAATAAAAATTTGGCAATTACTGAGAGCCTTAGATACCCATTACATCCAGTAACCCAAAAGATTGTTGAGAGTCTTAGAGGCCAAAAGATTACATCCAACCATTGCTAAGAGCCTTGTCTGAGCAAGAGGGAATTTGTACAACTCAGTTTTCCGCCATTCTAGCTTGTTGCATTTAAATTTTTTAGGGAGCCAAAGGGATACGATGGAGAGGCCGAAGACCATGCGCATTGCCAAGACTCAGATTATGGCCCCCCCAACAAGTCGAGAGTACTCTGCTTTGCAAATACGGAGGCCTTCATCGACATCTAGGGGGAACCCATAAAATACAGCCATAAAGAGGGCCTCTATGAGCATGCCATCTAAGGTGGTGACATGCAGATGTGTGGGGAATCGACTGTGGGAATGAAGGGTCTCCACTAGTGCTAGCATTTCTACTCCAAGTGAGTGCAACACAATCACCTTATATGAGAAGGCAGATAACATTGGGACCACAGAGCATCAAGGGGGGATGGTAGTACGCATGGTGAAGATGAGTGGGTGAGCAATAGATGAGCAGGGGAGCAGATGAGTGATGAGAGATGGAGGAGGGAGCGTGGAGCAAAGTACTAGACTAGGGATGGAAAATATATGGAGGAGGGGCGTGGAGCAAAGTAGCAGAGCATGTGGAGAATAGTAGAAGAGTGTGTGGAGCAACGTAGTGAAATGCCTAATGCCATGGATCCTAAGATGGGTTGGTAATCATGAAGTAGACACCATGTGGTGGGTGAGCAGGCCACTTTGGTGGCTGGTAATTTACTGCTAGCTTGGTGGAATCTTAGCCACGATAGACGTGGTTGATGAGAGCCACCACCACCGAGCAGTAATTCCCACAAAGATAAATCATGAATCTCTCAGTTAGCATGCATGCTTGTAGGCCTCCAACATCGACGGCTAATCTATGCCGGTGCACTCCCAACCCGGCTCACCTAGGGCGATGCAACGCAGAGCAAAGCACAACGATGCCTTGACGAAATCTTTGTAGATTTCAATGAATCTTATTAGATGTCTCTCCTATTGACATGTGGCAATGCCAGCTCAAGCCACGTGGAACACACTAACCACCCTGCCACATCATTGTAATCACGTCAGCAAGCCATGTTAGTAGGGACATGTTACCTGCCACATCACCCTACCATCTCATCTGCAACATCACCATAGCCACATCAGCATAGCCATGTCATCTATCATATCACCTGCCATGTCATCACTGCCATGTCATCAATGACACATCTACCATGTCATTACTACCACATCAATAGGCCACATCATCTACCACATCATCTGCCACATCCTCAGTGCCACATCATCACTACCATGTCATCATTGCCATGTCATCTACTGACATCATCATTTGTGCAACCTCAATAGTGCCACCTCTACTGTCCAGTCAGCACGTCCAGTCAGCACTGACCTCTGTAAGCAAACAGAGTGCTCCACAGTCACTGCATCTGACCACTCTTGCCACCTCAGCACATGGCTCCACTGCCACACCTCTTGCTAGGCATAGTGCCACATCATCATTGCATGTGACCCACAGTGGCACATCATCATTGAGCACCATTTGCACTCCTTTTGCCCCTCCACCTAGATCAAGTCATATCTCTTGATCTAGGAAGAATTTGAGGGTGCTCCAAAAGGGAAAGTCGCTCGTTTTTTCGTGCTCTATGTGCTCGTCACATTATGTGCACATTTCGGCGCAAGTTACACTCACATTTAAGCCTCGCCAACAAAACAACTTCCTTCATGCACATTTGCCTCTACATCGACGCATCTGACCTAGCACTTAAAAAGAACAAAAGAAAAGGAATTATTTGATGTTCTTTCATTGATCGACGGTTGGTATAGATCAAGATCAGAGTAGACTAGATTGCCATAGAGGGGATGCTTTGAATTTCCCCAAGTTGCCAATATAAGCCATGCTTGAAATTCCCGATTAGTACCTACTCATAGTGAGTCCATATGCTTACATACGATTTCACATCATTACATTACCTGAAACTTTACGTTCATCAGTTCAGTGAGTAGACTTTAGAGAGTACAGAGGCATTGCAGATTGTTTCAGTGGGCAGATAGCACTCGATTACACACACACATGCCACCATTGTAAAACCTGTTCGGCTATCTCATGGCATTGTGCACATCATTTCAGCCTTGTAAAGCCTCTTGGCTATTCCTGGCATCATTGCCACAAGCCTTGTAATATAGATCAGATTTTATATATTGCAGCTCTATCTTCACCGACGGTTCAGATATTTCACTTGCCACAGTTAGTGTATTTGTAGTTGATTCATACAGAGATTTTTATGACACTTTTGAGTACATTTCTTGCACCATGTCTATGACTAGCAACCTCAATCTGGAGGCATCTGCTAAGTTAGACAACTCCAATTACGGTACATGGAAAGACCGAATGGAAACCATTCTTGTACTTCAGGACAAATGGGAGTATGTTGATGGGTCTAAACCTAGACCATTGGCTGATCCAGCCACAAGTAGCTCTACTCCATTTGTTGTCACAGCACTAGCAATGGGATCTACACCTACACAAATAGTTTTCGCACCAGTAGTAGATCCTGCCATTGCCCGAGCTCAAGTAGAATGGGATAAGAAAGACAAGTATGCCTATCATCTGATTAAGTAGAATGTGCAAGATGTCATGCTAGGACAGCTCACCACAGTCAAGACATCGAAAGAAGCATGGGATATGTTTGTAGCTCTCTACGAGTCCAAGAACACATCCAAGATTGTCACCTTGAGAAGCTGAATCAACCAGAGTTTTTGTAACAATAGCGAAACAAGTCATGCTTATGTACTCCGCATAAAAGACTACAACAATCAACTTGCAGCAGTAAGAGAGACTATGAACCCCACAGAAATGGTTCAAGTCATTCTGAATGGACTAGCAGAGGGATACAAGAATCTAGTCCAGAGTATTGCTATCCAACGGAAAATTCTGACACTAGAAGAAATTCAGTCAGTTCTACTTGGTGAAGAACTCAGAACTCAAGCTATTCAAGCATGAAAAGGTCATTCTAATGTTCAGGCATTCACATCTTGAGACAGAAGCAGAGGCAGAGGTAGATCATATCAGAAAAGTGGTCATCATTAACAAAATCAAAGTCAGCATCAACATTAGCATCATCATCATCCTCAGCAACATCAGAATCAGTAAAGAGGAAATCATTGCAACCAAGGAAGATTTCAAGGATGAGGGAATTCATCCACCAATGTGTTAAACATTCAGTGCAACTACTATCACAAGTTCAGACACTATGAAAGAGATTGCCACAAGAAGCAGTACAACCAAGGTGGTTAATCCAACAGTCCCGAGGTAGAGGAAATCATTGTGGTGGACATTCTAGTCATAGTCATTTTGCAAATGAACATGGAAATATGTTTCTTGCAAGTGAGGAAACGCATCAGACTGATACACTGTACCCAGACATTGATTACAATCCCAAAGAGGATTTTAGCTATCAAGTCGACCAAGTGGAATAGGATCCTTGGTACATTGACAGCGGTGCATCATCTCACATGACAAATCATCAAGAATGGTTCACAGAAATGAAGCCATTAGAAGGACAAAAAAATGTCATCTACACAGCAGACAATACACCGAATGCACTTCAAGGAACATGTGTTATCCCTATGAAAAATCTCACTAGTATGAAAGGATTAGTGAAAGATGTACTCTATGTTTCGAAGCTTAGCAAGAACCTCTTGTCAGTAGGTCAAATGACAGAACACAATTATAGAGTCATCTTCGATGGTGATGAATGCACTATCAGAGACAAATCCAAAAGATGTCAGCTAGTAGCAAAAGGTCTCAAGGAAGGACGCTTATACAAAATACTAGCTACAGTACCAGATAAGCATTCCATGTCAGCTCAATCACAACAAATGCCACTATCTGGAAAATGGCACAAGAGATATGGTCATGTCAATTTCAAGTACTTGTTAGATCTCAAGAATCAGAATATGGCAATTGGGATTCCGAAGCTACAGTTTCTTGGAAAAGTTTGCGAAGCATGCTACTTCAGCAAACAAAAGTGAACCAACTTTGGTAGAACTACCTCTCATGCATGAGGTATCCTTGATTTGATACATACAGATGTATGGGGTTATGCCTAGACCCGCAGCATCAATGGTTCACTTTATTACTTGACTTACATCGAAAACTACAACAGATATTGTTGGGTCTACTTTCTGAAAGAGAAATCTGAAGTGTTTTTTAGATTTCAAGAATTCAAAGCCATGGTAGAAAACCAAACAGGTAGAAAGATCAAAGTCATGAGATCAGACAGAGGAGGTGAATACATGTCTTTAGCATTCATGAACTTTTGCAAAAATCACAGCAATCGAAGACAATTCACATGTGTAGATACTCCTCAACAGAATGCAAGAGCTGAAAGGAAGAATGGGACTTTAGCGGACAGTGCTAGAGAAATGCTTAGTGAAAAGCATCTTCCGAATCAGTATTGGGCAGAAGCATTAGCCACTACAAACCTCCTACAAACTATTTGCTTAATCGACTTCCTACCGAACCGATACAAGGTATGACTCCTTATGAAGCATTCACTGGACACAGGCCACACATTGGGCATCTCCGCATATTTGGTTGCATAGCATATGCCCACATACATGATGATCATCGCAGGAAATTGGATGCGAAGTCATGCAAATGCATCATGGTTGGCTACAGTGAAGAAAGCAAAGCATACAAATTGTATGATCCCATCAACCGCAAGGTCATTATCTCCAGAGATGTAATCTTTGATGAGGAATTAGAATGGAAAACCCCACCTACACAAGAGATGGAAGCATCAACTTCACAGTCATCTATTGAACAGGTTGATGAAGAAGAGCAAGAATTGCCAGCATCTTGAGGGAAGGTGTTGAGAGTTCATGCTCAACATCATGTGATCACGTGTGCATAGCACCATCATGTGATCATATGTGCATAGCACTAATCTTATAGAGTGCTATAAAGGAAAGGGTTAGATCCCCTAACCCTAACCCTAAATAGGTTTGTATATATTCTATTTTTTCAACTAAATCTAGTGTACAGGTAGTCATTTGTGGTGTGCTCTCTAGCTGTGCCCTCTCTCCTCATCTCCACTCTTCTCCTCTCCCCTCTTCATATTTTGTCAACTCCTATTATGTGATTCCTTATTTCTTCAAAGAGGATGGGTGCCTAATGGGGCCTAGATTTGAAGCTTTTTTATGTGTCTAAGTAGTGCAATTTTGAATGATTACATGGTTGCATGTATGTGTAGAACTAACCTTTTATGCTTTTGAATAAATTTTCGTACCCTATACTATTTAGGATGCATGCTTCTAGCATTGAAATGATTTAACAACCTCATTCAAAATGTTCATTCCTTATTACTTTAGTCTCATATTCAACTTTTCAATGTGTACTATTGGTTGGAGACCAATTTTATCAAATTCCATTCGATAATGCATAAGTTATGGATAGGCAAGTTACCAATATACAATCAATGTGGCTGCACTCAAGCTTGCAGTAACCCTATTAATAACTATTTATTAGTATTAATAACTATTTATTAGTATTAATAACTATTTCAATTACATCAACTAATGAATAATCTTAGTTTAGAGTCGTCAAATTACTTTAAAAACCTAATCCATCTACTTTTAAAAATTAATTCTAAAAATAATAGAGTAAAAACCAACAAAATTCAACATAATGATTACTATATGTATATGATACAAACCATTATAAAGTGAGCCCCATAATTTGCATATGATACTTTTTGGCGTTTGAAGCTTTGTTAGACCTTTTGGAATCCCTTTTGTTTTTTATAAGACTCAAACAATGATTCATATAGAGAGCACACGAATCTCAAAGATAGAGAGCACCACAATGGTACCATGTGTGTGTGTGTGTGTGTGCATGCGCACGCACATGCGCATGCACCCATGGGTGTGCGCATGATACTGTGCTCCCACCATGCAGTGGTATTATACAAGATGATAAATTTTGAAATATCATGTGATAAATTCAAATAATTATATGCAATATTTATATTTCGTGCATGGTAATTAGTTGTAATTGGTAATCCATTGTAAATCATCCTTTTTTTAAAATCAAACCTAGAACAATTTTTTAAATGAATCAATTTAAATTTCCACAAATCCTTGTAGTCATACATTAATTTTCCTAGAGGAAATTCATCATTAAGGAGCGCTCCCAAAATGATATGGTAACACGTCTATATGTCATGTGTCATCTTCAAAGAAGAGAAGAATAAAGTATGAACCTCATTTCTTAAGTCATCTGATAGGGGCATATCATCCTTTGAGACCGTAGAAAGGTGTTAATAATATACCAAAAAGTGGATTTGAAGAGCAAAGTTTCAACTTCAACATTAATGATAATTTCAATGTCCTTTGACTCATAAGTAGACTGTGAAAGTTTAATGGGTAGAATTAAATCTCTTTATACATTATATTTTATTTAGTGGATCACAAAAGAGGGATGTTCAGTCTCATAGACCTTCATGGTCTCTTGAAGACTTTTAAAAACTTTCTTTCTTTCTTTCTTTCAGGCATCAGCATTCTCGAGGTATGTGTTATGTGCAACTTGAATTATAGTAGATGTGACATATTTAACATGGCATGTAGTAGTAATGTAGACTTTGGGAATAGAACCAATAATGAGGTACCATTTGATGATTGATTGATTGATTGATTGAGAGAGAGAGAGAGAGAGAGAGAGAAGATTAGAACTCATCATGACCATGATTTTCAATAAGCATATTTAAAACTTAAGTGGACGGTTCAAATATCTATCAATGATTTAAAGTTTTGGGGAAACAAAGGGCCCTGGGGCACAAACATTCTACCACACTCACTTGGCGAGCAACTTTAAAGATGAATATCACATAAGGTTCCTACAAGTACATGTGCATGACTATAATTTTCTTAAAACATTAAAAGCAAAGGCTTTTGTAACTAAAGTAATGGGAGGAAATATCCATCAATTAAGAGGAACTAAATAATTAGTTGAGGGAGGGGGAATCACAAAAACTAACGTTTAAGCTAAGGTTGATATGACAACCGATCGATGTGATATAAGAAGGTGGTGTATGAGTGGCGGTGGCATATTGGAGAAGCGGGTGGATGGAGGTGGCATATCGGGGAATCTTTGGGTTGTGCTTCTGGTTGCTTCTAGAATTCGTAGCTTTCTGCCCCTTTTGATTGCTTCCAGGTAGTGACATAAGAAGGACAAGAGGCAGAGGGGAGGAGAAGGCCTAGTGATGGAGGGGAGGAGAGGTAGAGAGGAGCAATAGAGAGGAGATGGCTCAGCATCGGGCAGGAGGCGGGAGAGCAGCATAGACATATGCAAATTAATGCTTAATTGAGAATGAATGAGGGGGGGAGGACCGATACACTAATTAATTAATTGATTTAGGCAAAGGAGTGATTAGGAGCCATCATAATGAGAATATCATATGAATATTCATCAATGAATAAAAGTAAGTTTGGGTGTACAAAGATTATACTATATTGGCTTGGCCAACAACTTTGACGATGAATATCAAATAAAATTCTATGAGATATGAATACCTATGAAAAATACGAAATCTTTGCAAAGGATTAAGTAGGAGATCACTTGCATTCTTGAGAAAGGGCATTTATATGGGGGTGTTCTATTAAGAAATCCTCGATACAACGTGCATTCAAGGGGTATTTTAAAGACTGCTTCTCTATGGATTCTCAGGGGGTTCACCTCCTAATATTTTAGTGTACCATGTGCATTGAAAAGGAGGCATATTTTAATCCCACTTTTGAGAAAAATTTAATAGGTTTACAATAACAAGAGGGGTTTTAATTCAACCTTAGGGAAAATTCCGTTAGTTCATAAGTAAAGAGGGGTGATTTTATTGGTGGGGGAAATTTTAGCTGATGGGTTTTTAAAATACCCCTTGAACGCATGTGATACCTAGGATTTCTTAGTATTGCACCCCCTGAGTATGGATTTTGTACAAATAGAACAACCCCTTTCTCTATATACAATTTTTTTTTTCAATTAAGAAACCTATACTTAAATTTGAGTTAAATTTTTGAACTTAAACCCTTCCATTTGAACACACATAGTATACTAAAGATTATTGGGTGAACCCCTTAAGGGTAATTAATTGAGAGATTATATATATGCATCTTAATGAGATCTTAATAATGGGATTTATTCACTAATTATTTGAGTTTGTGAAGGTTCTTAATAAAATCCCTATCTAGAATGTGGCGACTTACACTTGATGCAAGGAATGATATTTTTTTAAGATGTTGAAGGGGCAGCAAGTATTCAAGGACATACATACATAAATATGTATGTATGTAATGTACACACACACACACACATGATATGTGTGTGTGTGTGTGTGTGTGTGTGTGTGTGTGTGTATGTGGGCTTAATACAATAATTTTTCCATGAAGAGGATTACTAAGAGATTGTGCACTGCATTTCAAATGAAGATAATACGCCATCATGTTGAGGTTTGGATGAGAGCATGACTACACGTAACACACTGTTCAAAAATTTTGGACTTGTGTAAAGTCCAATTTGAGAAATGGACTAACAAACAGTCCAAAAATTTTGAATATACTAGTAATGTTGTTTTTTGAACTAGATTTGACAACTCCAATTAAAAGATTTGGTGATTAAGTACTAAGAACATCAATGCATAACCAGCTAGCTTATCATCAGATTTCAATAAAAACAATAGTGCCGAGAGAGCAGCCTCACTTTGAATCATTTGGGTGACCACTTCATCCAAGATGCTATGCTTGCTCTTCTTTCCAAAGAAGTAGTCACCTCTTAGGATCTTGTTGCATACTTCTTCATTATTGCATCTGGAACAAACCTTAATGCTCTCCATCAAACAATAGACATCGTTTAATTATTTCTTTCCTCTGAGTTGCAGTGTGCTCTGGTACCTCAAAGGATATCTTTCATCTCTCTTTCATGTTTCATATGCTTGGAAAACATCCACCATGCTTTGAAACACTGAGTCCTCACAGAAGACAATGCAAGTAAAATCCCTGTATCTTGCAATGGCGGTGTTCAGATCCTTTGCCTCAAGCTTATTACTTGGTATACCTTGCGTATTGCTTACAACACCTTTCAAGCATCTATAGAACCGAGTCCTCTTTGCCAAGTACTCAGATGCAGGTCTCCTGCCCTTCACTGTTTGTGGCTTTCCACAGCCCACCCATAACTCCCTTGCCTTTATCAGGATCTCAGAAAGAGAAGAGCTTTTTTTAACCTAAATGGAGCAGAATTTAGCCTTTCTGATTCTAGAATGTACTTCGAGTCATCATTAAATATGCATACATGACAAATGACCCATTGAAACTTTTCCATCCACTCAATCTGTGGCAAGTTTCCTTTTCTTCCCTCATCAAGGGCGATCCTGCAAGCTTCACAAAAGTGTTTCCCATCAATGGGCTCACACCTGCATCTTTCCAAGAATCTATTCTTTGCCAGCATGTATCTCTTCTCGATGTCAGTCCCATATCGGCTTTGGTAGAAAGACTCTCCACAAACAAAGTCACTCCTTCTAAAGTTCTCAAAAGCATCAAGAAAGTCCACGCGCTTTTGAAATGTGACATCAGGCAATGTAGGATCATCTTCTTGAAGTCTCTTAAATGCCATAGGACGAAGAGTGATATTAGTGGAAACTGGAGTTCTTGTTTTCCTCGTATCTTCATACAATTTGCATGCAAATGTCTTATCTAGCTTTCTTTGATTTGTGAACAACGAAGCTCAATCAATAAGCATTATGGCCACGCTAAATTGTGAAAAACTCCAAATGTACCCCTCATCCTCTGGAGGATGTAAGTCTGCCACACTTATAGAAAAGTCTGCGAGAATTGTATCTTCTTCTTGCAGATCCTCTTGATCATCACTATCTAATTTCTCACTTGGTTTTAAATAACTTGCACTGGAACGATCTGCACTTGAACGATCCTTGTTTCTATAGTTACAGCAGTTGATGGTGTAGGTACAATTGGAGTACTATAGCTACTGCTGTAGATATTGTAGTTACTCTTGCCGGAGATACCATAGTTATCGCCACAAATATTGGTGGTACAACTTGAGGGTTACATGTTATAGATGGCGTACTTACTGTTGTTGAAGGTACAACACCACCACTTGGAAATGCATTCCACATTTTCTTCAATGCTTCCAAGGCACTAAGTAATTCTTGGGATCCCTTAATTGAATCTGGTAAGGGCTTCAAGAAGTGCTTGTGCGTAACTCGTAACTTGTAGACCACATCGTCATTCTTCCCTTTGCACACAACTTCTATCAAATTATTTTCTTTAATGTTGATGGTTGAGACCATGCCACCTTTTCTTACTATCTCTGGAGAATATTTCACGCTTGACACATTCTCGGCAGTGATCACCAAAGAATACTTTGATTTGCGCTCCATAAAATACCAAGCATGTTCAAGATATTTGAAAGACACCTTGGAACCAAAACTCAAAGCCATAGTTTTCTACAAAAAGCAATCAAAAATAAAAAAAGAGAATAACAATGATTTTCAAACTCAAAATATTAAAAAAATTGCTATTTAAATATTTAAATATTAAAAATTAATTAAAATTTTAAAAGCTTAAATATATTTTTATATTTCTAGATACTATTTTTTAATGTAATATTTTTTTACATAAATAATTTAATTCAAAATATTTTATAAACATAGATAAGAGAATTTAATTTAATTTTTATTTAATTTATTTATATATCTATATATTTTAATTTTAATTTTTTTTCTAAAAAAATATAAATTTTATTTATTTATTTAATTTTAATTTTTAAATTAAATTAAATTAAATTTATTAATTTATTAATTTATTTTTTAAAATATTTTATTTTATTTTAAATATTTATTTATATATTTAAAATTTAATTTAATTTTTTTAAACTTTTTCAATTTAATATTTTTTTTAATTAAATTATTTAAATTTATTTTTTTAGTTTTTTAAAGCCCCAAAGGACCCCCACTTAAGGAGAGGAGGGGATTAACCCCCCAACCCATTGCGTGCGCAATAGGTTGGGAGGTTAATTCCCCTACCCTTCCCTCCCCTCCTCTCCCATCTGCTTGCCCCTCCCCTCTCCAATCGCCTCCCTGCCTCTCCCCTCCCCTCCCGTCTCCCCTCCCCGCCCCTCCCCTCTCCTCCTCGCCCCTCTCACCTCCCCTCCCCTCTCTTCCTCGCCCCTCTCGTCCTCCCCTCGCCCCTCACCTCCTCCCCTTGCCTCTCGCCTCCCCGCCCCTCGCCTCCCCCTGTCCCTCCCCCCCTCTCACCTCCTCCCCCCACCTCTCGCCCCTCCCCCGCCTCTCGCCTCCTCGCCCTTCCCCTACCCCTCGCCTCCCCTCTCGCCTCCGACCGCCCCTTCCCCCCTCTCGCCTCCTCCCCCCGCCTCTCGCCTCCCCGCCCACCTCCCCCACCCCTCGCCTCCCCTCTCGCCTCCCCCCCACCCTCCCCTGCCTCTCGCCTCCCCTCCTCGCCCCCCTGCCCCTCGCGCCTCCCCTACCGCAGGAGGTCCGTGGCGGGGAGGCCGGAGGGGCGAGAGGGGAGGGGAGGGGAGGGGAGGGGCGAGAGGGGAGGGGAGGGGAGGGGAGAGGGGGGGGATTAACCCCCGCAACATGTTGCATCCACAACAAGTTGGCCCGCGTGGGCCAACCTGTTGCGCACGCAATATGTTGGGGGGGTTGATCCCCCCCTCCCCGCCTCTCCCCTCCCCGCCCCTCCCCTCTCACCTCCCCTCCCCATCCCTTCCACCGCCCCTCCCCTCTCCCGCCCCATCCCTCCCCTCTCGCCCCACCCCTCCCCGCCCCGCCCCTCTGCTCCCCTCTCACCCCTCCCCTCCCTGCCCCGCCCCTCCTCTCTCGCCTCCCCTTCCTGCCTCGCCCCGCCCCTCCCGTCCCCACACCTCCCCCTCACCGCTCGGAGGGGGAAGCGGGAGAAGAGGGGAGGGGAAGTGGGAGGAGAGGGAGGAAAGGAGGGGAGTGGAGGGGAGGGGGAAGCGAGAGAAGAGGGGAGGGGAAGCGGGAGGAGAGGGGAAGGGAGGGGAGGGGAGGAGGAAAGGAAGGGAGGGGAGGGGAGGGGAGGGGGAAGCAGGAGGAGAGGGGAAGGGAGGAAGGGACGACAGGGGGAAGTGGGAGGAGAGGGGAAGGGAGGGGAAGGGCAAGCAGGAGGAGGAGAGGATAGGGGAAAAGAGGAGGAGGGGAGGGGAAGGGAGGAGAGGGGAAGGGGGAAGCCGAAGGAGGGAGGGCATTAGGAAAAAAGGGAGCTCATTTTGGGGCCTTTTACGGTTTGGAAAAATAAGCTCTCAACCAATCAATAGAAGGCCAACGTAACGTTGAAAACTCACGAAAATAAGAGAAAATAGAAAAAAGAAACAATACTTTATGTAAGTACAAGCGTGCTACATTAATGAGGAGATTGGTTTTTTATTCGTAGAAGATCTTTGGACAAGAAGATAGAATCTAAACTGACATTTTATCTGACAAGATCCTTCCCGCTTCCACCTTCCTTTGAATTTTCAAATATTGTGCCGCCTTTCGTGCGAAAGGTCTACCATTCTACACCATTGCCTCATTGTGCAACTGCCTTCCTTTTCCAAAACTGCTCCCTTGATCCTGTTTGGCGTAGAGTAAGATGTTTCTCGTCTACTGTCTGTTTGCCCACTTTCTCTTTCTTGAAACTTCAAATTGTTATCTTAGTTACATTACTTTGCTATTGTTACAGATTCAGAAAATCTCCATGGTGAACCAAAACCACGGCCGTTCTTGTGCAAGACGCTCTGTGGATGATAATGCTACGAAGGCAGAATTATACCAAACATCCTTACCCCGTCGACCTGCTTCTTCTATTTCGTCGGTAGAGAATTCAAGTACAGTCAAAACAGAAGGAACTTGGGAAAGGTTTAGTGTTTCGAAAGGAGCATGGGTGCTCATGCAACCTAGCAAAAGAAAAAGACCCCAGACAAAAAACATTTTCTTGGCATCGTGGAAGGGAAGAGTACGAGATTTTAAAATCACCAAAGGGAAGATATCCGTGAAAGAAGTTTTGATTTAGCACGTGTATATGCATAAAGAACTTGTCTTGCGAGACTATCCAAAAAATCTTCCGCAACACAGGCCTAATTGTATATTTTTCTATTCTGGTTTTTTCCTTCATGAGGTGTATGGATTTTTAAGATGAAGCTTTCTCTCTTAACTTATTGACATTCTTGTGTTGTTTTATTTCAGATTTATATCCTTCATCGTATGAGACATGGCAAAACATCGATTGTATTCTGGGATTTATAGATGTTCTGCATGGATCGATAGGAGAACAACAATACCAAGGTCGATGTGCAACAGAGCTAGCTCAATCGGGTATATTTTTTACTGATCATTTTTATCAGTTGCTGGACAAAGCTAACACACATGGTGTATTAATAAAACAAGACCTTCCGGCGTGGAATTCGGTGGATTGGCCTCACCCACATTCTAGTGTTACAGAGGCATATAGGGCGAAGCTTTTTACAGAAGTACAGAAAGCTCTGAGGCCCAATATTGCCACTAGGATAGTAAAAATTTCTTTGTGCATGCCTCTCACAGTTTTTGTAGACCTGTTTAATACCTTTCCAGTAAAGGTTTCAAAAACAATGCTCACAGTTAAAGCAACAAATTCGGCATGCATGCCACAATTTTTGGATAAAGGTTGGGATAAGAAGACATGTAGTTCAGTGTTTTGTGAGGTGGTCCAACCTTCTATGCAACTGAAGTACATGGTTGCATCACAGAATTTTATTTTCTCTTTTTATTACAAGCGCAGTCGAATGCTAGTTTCAAAGCTTGTCCCAATGGACCAAGATGAAGAGTCGTTTGGTGCACAAAATAAACTTATTGATATTGATGTTATTGAGAACGGTGATGTGGTAGCCAGTATCTCGTTAAGAGAATGTTGCTCCCTAGCTCAATTACGCAGTGACATTCTGTTTGAGACTGAAGGTTCTATCTCAAACGACTTTTTATTTATCTACAAGAACAGAAAGGTACACCATCTGATTTATCCTAGTCTCTATAAGCATTGCTATTAGTTTTATTTACCACTCTAATTCATATTGCTTTTTTGCAGTTACTCAGAAGAAGAGAGAGCTCAGTTAAATGCAAAGACATAGAAAATTTTAAAATTGAGATCACACATACTCCATAAAGAAAGGTTTTGTATTCAATCAAGTAAGATTTTGTACAGAATTGTTTAGCTGAATCTGTAGAACATATTTCTAACATCCATTTTCTATTTATGTACAGTTTCATCCAGAGGCTGCTCTACATTTTCTGGAGGATCTTCTCTCTGCTGCTCCATCCTGTCCGTGCTCCATCCTGTCTCCTCCACTGCCCCAGAAGCCTCTCTTTGCTGCTTCTCCACCTTCTCCTCAACATCAGCAGCAGGTCTTTGCTCCTGTGTCTGCTCCTCCTCAGCACTCTGTGATTGCTCCTGTGGCTTCTGGTCCTCAACATTAGGTGCTTCATATGTGGGATCAAGGTGTATGACACCTTCATGTACTTTAGAGCTTTCACCCAGCTCCACAGTAGCTGGTACAATAGGTCTGGGGGAGGCATAGCTCAAAAACCTCAAAATTGTATGAGCTCTAAAATTATGTACATAGTTGGGGCTGAAGCTATCCTCTTTCATCTGCAATGGCAGAGGATAATTTAGAACACTTTGTATCATTATGAATTATATTCAAGCTAAATGAAAAGTATTTTTCCTTACAATATCTGGCTGTTCCTTTTCAAAGTAGCTTGAAAGTATATATTTTGCATTGATCAGCACCCTCCATCCACAACTACTTGAATCATTTTGTTGTGGTGTCTGGACAGTTAGAAAAAAATGTTAGAAACTGTGAGCATCAGCACAAAACAAAATTATTCAATAAGTTCAAAGACATAGCATTTAATAGACTTTTTACCTCTAGACTTAATGGCTCTATTGAATCCAACAGAGAGACATTTGGAGGACAATGATCCAATGCATCTAATAGCCTTCTAATACAACTGCAATATGTATAATTTAGTTAGTATGGTATCAAAATAATAAAGTTTTGAGTTCAAAAAGCACACACAGTACTTACAATTTCAGCTCTCTGTGTGTGTTTTTTAGAGAGTTGAATAGAAAGCACTGCTTCTGCTGGATGTCAATAGACACAAAACTCCAGTGGTCACTGCATAAGGAAAAAAGCATAAGCAAATGAAAGGCTACAAGAGTTCCCAATATTAAAGAAGAATCTTAAAAGAAGTAGTCACCCACATACCTGCTATGATATGGAAGTAGCAAAATATCAATTACTTCAAAATTGCAGTGTTTGAACCAGCTGGAAATACTCATGGGAGTCTCTTTTGCATCTCTTAATCTAGAAGAAATGGCTGGATCAACAATATGGACTGTATGTTGTACAGAGGGATGAAGCCAGCTTCTCATCATGCTGCATAGGATCAGAACATAATTAGGGTAGGTTATAAAAGAGTTACAAGGAGGATTGACTTGCAAAAAATGTAAAATTTAAAGACACTTACTAGAGCATTGCAAGAATGAGAGTATCTGAGCAATACTCATTCTTGTTAGCCAATGCTGCTAAGCATTGTTTTGTCAAATCAAAATCATTGACTGAAACTTCATCCTCAATACGTACAACTACATCAGGGCCCAGCTCCTTCAACCTTCTATGTATGTGTAGCTCCTTCTTTCCAGTTTCCACATCTATCACAGATTTTGTTTCTTTTACTTGCTGCTTCAGTGAGTCCTCATAAGCAGCCTTCCCTCTGGTGTTCTTTGAGTGTGTTACCTCAACAACCTTTACCTCATCAACCTTGACCTTCCTTGTGGGTGGAATTAGCAATATATCTCTCATTTTGATGTCCTGCCATTCCACAGGATGAACCAGCTTGTCATATCTCCATCTCACTCTGGACAAAGTGTTGAAATCTTTGGCCATCAAAGTAACCCTGTGAGCATGGGCTGCTACAAGCATTGCATCCTCAAAATATTTCTCCAGGTAATCCTCTGCCATTTCCTGCAAGGAAAGAATGGCAGTTCTATTCCACCTGAACCCAAGGTTCCAACTGTCACAAATTTCTCTCACCAGTCTTTGAAAGGGTGCTTTGGGTATTGCAAAACCTATGGCTTTCTGTTGCCTCCTTATTTCCCTAAGCACACCTGCACCCTTATTCAATCTTTTGGCCTTTTGCTTGAGCAAGCGCATTGGCTTACCCTTCCTGCCATGTGAAGCTCTTCCCTTTGGAGGCACACTAAACTTCTTGGAACCTGTCCCAGCTGCTGTTGCTGCAAGACCTGGTCCTTTGCCAACTTGCCTTGCAGTTGATTTGGTCCTTGCCATCACTCTGAAAAACTGCATACAAAGGATTGGAAAGAGATCAAAGGCATGAAGAACATGTTCTAACAAAGAAAAGGCAATCACAGGGGTGGTAGAAGCCAAATAGAGAAATTTGCAATAAAATGCGATATGAGCAGTTTGGAATTTCAAACAGGTCCACATCGCATTTTGCTGCAAATTTTTTAAATGAAAGGTTGGTGCACTCCTACAGTGATTTCTATGTTTCTCCAACCAAATACAGTATGAATGGAGGTCATCCAAGAAGATCACATGCAAATATCACACTTGAAAATCTGCATTCCTCCAGTGATTTCTCTGTCTTGGTTTGAGCCTATGCATTTCCATACAGGATGTAATTTTTCTATTTTAGGCAAGAAGATTGCAAAGACTAAGGAGAGTCACAAAACCAGACATGTTCTCATGAAGAAAAGGCAATCACAGAGGTGGAAGAAGCCAAATAGACAAATTTGCAATAAAATGCGATATGAGCAGTTTGGAATTTCAAACAGGTCCACATCGCATTTTGCAGCAAATTTCTGAAATGACATGCTGGTGAACTTCTACAGTGATTTCTTTGTCTCTCCAGCCAAATACAATATGAATGGAGTTTATGCAAGCAGACTACAGCTATGGAAGTCAAAAAACCAGAACATGTTCTCACAAAGAAGGCAATCACATGGTGGAAGAAGCCAAATAGAGAAATTTGCAATAAAATGCGATATGAGCAGTTTGGAATTTCAAACAGGTCCACATCGCATTTTGTTGCAAATTTTCTAAATGACATGCTAGTGCACTCCTGCAGTGATTTCTATGTTTCTCCAACCAAATGCAGTATGAATGGAGGTTATGCAAGAAGATCACATGCAAATATCACACTTGAAGATCTGCTTTCCCACAGTGATTTCTTTGTCTTGGTTTGAGTCTATGCCCATACACTATGTATTTTGATTATTTTAAGCAAAAAGATTGCAGAGACTAAGGGGAGAACCCATTGTTCCTGACCTGGAGTCTATCTGTGGATGTGCTGTGCTGCTGAGGAGTAATCTGTGCTGAGGATGATTCTGTGCTGCTGGACAAGATGCTGATGCTGCAGAGGCAAGAGAGCAGAGATTGGAGGGCAAGAGTTCTAAAACAGGATACCACAAAGAAGTGCAAATAGAATTAAAGAATCACTAAATCCCACACGTGTGGAATCTAGTCATTTTTCACACGTGTGGATGGGACCCAGATCTCTTGGAGTTTGAAATCTGGCACGTGTGAAAGTACACTTTATTCCTTGGAACTTGTGCCATTCATTATTTCATCATGAATACCACAACCACTTTTCCCTCCCCTGGATTCCAATCTCTCATCCCTGCCACGACTCTCTCCTGATCCTTTCTCTCTGATTCTCTCCTACCCAGCACACTCCATCCAGACTGCAACCTGCCTCAGATCTCCAGGTTACCTAGAGTGCAAGGTTCAAGCTAGAGAAAGAGCAGGAGATTTACCAAAGCAACTCATTCAACATGGAAAAGGAAAAAAAAGGTCAGAGTTCTAGTTTGGTTTCAATGTTTTTCAACATTTATTTCTTCCAGCCATTGGATTTTTTATGTCCCAATGTCTTCACTCAGCTCCATCCTTCTTCCACAATGTGGTAAATCACCCAGAAATTAGATTGTAGGTTGATATGAACAGAACCAAGAAATTTGCAACAAAATGCGAGGAGAGTGGTTTGGAATTCTCTAAACAGCCCATCTCGCATTTTGCTGCAAATTCCTCTTGTGGACTCCTTGCTCATGAAAATTTTCATTCATTCCATTTTTTCTCTTGCATATGAGAGCATAGTGTCCAGGAATCACTGAAATGATCCAAGTGCTTGATTTGACATGCACATGAACAGAACTTGAGAATTTGCAACAAAATGCGAGGAGAGTGGTTTATAGTTCTCTAAACAGCCCATATCGCATTTTGCTGCAAATTCCTGTTGCTGACACATTCCTCATGAATAGTATCACTCATTCCATTATTTCTCTTGTATATGAGATCATAGTGTCCAGGAATCACTGAGATGAACCAAGTTCTTGATTTGACATGCACATGACCAGAATTTGAGAATTTGCAACAAAATGCGAGGGGGGTGGTTTACAATTCTCTAAACAGCCCATATCGCATTTTGCTGCAAATTCCTGTGTATTATTTGTTTCTCACTTCTACCTCATTAATTTGCTACCTTTAGCCCTGTGGAGATCTTCCTTGATGATGAGAAATGTTTTTGTTTTGGAACAGCTGGCTCCCAGGCCCCACCTTTCAAGAGGAAGCTGGACTTTTCTGCTGCTATAATAAAACCTCAGCAATCACCAGGTGAGTAATGAGATGTCATGAAGGAATTATCTGGTGATATACAATGCACTCACTGATTGCTTATGTCAGCATATAGAATTCATAGTATATAAGTTTTTGAACAGGCAAAAAGAAGAGGCTGGAGCAGAGTGCTGATTCTTCCAGCAAAAAACAAATGGAACCAGAAGAGGACAGTTCTCCAGATTTGCTCCTATTTGAGTTTCTTCACAAATGCAAGGCTCAGAGTAACTTCCATTTGTACCACAGTATTTTCAACATGGAGTTCTCAATGAGCTCTGTACTGGAGCAACACAAAGATTTTCTTTCAGACTATTGGGATGCCTTCAAAGAACTGACAGAGGCAGGAAGAATTGTGGGAGGTGAAAAGGTTTTTGTGCACATTAATCATATTGTCTCCAATGACAGGCTGAGGTACCATGTGAGCAGAAGATTTGACAGCCTGCCTGATCACTATAAATTCAACTGTACTTTGCACACCAGAAAGTGCAGAGTGCTGGAGGAGAGCATGGCCTTTCTCATGTACATTGTCTTCAGTCAGGAGTCTTTGGATGAACAAGGGCAGGAAACAGAAGAAGAAGACACATCTGAAGCTTCTGAAAAGGAGGATGTTTCTTTGGGCTCTGAAATGGCAGAGCAAGAAGAAGATATCAACCTTCAGGATGAGGGGCTGCAAGTGGCTGCTCTTGACCTTGTTCAACTGAGGAATAAAACTCTGAGGGGAGCAGAGCCAGTTGAAGATTTTGATGTTCAAAGCAGCAACTATGCAGTGCCCATGCTTCCAGGTGTGTTGATTGGTGGAAAGGATTATGTTTTCCTCCATGATATAGAGTATATGTTTGATTTGAGGGAGGACTATGCCATTTCCCTTATTGCCCAGGCTTCAAGGCTTGACAAGGAGGTTGGCATAGAGGATGACCAATCACTTCTGGCTTTGGAAACAATGTTTGATCCTGTAGAGGCCCTTTCATTTTGTTTCAAAGAGGCTGAAAAGTTCCAAGAGCCAGATGA
Source organism: Dipteris shenzhenensis (assembly GCF_047967505.1). NCBI lineage: Eukaryota > Viridiplantae > Streptophyta > Polypodiopsida > Gleicheniales > Dipteridaceae > Dipteris > Dipteris shenzhenensis. Next base: position 48,085,399 of record NC_141600.1, on the reverse strand, counting down.
AGCTGCCTTCCAGCTCACACAGGAAGCTATGAATCTCCCAGCTCTATACACAGAAAAGACTAGAGAAGAGGCTGTACAAGAAGGGAGAGGGATAAATCTTTGGAAAGATGAACTGCTTGTTGCTGATGAAAATGAGAAGGTACTTCAAATCATATACTTTGACTTCTGCTTAACTTTAGTTTTGTAGGTTGTGTATTGTCTCACTCCAATCCTTTGATATGTTGCAGCTACAAATTGAGGATGACACATTCCTCTAGAGATCAAGTGGAAGCAGGCAGGTTGGGTTTGGCAAAATGTCAGGCCTAGCTCATTATATTCATGATCTAGGCAGTGCCAAGATCTTGATTTACCATAGGCAGTTGAGCACCAATGGAGAAGCCATTGTTTACTTCCTAAAATGTTTGTCCAGGGCTTTAGGTGGACATGCTCTTTCATGGCAAAAGGAAAAGATCATTTTGATAGACAGGTTGTCTGCCATAGATATATTTGGAGATTATGTGAATAAGCAGGCCTCTAGGGCCGCTTACTTTTTGTCTTACACTTCTTATGCATTAGCATGTGGTGTTAAGGACCCCAAATATCTGGAGGGCTATGGAAAACACCAGCTTGTAAGGTTTCGAGAGCCACCCATGATTGCATCAGGCCACACAATCCAAGAAGAGGAACAGGTGGAGAGAGCTGAAGAAAAGGATAAAGAGACAGTCAACATCAAGCCAATAAATAAGAAAAAGACTCCAATCAAGATCAAAAAGAGAGTTCCGATGAACAGGCCCTGGGAGAAATAGGATTTAGTCATCGAATATAGCACAAACATTATATTAAATTTGAACTGATTTGTATAAAGTCTTTGATATCTGGTATGATCTTGTATAAATGATTAATAAGTTGATGATGAAATGATTTGTATATTTACATAGAGTGGTGTCGTTAAATATTAAATGAACAATATATTGAAATTGTAAACAAATTGTATTAAGTTCAGATCATATGTTTCACATTGAAATTTTTTTCATGCATAACACCAAGAGTCACTTGTTCCACTAAAAAAATTTATATTGAATGAGTTTGAAAACATGTGGACATAACCCCAATATGTTACAAATGAGTCCTATTCATGTTTACTTGTCCATTTATGGTTTCTAAATATCTTCGATTCCCTCCACTGTCTATGTCTCTCTGCTGCAATTGAATTGTCTAGAGCTTGTCTTCGTCTTTGCTTTTGGGCTAGAAGAAAAGCAAGCTTGATTTTGGAGCTAGCAACTTTTCTTTTAGCATGCAGCCTTTGTAGTATGCCTCGGTAAAACCATTGGAAGACTTCCTTCAGACTATTCGCCTTCTGACTCCCTCCATAGTGTTGTGTGTGTCTAAAAAATGCATTACGTGCCATGTAGTGAGACTTCTCCATGCCTTGGGTAGACCAAATAGCTGGGCATCCATACTTTTTGACAAAATAGGGAAGGTGGTTGTATATGATATGCTGTAAGACATAAGAATGCATAGTAAGTAATAAAAAAAAGAGGATCACACTTAAGTAAAAGAAAAAGACAGAACCTTACCATGTAGTGAGTTATATTGCAGGCTGTCCACGCGTCTTTCATTGACTTCCCAAAATGTTTAATTGCCTCCTCAAAGTTCTTGTAATCACTCTTTGTCCATGTTACTTTGTCACAGAACATGAAGAGTTGATCAAGAGACCTCCACACCTCTGCCTTCCTATTTCGTGCTTCCCCATCAGCCTCATGATCTTTCACAGCATTATGGACTTGCTTCCACAATCCATAATTAATCTTTGAAACTGCTCTACCTTGCCTTACTTGCTTAATGTGTTTGGGTCGAGACAAGAATCTTCTTGCCTTAACACCACCAATAGAGGGCTTGATTGGTACCTCCTTGCCATTGGTAGACTTTTTAAAATCCTTTGTGATTTGAACATCTCCTCCATGCAGACCTATATCGGATAACACTTTTTCCAATGCTTGAAGAGCATCCTTTCTATTTTTTTCGGGACGGAGTTTCCAAGCAAATCCAATATATAAAAATACCAATTTCTCAATAATTCGACATAGACCATGCAATGTGCAGATGTGAACATTACATAGTGGAATGTCCAGAATGGCCTTGAAGTCAGGGTCAACTTTATCTCTATTAGGTGCTCTCTTCCACCATTTTGAATCCATTACTTGAGCTGATTCTTTGCAGTAAAGACAAGGAGACTTTGAGTTGCCTCCTTTACTAATGTTATACATGCACTTAAGTGTTTTAAGATCCCCGGCCATGTGCCACTCGACTTGAAAATCACCTTTTCCTGCAACATGGAGATTCTCGCCTTGCACTTGTCTTTTGATTATTGTTGGTATTTCCGTGTGATGAAACACCCAATCTAGTGTTTCATGGTCTTCGGTCTTCACCTGCGAGATTATAGAAAACAAAAGTATTACTATATCAGATTTGAAAACAATGATCAAAATCAAGTATAAAACAGCCCATGATCATACCTGGAACGAGCCTAACCACCATATGTGTTTCTCTGACTGCACACTAAAATACTTCGAACTCGCTTCAGTCAATGATGTATCAATCGCTCCATTCATCAATGTAATAGTAACTCTTTCCATTTTCTTTTCCTTTACAACCTCACACTCATCCAGTTTGATAACAAATTTCAAAATGCCTTTGCACTCCTCAAATGTTATTCCATAAAACTCGACCATTCTTTTTTGAAGTTGTTGCAGATCTAAAAATATATTGTTCCAAGGATCATACACAGTGGTTCCTTTAACACCATGAAATATTTCTTCAATATGGATATACTGCCCAATAAATTCATCTATACTTTCATTCAAATGACCTCTTATCCTCCACACGGTTGCTGGATTTGGCAGTAAAACTCGTTTAATCCTTTGATCTTTCAAAGTTGAGGATATCGCATGGAAAATCAAACTATATCCCTTCCTGCTAACTCCACTAACATCAAGAGCCTCTTGGATTATAGTGCCATCAACTTGATTATTGGATACAAAGTCCTCTACAACATTGCGTTTGACTGTTTTGTATTTTTTTTCCTCAATCAAACCTTTTGCTACACCGCAAGAAAGCAATCCTTTCATTTGTTTAACAGGAAGAAGGTTCGGGTCCATATTTTCTTTTGCAGGCTCCAATAATTTCCTATAATAACAACATTATATGACTATATTATTCAGCACCTCCATTCTTATTTTGCGACAATCAACGAAATAGATATAGTCTGGAAGAGAGCCTTTTTGAGTATACAAAATGATAAATTTCAATCTAACCTTGCTTCCTGAATTCGTCGCTTGCATCCACCAGTCCCAGCCTTCAAATTTGCAATGTTTTTAATCTTCCTGCTACGTTGTCTGTCTCCAAGCACGGTTCTCTTTTTTCTTGCTCTTGTCAATTCTTTTTTACTCTTTGAATGCTCCTCGATTTCATTCTGCAACTGCTGCTCCAATTTTGCACGAATGGCTATCTCCTCCATCTTGGCCCCCTTTTCTTGTAGGTACATCATTTTATACGTTTCCGCAAATGCAGATTGCGCTGAAATATAACCAAGAAGTCCATTTTGTCCATCGCCGGCAAACCTCAGTAATGTGGTGGGATTGACAAATGGAGGTGTAGAGTTTTTTACTTGACATTTTGGATATATGCTTCTGTCGCACCATAAGTCAATATGTTGAAGCCCTTCTCTTCTCATATTTTCCCGCTGTTGAGCATTCAGCACCATATCCTTTCGTCTTTTTTGTGCTGGAGCATATTGTTCTTCCAAGTCGATGTGAAGATGGTGTAATCGCTTCTTCTGAGATAGTGACTCACTAGTATCGGCCATTTTTTGTGCTCCTGAGGTTGCAAAGTTTGTTTTTCAATCTCGTAGTCGTTTTGTAACATGAATCGTGGAAGTGTGGCGGTATCCATGTGAATATTTTGAAAACTTGCAATCACTAAGTTCAGTGATGGACTCTTAATGAAAGACCTGCACACGTCGGCCAAAGAGATGCGGAATCTTTGGTAAACAAAAAAAAATCTAAGAGGATATTTAATACAAAATCGTGTTAGTCAGACAAAAGATTATCTTATTCCTTTTTGAATTGACAGTTCTGTAGTCCTTACTAACAAATCTGAGCCACGTTTCCGTATTTTACTATTTTTGAGGTCTTTTAGGAGAGAAATAAATCAAAAAATAGTGAATTTCTTACAGGGCCCCAAAATGAGTTCCCTTTTTCCCTAATGGGGGAAGGGAGAGGAAGTGGGAAAAGAGGGGATGGGAAGCGGGAGGAGGTGGGAAGGGAGGAGAGGGGATGGGAAGCAAGAGAAGAGGGGAAGGGAGGGGAGGGAGGAGAGGATGAGGGAAGGGAGGGACCGAGGGAGTACCTGGGTAGGGAGGTGGTGGAGGAGCTCCAGGAAAGTTGTGAGAGAGAATGAGGAAAAGTGGACTTTTATAGGAAATGGGTAGCTTTTAGGTAAAGTCGGCTTTTTTTAGTTTTTTAGGTTCTTTTAGTTCTTTTAGGTTCACTATAAGTACAAGGTTCTTCATTCTCTCTTTCATTCAAAGTTCATTCTTTCACACTCCACGCTTCTCTCCTCTCATCAACCTGTTGCAGGATTCTCAAAATTTTCAAAATGTTGCAAGAGGTGAGTTCATTTCCAACCTATTGCGTATGCAAGAACTTCTAAGAATCAAGTTTTTATAAATTTGATTTTTTTTTCAAATCTGATACTTATAATGTAATTATTGTATAAATTTTAATAAATATATAAATTATTAATATTATACATCAATAACATTTAAAATTAGGTATATTATATACTAATAAACTTTAAATTTTAAAAAGGTATTCAATCAAAGAATGGAATTAATTTAAAAAATAAGAAAATATGAAAATTTACATAAGTACTTTTAGCATGTATGCTTTTCTTCCATGTGTATAATACTTGTTAGTCAAAGAATGAAGAGTTAGATAATGTATTTGTAAGGTAGGCATTTAAAACCATAGAATCTGGAACAAGTTTACCATACTTGCTTATCTTTGTTACAATATGTAATACTTTGCAAAAGCCTTAAACTTTGTTTAAGGCTTTGTACAAAACTACAGTATCATTAAATCCATATCATTTTAGCAACCACCAAATATCCATGGTATGAATCCATGATATGGAATACATATTTCTTATGAATATTTCTTATCACACACTTCTTCATCTCTTCTAATACACCATGCAGCATGAATGTAAGAAAATATCAATCGGTGTGCTTTTAGCCTATGTGCTTATCCCTAATAAGTAGGATACTTTAACTAGGTAGACTTATAATTACTTAAAGTAAAGCCTTTGCAAAGGATCATACCTAGTATTGGATATATCCAACCTGTTGCACAAATCAAGAAATTTCTTGATTTGTGTAAGATTGGATATACGGTTGGTTGGATAAACTTTAAACAATTAATACCAAAACATCTTAAGCACCGTAAATCTTAAACTTTAAACATTTAATTCCTAAATCCTAAACTCCTAAATAATAAATCCTAAAGCCTAAACCCTAAACTCTAAATCCTAAATCCTAAATCCTAAACCCTAGCCCTAAACCCTAACCCTAAATCCTAAATCCTAAACCCTAACCCTAAAATACAACCAAAATTTAATGAATTTTTTTAATTTGTGCAACAGGTTGGATATATCCCCCAACCTATTGCTCAACTCTTGCTCAAGCAACAGGTTGGAGGATATATCCAACTTATTGCACAAATCAAGATTTGTGCAACAGATTGGATATATAGTTGGGGGTGCACCCCCAACCTGTTGCTTGAGCAACAGGTTGGGGGGATATATCCAACCTGTTCCACAAGTCAAGAATTTTCTTAATTTGTGCAAGAGGTTGGATTGAGCAACAGGTTGGGGGATATATCCAACCTATTGCACAAATCAAGAAAATTTCTTGATTTGTGCAACAAATTGGATATGCCTCCCAACCTGTTGTAAGAGGTTGGGAGTGCACCCCCAACCTGTTGCTTGAGAAACAGGTTGGGGGATATCCAACCTGTTGAGCAATAGGTTGGGGGATATATACAACTTGTTCTACAAGTCAATAATTTTCTTGATTTGTGCAACAGGTTGATGAGGTTGGGGGTGCACCTCGGATATCCAACCTATTGCACAAATCAATAATCTTCTTGATTTGTGCAACAGATTGGATATATCCCCCAACCTATTGCTCAAGCAACAGATTGGGGGATATATACAACTTGTTCTACAAGTCAAGAATTTTCTTGATTTGTGCAACAGGTTGATATACCCCCCAACCTATTCCATAATTCAAGAATTTTCTTGATTTGTGCAACAGGTTAGATATATCCCCCAACTTGTTGCTCAATCCAACATGTTGCACAAATCAATAATCTTCTTGATTTGTGCAACAGATTGGATATATCCCCCAACCTATTGCTCAAGCAACAGATTGGGGGATATATACAACTTGTTCTACAAGTCAAGAATTTTCTTGATTTGTGCAACAGGTTGATATACCCCCCAACCTATTCCATAATTCAAGAATTTTCTTGATTTTTACAACAAGTTAGATATATCCCCCAACTTGTTGCTCAATCCAACATGTTGCATAAATCAAGAAAATTCTTGACTTGTGAAACAGGTTGGATATATCCCCCAACCGTATATCCAGTCTGTTGCGCAAATCAAGAAAATTCTTGATTTTTGTAATTTTCTTAATTTGTGCAACAGGTTGGATATATCACCCCAACCTGTTGCTTGAGCAACAGGTTGGGGGATATATCCAACCTGTTGCACAAATTAAAAAAATTCATTAAATTTTGGTTGTATTTTAGGGTTAGGGTTTAGGGTTTAGAATTTAGTTTTGGTTTAGGGTTTAGGATTTAGTGTTTAGGAGTTTAGGCTTTAGGGATTAAATGTTTAAAGTTTAGGACTTATGGTGGTTAAGATGTTTTGGTATTAATTGTTTAAAGTTTATGATGTAGGGTTCAGGTTTAATGCCTTCTGTGCTAGTTTTAATATAAAAGTTATTAAGTAATAATAAGCTCAATGATTATTTATTATGTCTTTTTTTGAGCTACTAATCTATTTTTGTACATAGAACAGGTATTCACCCTAATAGAGGGTATGGATGTGGTGTTATATAAGAAGAATGAAGTGCTGGCTTTTGGACGAATTCATAGTCTTGATCCTATGAATGTATGTCATTTCCAACATTGTGGTGAGAGAAGATGTGTAGTGATAATCACCAACATTGTAAATCTTGAAGTGCATTTAAAATATCCACATGGAGACTTTGAAACATTGGGAGATATCTTAAAATGTGACATATTTGATATGCAAGCACACAGAACGCTCTGGGACCAAGATGAAATTGTTCCAAAGACATACTTTCAAGATATCAAGAAAACTTATTTTGACGGGGAAAAAGTAGAGATGTTATCTTGCTCCAGAGAAGTTTTAGCAATTGGCAACTTTAAGGGCTATGCTCAGAGTTTTCTCTATATAGTGGAGATAATTAAGTTGACTAGTATAGGTGTCATTCAAAATGCAATGGATAGTACTTCACATCTAGACGTCCATAATACTATGTCTCATCTACAAGTTCATAGTACTTGTAAATGGGGGTTAGCTTTCTTGAAATCAAGTTTTCCCAAGACAGTTTCCTTCAATGTCATGGAAGACACAACGGAATATTATCAGAAGAAAATGACTATAACACAAATGGGATCCAAATTGATAAGAAGCTATAGTAGTCACTACAAGGCATAGGCCCTTTTTCAACGAAAATACCAATGCTTTTTACTTTTTTTTTTTTTTAAATGGGAGCAAACGTCACTATTAAAGTTGTTAAAAGCATCGAAAAAGAATGGTCACTGTAAATCATCACTATATAGCGACACTGATAATCGTCACTATATAGCGACATTGGTAAATGTCACTATATAGCGATGATTAACAGAACTTTAAAAAAAGCATTAGTGGGGCTAAATAGGGCCATAGCAAGCCCTGTTTTGACCCACTAATATTTTTTTTTAATAATTATAAAAAAAAAATATTACAAAATTTCCCTTAAGAGTGATACAAAATCGCTCAAATGAAATGATCGAGCAACAAAAGCATATACAGGTTGAACATATACAACATTGTTTGTTACAAAATTACCCTTTCGAAAAGGGTGATACAAAATCGCTCAAACAAGCGGATATACAAAATGACATACATGGCGAATTATATGCAAACTGCTCCTCGTCGTCCTCCTCCTCATCTTGTTGGCCTGATCCTTGGTCTTTGTGAGTTGCGCCTTCTCCCTGATCCTCGTCACGTACATCTGATCCCTGGCCTTGGTAATCGCTCACCTCCGGTGATGGGACGCTCGACCCTAAGAGTGAACCATATAAATTGAAAATTAGATTGGAACTTAAAGAATAAAACAATTTAAAAAGTGAGATTACAAGTAGGAGTAGACTTATACCGTGCAAGCAACCACCTCAACCCAATCAACCGTCGCTCCATTGCCTCTTGCTCAATAAACCACGGCTTTGTTCTTATGCGAAACGTGCATCGCGTCTCTGCATCTGTAGAAAGACGACCCATCGCAGCTTGCTATGGATCCAATTTATGAGAGTTAGAGTTAGATAAAGTGCATGTAATATATGTAGTAAAACAAATAGAACAATACATTAAATGAGAAGAAGTAGACTTACCACGGTTGCCTCAAATGCCAACCATCTGCCTGCACGAAAGTGCAAAGTACCTACGGTGTCCAGTCGTCTCTTCGCATCCCTCCTCTGACCCTCAAGCATTTCGAGATGGTCCCCATTCTACTTCTTGAAGAACTTCCAATTAGCTTTGTCTTCCCAGCTGGGTTTAGCCATCCTCTTTGCGATGAAGTATGCAAGGTTGATCTACGATGCTTCAAGACTTAATTCATGCTCTCTCGCATATAATTCTCATTAAACTCCCAATTTGGCATGTTAGGGTATTTTTGTTTTAATTCATCGATGACCGCCTGCTTCTTTTGGTCATCTTGATAGCGCCAATCGGTAGCAATGCCGCTCTTGAAGTGATGGCTCATCAACCGCCTCATGGTGGCCATCAGTGCTTTGCCCTTTCTATCTTCTATTATCTCTCCAACAGTTGTGATTTGATAGGAGAGGTCCTCGACTAAGTAAGGAGGACTGATGGTAGTGGTAGAGTCAAAAAGAGTGGAAGCTGTGCGAGCGCTTCCGGAGCGAGGAGTAGCAATGGGAGTAGGAGAGGGCAAGGGACCTGACTGATACTGTGTCTTAAGACCAAGTGGAGACCTGTAGGGATGTGAGTGTTCTGACTCGTCTACATCTCTCGAGTCAGCACAACATAAGCGGCCCCTCCTACTCTTCCTTCCCTTACGATAGGCATGCGCAGGTGATTACCCCTCGGTCGAAGGGGCATGAGGGGATTGTTGGGTAGTAGGTCCAACCGTCGGTGTAGGGGAGGGAATTGCTGAGGTCCTCTGAGATAGTAGAGTGAAGAATCTCGCTGCCTCCTCATCGATCATCTACGCTACAAAATCGTCGGGACTCCCGATAAAGCCATGTGCTACTAGCAAAGGAGTTCCCCGAGGGGTAGTCACAATGCTACATCCGAGAGGAGTCAAAATAGGAGTAGTCACAGTGCTAGGTCCGAGGGGAATCAGGGGGTAGTCGCAATGCTACATCCGAGAGGAGTCAGACCAGGGGTAGCCCCCTCAGGTGTCTCCTGAGAGGAATCAAAAACCTCTGGAGCATAGAGATGGTGATGTCTCCTCCTACGAGGCTGTCTGTACTCATCGGACGTGCGATGTGATCCCATGTCTAACATAGACACAAATACAAAAACAAAAATTAAAAAACAAACATAAGCATAGGCATAGGCATAGGCATAGGCAAAGGAAAAGAGGAAGAAGAGGGGAAAGAAAAGAGGAAGAAGAGGGAACGGAAAAGAGATTGGAAGAGGGGAAAGAGAGAAGAAGAGAAAAAGGAAAGAGAAAGAAGAGAAAAAGAGGAAGAAGAGGGAAAGAAAAAGAGATTGGAAGAGGGGAAAGAGAGAAGAAGAGGAAAAGAGGAAGAAGACGGAAAGGAAAAGAGATTGGAAGAGGGGAAAGAGAGAAGAAGAGGGAAAGGAAAGAGGGAAAGAAAGGAAGAAGAGGGAAAGAAGAGGGAAAGAAGAGGAAGAAGAGGGAAGAGAGGGAGAAGAGGAAAAGAGGAAGAAGAGGGAAAGGAAAAGAGATTGGAAGAGGGGAAAGAGAGAAGAAGAGGGAAAGGAAAGAGGGAAAGAAGAGGGAAAGAAGATGAAGAAGAGGGAAAAGAGGAAGAAGACAAAAAGAGGAAGAAGAGGGAAAGGAAAAGAGATTGGAAGAGGGGAAAGAGAGAAGAAGAGGGAAAGAAGAGAGAAGAAGAGGGAAAGAAGAGGAAGAAGAGGGAAAAGAGGAAGAAGAGTTCGGCTGGAAAAGAGATTGGAAGAGGGGAAAGAGAGAAGAAGAGGGAAAGGAAAGAGAGAAAAAGAGACATATGCTCATGCATAAGCATATGCATAAGCATGAGCATATGTCTCCTTCTCATATGCTTATGCTTATGCATAATATGCTCATGCATAAGCATAAGCATAAGCATAAGAGAAGGAGACATATGCTCATGCATAAGCATAAGCATAAGCATAAGAGAAGGAGACATATGCTCATGCTTATGCTTATGCATGAGCATAAGAGAAAGAGACATATGCTCATGCTTATGCATGAGCATAAGAGCATGAGCATGAAAGAGGGGAAACAGGGGGGAAAAGAGGGAGGAAAACAGGAAGAAGAGGGAAAGGAAAAGAGATTGGAAGAGGGGAAAGAGAGAAGAAGAGGAAAAGGAAAGAGAGAAAAGGGGACATATGCTCATGCATAAGCATAAGCATAAGCATGAGCATATGTCTCCTTCTCTTATGCTTATGCTTATGCTTATGCATAAGCATAAGCATAAGCATAAGAGAAGGAGACATATGCTCATGCTTATGCTTATGCATGAGCATAAGAGAAAGAAACATATGCTCATGCTTATGCTTATGCTTATGCATGAGCATAAGAGCATGAGCATGAAAGAGGGGAAACAGGGGAGAAAAGAGGGAGGAAAAGAGGAAGAAGAGGAAAAGGAAAAGAGATTGGAAGAGGGGAAAGGAAGAAGAAGAGGGAAAGAAAAGAGAGAAAAAGAGACATATGCTCATGCATACACATAAGCATAAGCATGAGCATATGTCTCCTCTTATGCATAAGCATAAGCATAAGCATAAGAGAAGGAGACATATGCATGAGCATAAGAGAAAGAGACATAATATGCTCATGATTATGCTTATACTTATGCATGAGCATAAGAGCATGAGCATGAAAGAGGGGAAAGAGGGGGGAAAAGAGGGAGGAAAAGAGGAAGAAGAGGGAAAGGAAAAGAGATTGGGAAGAGGGGAAAGAGAGAAGAAGAGGGAAAGGAAAAAGGGAAAGGAAAGAGAGAAAAAGAGACATATGCTCATGCATACGCATAAGCATAAGCATGAACATATGTCTTCTTCTCTTATGCTTATGCTTATGCTTATGCTTATGCATGAGCATATGTCTCCTCTTATGCATAAGCATAAGCATAAGAGGAGACATATGCATGAGCATAAGAGAAAGAGACATATGCTCATGCTTATGCTTATGCTTATGCATGAGCATAAGAGCATGAGCATGAAAGAGGGGAAAGAGGGGGGACAAGAGGAAGAAGAGGGAAAGGAAAAGAGATTGGAAGAGGGGAAAGAGAGAAGAAGAGGGAAAGGAAAGAGAGAAAAAGAGACATATGCTCATGCATACGCATAAGCATTAGCATGAGCATATGTCTCCTTCTCTTATGCTTATGATTATGCTTATGCATGAGCATATGTCTCCTCTTATGCATAAGCATAAGCATAAGCATAAGAGAAGGAGACATATGCATGAGCATACCAGAAAGAGACATATGCTCATGCTTATGCTTAAGCTCATGCATAAGCATAAGAGAAGGAGACATATGCTTATGCTTATGCATGGGCATAAGAGAAGGAGACATAAGTGAGGGGAAAGAGGGGGGAAAAGAGATTGAAAGATGAAAAAAAGAAGAGAAGAGAAGGAGGGAAAAAGAGATTGAAAGAGGGGGAAAAAGAAGAGGGGAAAAGAGATTGAAAGGGGAAAAAGAAGAGATGGAAGAGGAGAGAAGAGGAAAAGAAGAGGGAAGAGAGGGGGAGAGAGGGTTCCTACACCCATCATTGTAGCTAGCGCTTAAGGCACTAGCTGCAGACCAATGCAAATAACAAAAATAACGAATGGAAAAAAGAGGAAGCACTTACCTAGAATAGTACGTCCCGTTCCGTGTTTTGTGGACTGGCCCTACAAAAGCGAGGAAACATACAATTTTTCAAATAACTAGTTAAAGGAAGGAGAAGATTAAAGAAGCAACTTCTCAAAGAGATTGGATTGAGGAGACAAGGAGAAAGAGAAGGAAGATAAATACAAAAAAGACTAGAAGAGGTGAGTCTTCTTTCTTTCTTGAAATCTCGTTTTTTGTCTTCAATCCTTTGAAATCAAGCATGAAAACTAGTACATAGCCTTAGCAATACAAGGAGAAACATGCTTCAACACTCACAAAACAAAATCTCACAAAAAATGAACCTACATTGTTCAAAGAGACTCACCTTCTTGAAAAACTTCCTTTCAAGAAACCAAAGAGGAAGAAGGATGGAGAGGGAGCACAAGTGTTAGGAGAGGGGTGAGTAGTAGTGAGGAGTGGAGAATAGAGTGGGAGGTTGTCAGAAATAGGTGGGAGGAGAGATTGCTTTGCTTACAATAGAGATTAGAGATTGCTAAAGAAAGTGCTGCGCATCGCGAGGTTCAGGTTTTAACCCACAACATCGCTATATAGCGACATTCGTCAGTCGTTATATAGCGACGCTGTTATTTAAAAGCATCGCTATATAGCGATGGAACAGACAAATCATCGCTATATAGCGATGGAACAAGTCAAAACGTCATTATATAGTGACGCTTCAAGACACTTTATGTTTAAAGTTAAAAAAGAAGCTCATATATGCTATTTTACAACTGTTAATATATTTCCTTGCAACTTATGTTGTGATTTTATAAGTGCAGATGGAAGGGACGAGTGGAAGCTCATCCAATGATGCGCCAATGCTCGGGAGCACAAAGTGGCTTATGGAGAGGTTATATTGTCATTGCACTCATTACAAGCGAGAAGTACGACATCAATGTCATATTATCATGCACCACTTGCGGATGTATGGGGAGGAGCTCGAACCAATACCCACCATTGGTGTTGCACGTGTTGATGGATTATTAGTAAGTCAAAGCTATTTAAGTTTGTGGTTAATATTGGATACCATTATGGTACGAAACCTTGAGACAAGATCTTATATTTACACGAAATCCTAAAATAGGATGAGGAGGCTAACGAGGGTACGCATATACCTTCACACTTTGAGCAAGACTATAGTCTCCCGGATGATGACGAGGGTATGGCCGACATGATGGATTCTATTTTTAGGGGCACTACATCCCATGTACATGTGATGTCAGAGTCTGAGGTCAAAATGCGAGAGTTGCAATCAACACAATTGTACAAGGGTGCTAGTATGTCTAAACTACGTGCTTGTGTCTTAATCTTGAATCTGCAAGTAAAGTATGGGTGGTCGGATACAAGTGTCTCGGCCTTAATGAGGTTAGCTCTTGCATTAATTTGACTCATTATTTGAATATTGTTTGTTTTAAGAATCATCATGTATGGATTAGTGTATCAAATCATCATTATTCGAAGCCTATGTATGTTTGAATTGTGATAGGTTGCTCCAAAAGATGTTGCCTGCACCAAATACCATGCCCGCATCAAGAGATGAAGCGAAAAAGATGCTAACAACAGTGGGTATGGATTATGATACCATCCATGCTTATCGTAATGATTGTATTCTCTTTCGTCGTGAGCATGGAGATTTGGCTAGTTGTCCAAAGTGTGGGGAACAACAACATAGTGAGCAGATACCGGTAAAGGTCTTGAGACACTTTTCCATCATTGCAAGAATACAACACATGTTCCGATGCAAATCCATAGCGGAGTTGATGACATGGCATGCATCTCATCGGTCCATTGATGACACATTGAGGATTCCCGCAGATTGTGCAGCTTGGAAGCACATAGACAATCAGTGGCCGAACTTTGCGAGGGAGCCATGTAACTTACATCTTGGGCTCACCATGGACGGCATGAATCCTTTCGGATTACACTCGACATCTTGGTCAACATGGCCCATAGTCATGGTGAATTACAATATCCCACCATGGCTAATAATAAAAAAGGGACACCTCATGCTTGCACTACTTGTGCCAAGGAAGTACAAGGCAAAAAATATGGACATGTACATGGCACCTTTGATAGAGGAGTTACAAATATTATGGAGAGGAGTGCGGGTCTTTGATATTTCCAGATCTCCTAGACATACCAATGATATTTTGGTCAAGGGCATCTTGATGTGGACCATGCATGACTACCCAAGATATGGAGAGTGCGTAGGTACGTGGTTGTGTCTCTACAAGCATAATATAGAAAATCTTATGCCTTTATGACTCTCTTCACATGCATGTCTTATACAAACACATTCATGCACGCGTGCAGGACTTGTTACAAGTGTGTACCATGCTTGTCCTGTTTGTGGACCGGGTTTGAAATCGCTTGCATGACACTCCAAACATATGAGGAAAAATGTTTATGAAGGTCATGCTTGATACCTTCCACTGGACCATCTCGCACATGGAGGTCAGCTTGATCCACCACCATCATATTTAAAGGCAAAAGACTGGATTCAAGCTTGGAGGATGAATGGAGAGGAACATCCTCCTGGTATGAAGAGGCTATCGATCTTTCACGACCTTCCTTACTGGGGTCAGTTACAAATCAATCATCTCTTGGATCCCATGCATACCTTCAAGAATGTGGGGGCTACTATTTGGGCACACTTGGTTGGTTCCAAAGACTCGAGAGGAGTGCGAGAAGCCTTGTGTGCTATGAATAGGATGTCTCGTTTGTGGCCCCAAGTGCATGCTTTGGGAAAAGTTGTCCTCCTGAAAGCAACGTGGATCCTCTCTACGAGGGAGAAGGTAGCAGTCAAGGTGGACATTGCCTCTTTTCAAACACCAACAAGGTACATGCATTGCTTGAAAGGAGCATTTTCAAAGGACAATAAGCTTAGCAGGCTCAAGTCCCATGATTGGCACAAGGTCTTACAGGTATTCTAAGCTGTAGAATTAGTGTACCGATAATCGTGATGCGTTAGTGTAATTATGATTATGTTATATTGTTGACATGACTTCTTTGTTGCTTTGATAGTTCATCCTCCCAATTACAATAAAAGGGTGCTTACAAGAAGATGTTAGAAATGCTATATTCAAGATCACTGGTATTGTGAGGTATGCTTACTATCAAATCGCATTGATTACATTTTCTTCAATTTAATCTGATTAATCTGTAGACTGATTATGAAAATATCTTACATGGACATGTGAAATAGGTGGATATCTCAAAAAGAGATCTCCATATTGAGCATCAAGAAGGCTAGAGTGGAATCCATCGAAGCTGTATGCTTGCTTGAGAAGCACTTTCCCTCGAGCATTATGACAACTCAAGTCCACTTGCTTGTGCACATAGTTGATGAGGTGGCTATTGCAGGTACCGTTCATAGTCGATGGATGTTTTTTCTCGAGCGGTTTATGAAAACTTTGAAGGGATTTGTAAGACAAAGAGCAAGAGCAAAAGCAAGCATGGCAGAGAGATGGCTTGTGCAAGAGTCATTAGTATATATCACAGAGTTTCTTGCATCCACGGATCCCGATATGCCGCAAGCTTGGCATAACAAGGATGATGATCACATTGTTGGCGAGGTTCCCCAAGGAAAAGCGATTGAAAGAAAGATGAGCGAAGAGCAAATGGAGAAATTCAATAAGTTTTGTATCCTCAATAGCCCTGAGATGCAGAAGTGGATTGAGAGATATGAAGTGGCCAAAGCAGAAAGAATAAATGCAAGGACGAGTTTCAAAGTAATATACAGGTGATCGCAACCATATCCATAGGATCTGGCTCTTCTCCCCACTCACATGTCACTTGATTGGCTACAACTGGCTCTACGCAAAGCCGAACGCGATGGAGAGACAATAAATGAGTGCGAGCGAGAGTTATCATCTTGATGTATGATGCATGTTAGTTTCTTACCTCTTGACATAATTAAGTAATTATTTGTGGTAATATACACTATAAAATAGATGCATCTTCATTGTTTTAATGATGCTCTTTTACAGTACAAAAAGTACAGTGCATTATGGTCATATGGATTATATTTTTGCATGGAACGCATCGATTCAAAGAGAGTCACGTATGATTGTGGAGTCATGGCTAACTTCACACAAGATAGTCGAGCAAGTGCTTCGAATACAAATCTTCTCTCCTCAAGGCTTGATGTACATGCTCTCATACTTTTATTCTCTCAAAAGATCAAACATGTATGAAATTTTAAAAAAATTTGTCATTGGAAAAAACTAACTTTTAAGGCCTATATGAGTAAAAAAGCTCTCTGAAAAACATCACTATAAAATAGTATCTCAGTGTCACTATATAGCGACACTTACATTTTCGACAAATGTCGCTATATAGTGACTTTAGAAATCATCACTATATAGCGACGTTTGCCCAAAGTCGCTATATAGCGACACTTTACAGGATGCGCTTCCCATACCGAAGATTAGTACTCCGCGCGCACTAAACATCGGTACTTAAACATCGCAATAAGATCCATGTGTAGTAGTGAGTGATCAAGAGTATCATAGTGGCATGCTCACAGGTATTGAGGACATTATAGTAACAGATGTTGATGCAGAAAAGGTTTTTTGTGTTGCAAGTGACTCAAATATACTTACTAATATAGAAGACTTGTATTGTGTTGCAAGTGACTCGAACAAGCTCACTGGTATAGAAGACTTGTCCTATGTTGCAGGTGACTTGAATAGGCTCACTGATATAGAAGACTTGTCCTGTGTTGCAAGTGACTTGAACAGGCTCACTCATATAGAAGACTTATCCTGTGTTGCAAGTGACTCAAACATGCTTACTGATATAGAAGACTTGTCTTGTGTTGAGAATAATAATATGGGGCCACAAAGAAAAATACACTCAAAGATAGATTGGATAAGTGATCCAATAATAGGAATTGATGATATTAGTGACAATGATCATGATGTTACCTCTCGAATGCAGGGCAAAGGGGGCAGAGAATCTGAGAGTTGTCATGTTGTTTGTAATATTGTTGCTAGCATGCCAGACAATATAGATGGGAGAATCTTGAGATACGAAGGAGAAAGAGTTCAACCAGAAAATTCAAGAGGCATTGGCAACAAATTGACATCAATGAACAGGTCTACCAGATTGCCATTTCCAAGATATTATAAGGCATCAAATAATTATCAAGCCCACATAGCATTTGATTATAGAGATGAAGATTCAAGGGAAATGGATTCGAGGTTTGATGGTCTTACAACTGAAAAACGCAAGACATTATTTACAAAAAGAAAGTATGTGAGTCTGAAGAGGCGAATAATCATGGCATCAATTCCGGAACCAAAGAGACATGTAATGTTATCCGAGGAGAATATGGAAAGGATGCTTATGCGAGTTTGTTGCAAGAGACTTTGCATTAGAAAAGTTTGGAAAGATGATTGTGCAGCCATACGCCTTGGTATTTGGAGTAAGACATTGCCTAATAGACATAACTATCTTCTTCAAGAGTTTTTATGCTTTCTTCATTAAGGCACTGATCAAGATTTGAGCATAAGACACTGTAAACCTAGATTGAAACCCATTGTTAATGGGAGACCCATTTGCAATCGAGGATATCAATGGTTAACTGGACTATCACATGGCACATACTGGACCATCTGGGCAGAGGTGAAAGAAAAAGTGGTTCATATAATTCATGGAAATACCTACAAGCTTAAATGCCATGGAAGCACTATAAATGCAACCGTGACATTAAAGCAAGTTCTCAGAGACCATGCATTACCACAGCCTCATCTTCAACAAACAATGCTAGATGGACGTGTCGAATGTCAACAACATCTTCCTTTGGGAATGACTAAGAAGGTCGTCCTAGAAACTGTCAATAAAACTTTACAAGACAGAGATGAGAGCATGATTTCACGGTCAACCTTGTACAAAATTTGGCATAGAGATTTTCGCCATGTCAAGACACCATCAAAGCAAAGGATGTCAAAATGTAAGACATGTGATGAATTAAAAAATGCCATTGCACATAGTATATGTGAGCAGCAACAAGGAAGATATATTAAATGGCGATCAATCCATTTACATCATGTACAGGATGCTCGAAAGTTGTATGCTTCTTGGAGAGAGGAAGCTATTTCACATGTCATGAATAAGTCCATGTGCATCACCATTGATGGCATGGACCAGAATACAACAACTTTGCCACGATATAGACATATCCCACTTGCATTTGGAGGGCAAACATGGACTAAAAACACACTTGTGTGGAGTATTAGTACATGGATACCGAATCTTTTGTGATGTATGGATTGATAGTTTGCATGACCATGATAGTAACCAAGTTGTTCCATCAAGCATGAAAGCAATAAGAAAGGTCAGAGATGCTCGTGGATTTTTACCTGACACATTGCGAATACAAGCTGATAATTGTTGGACAGAGAATAAGAATAAACATATATTTGCTTTATGCTCTATGTTGGTAGGTTTGATAATATTTGAAGAAGTGGAAGTTATCTTTCTTCTTGTCGGCCATACATATGAAGACATAGATCAAATCTTCAGTGTTATCTCTGGTGAGTTGAAGTCAATGGATGTTTTGACAATGGAGGATATGCTATTTCAAATTGGGAAAAAAATTGGAGGGTCTCACAAGGAAGAATCAGAAGTGGCTATCTTAGAGAGGATGGTAGATTGGAGAGCATTCATAGAGTGACATTTACAAACAGGAGATAATGCCCTAATAGGACACACAAATCGACACTACTTTCAGTTTCACATGCATAACAATATTCCAGTGATGCAATGGAAGCACTACTCAGTAGATGGAGATCATTTATGGAGTGAGTCATATGCTTTATTACAACGAATAATTCCATTAGAGGAAACTAGATTTGTTCTTGCAAAAAACAAATCACTTGACATAGATGAAATGAAAGGCTTGAAAGCCTTCATTAAACATCTTCAAAGTATGATGCAAAAATATCCATAGCAATCAATTAAGAATTTGGAGACAATTACATCAACTGAAGCACTTATCCAATCTTTAGAAAGACAAGAAAACTTAATGAGCATTGAATAGTGTGAATCCTTTTGGCCGGAACAAGCTAGGTCACCAAGTTTTCCTTTGGATATAAATATGTTACTAGATATGGAGGAAGCAGAGGAATGACTTTTACCTTGAAAATATTGTGGCAGGAAGGGAGACAAACCCTTACCAGAGTTTATACCATCTAATGAGATTGAAGAGGGTTTATTTGTTGCAGTTTGGGCATCTGATCCAGGTTCAAAGTTGGATGACCAAGGTGGCCCAATTTGGGTTGCAAAGGTTGCTAAGATAGAAAGGGATGACAAGGGAACTCCAGTTATAACATTCACAGCTTTATGGTATGAACCAAAGCCATTGAAAAATCTCCCGAGAAGATATATAATAAAACAACTCTATGAGGGATGCTTGCAAAAGAAACGTGAATGGGTTCCAAATAATGAGGGATTATTAGAGGTGGAAGTCAGTAGCATTATTCATTGCTGGAAATCGAGGACACGAAGTTTTAAAAAGAAGCATGGATATGATGTTGAAAAATGTATCACAATCCCTGATCCAAGTCGTGTCCATATTAAACATCATTTGGCAAGACTTGACCCATCAAGGGCAAATACATTACATGACTCTGATGACTCTGAACGAGATTCAAATGCATAAGATAATGTTTTGGATGCTTTTCTCCATACAAATGGTGTATCTATACACCACCAATAAGATAATGTATTGTATGCTTTATTTTTCAAAAAAAGGGTGTATCTATACACCACTTATATATTGAATTCAACAAACTCTTTTTTTTTTTTTAATGGTGTATCTATACACTACTTATTTGTTGAATTCAGCAAACTCTTTCATATGGTGTCATATTTTCACTTTATCAGTATAGTGTTAAAATTGAACTCGAGTTAGAAGACTACTGTTATTATTATTATAGTTATTGGATGGAGGCACCATGCACAAGGTTGGGAATTATAGCTTCATTGAGCCATATTTTTTTTTATTAAAGGTCACCACTTAACTTTTTAGCTTAATAAGGCCATATTTGTATATAAGTGACCCATTTAGTGCTCTAAAAAACCCAATTTATGAGCTCACTAAGTGAAGTTGAGTGGAGAGGATATGCTCCAAAAAAAATTCCAAACTAGGAGAGAAAGTCCAAAAATTTTGAATAGTGTGTTGAGTATGACTACGTCATGGCTTTATAGTGGTTGGCCATATCAACACTAATTTAGCATCATACATTAGTTGTATGGTTGGCAACATCAACATCAATTTGAAGCCATATATTACCTAGGGGAGACCAAAGCTTAGGTCCAATTTGCACATGTGAGTACCTTGGTAATAATAGAGAGATATTATCGGAGATAATTTAACCTTCTAGAAATGGTCAAATTCCAACGGATGTCTTAGGTAAACAAAGTGTGTTTAGGAAATTTCGGAGTTTGATTTCTCACTTTGTTAGCCAATTTTGGCCATTGATTCTTGACTTCATATCACCGTCATAGTTTGCATTAAGTTGATTTGACTTGCAAATCAACATGATCAAGAGACAAAGGGTAGGCCAACATAAGGTTTGATTATTTCTAAGAAGAGCCTCACGTGTACAAGGCTTTGAAAAGCAAAGTGTTTCACTATGAGACTCAGCCTTAAGGTGATTGATATTTATAAGGAGAATCCTTGAATGGAGGATGCATTAACAAATTAGCCTCTTTCTAGCTCATTTTATTGTGAGCCTCCTTCCTTGCTGTTTTTTTGGCTTACTGTTTTGGTTGCTTGTGAGCTGCTCCATTTAAGCTCTCTCGAAAACAAACTTTGCTCAAGATCATGGCGATGATTTGCTTGAACAACCGTAGCTCTCTGTTGATCATCTTGTTGCTCAGCTCCTCAGTCGCCATCTCTTTGCATTCCACCACACAAGCTTTCTCTCTCCCTGATGCCGCAACCGGCCTCGCTTATGGTTTCTATAGTTCCTCCTGTCCCACTGCCGACAGCATCGTTCGTTCCACCGTCCGCTCCTTCCTCGCCCCCAACATCTCCCAAGCTGGCTCCGTCCTCCGCCTCCCCTTCCATGACTGCTTTGTCCAGGTACTTTTCCTGGCCTTTGGGTGACGTTGTGGCGCTCAAACATTGAGGGACTGCGGGAGAGTTCATGAGCAGGATGCTGGGCAGTCACTTGATCGAGCTGTGACCCGTCATTATTTTTTTCTGTCCTGTTTTTATCGTTTCGCTAAAAATTCGTCTCTTGTCGCCAGGGATGTGATGCCTCTTTGCTACTTAACGACACCCAGGGCGAGCAGCACGTTCCGCCCAATCTTACGTTGAGGCCGCAGGCTCTGGCCCTGATAGAGCAGATCAAAGAGAATCTCGAAGCTAGCTGCCCCAATACCGTATCCTGCGCGGACATTATCGTTATGGCCTCAAGAGACGCCACACACCTGGTACAGATTCAGATCCCGTGGCGCGTGTTAAACATGTTGCATCTCTCGTGATACAGATCACTGCGAATTCTGAACTAATTGACGATCTTCTCTGTCTGTATTTCCGAAGGCGGGAGGACCTCACTTTGAGATTCCAACAGGTCGTCTAGATAGCCTGGGCTTTGCAAGCTCCCAAACGATCCTTAGCGACTTGGCAGGTCCTGCAGACAACATAACAACACTTGTAGAAAAGTTCGGCAATATAGGCCTAAACAAAACGGATCTGGTATCGCTCTCTGGTAAAAATCCGCTCGCACGAATTTTTCTCCAGGAATTTTGCTGTTTCTGTATGCCATAGCAACACTGTGTACTAGTGGGACGTGGTTGTTGGGACCGAGACGATCATCACCTGTGGAGGAGTTTCTTCACGGCGGTCTCTTATTTGTATCTAGTGCTACGGTGATGCACTTAATTTTAGTAATGATGTTTTCCGTGACACAGGAGCTCACACAATCGGTCTAGACGGTGATGCCCTTAATTTTAGTAATGATGTGTTCCGTGAACGCAGGAGCTCACACAATCGGTCTAGCACACTGTGCTGCGTTTAACAACACCATCTTGCCAACGGTGCAATCGGGAGTGGATGCCTCGTTCGCTCAGAAACTGCTGCAAGTATGTCCGAACAGCGAGAGCAACCAAGACACCGTGCAGGATATGGTCACACCAAACTTTTTCGACAACCAGTATTACAAAAACATGCTCAACGGGGACGTTCTCTTCGACTCCGACCGGGCGCTGCTGAAGGACGAAACAACCGCAGCCGTTGTTGCAGCCTTGGCAGCAAGCGAGCAAGAATTCTTCCAGCAATTCGCGTGCTCTTTCATTAAGATGAGCATGGTAGGGGTGAAGACTGCAGCCACAGGCAACGGGAACGTACGCAAGATCTGCTCGATTCTGAATGCTGGCGCCAATCAAACGGTGAGCGGTGTGAGCGCCGTGGCGTATGCCTCGCATGGGGATATGTTGTATGAAAGGCCTTGACCAGCAGCAGCAGCAGAGCAGCCGACCATGGCCATAGCTACATATATCTAATCTACGTACATGACTGCGCACGTTACATTGCTTCTGAGGTTGAAAGCTGCAAATTTGGGTTGTTTCTCGCTTACTCACAATGTAGACTTGCTCTGCAATGTTTGAGCAGCAAGAATGGCCACTCCATCTTGCAGAAGTTGACACTGCGTAATGACGCGCAATTGCCTTGATACAAATATTCTTTGTTTGTAACTTTGTCTCTCTGTCTCTGTCCTTTTTCTTTGTAGCCACGGGAATAAAATGGAAAATTTGGTCGAGACAAACTCTATATTATCTTGAAGAACCTTGATGCGTCTAAAAACGTACATATCAATGGATTTCAAAGATAACGAAGAAATGAAGTGGGATCGGATGATATGCGACCGCGGACCTTAAAGCTGGTGGAAAAGCGGCTAGATTGATACAAATTAACATTTTCTCGTTGACAAAGCCAAAACCTCCATGAGATGCAAAAGCAAAGAAAGAGGTCACTATTGGCCATATCCAACGACTCTAGATCTTTGGCTACATGCGAATAAATTGGTGCCAAACAGCGACAACAGGCGAAGAAATTGGTGCCAAAGGAGTTAGGACCACATTTGTTTGCCAAAAGAGATTACGTTCTCGCCTACCACAATATTTAAACGGCTCTACCTCTTTAAGACCCACATGAGAAGAAATTGGTGCCAAAAGAATTAGGGCCATGTATGTTGCTTCTATTAGGTGTGAATCTTGTAGCAATTAAGTGTTGCGATAGTTGTTGTTGATTTGATGGGAAGTTTGTTTTTCATTTCATATTAATCTTTACCATATTCTTGATATTTGTTTGTTGATGCTTTCATGTTGATGGGAAGTTTGTTTTTCATTTCATATTAATCTTTACCATATTTTGTTGCAGAGTTTGGTTATACCTCTTTGGTGTTGAAAGTTGGATGGTAGGAGTTCAAGTGGATTTCAATCTATTTTATTTTATTTTGAATAATGATACCACGTGTAATTTATAGGTTATGAAGATGGGGACATGGTGAGTTTAATAGGCTTCGGTTGCACATATGTGACTATTTTTTGTAGACACATTTGTCCATGTTTGACCAATCAGGAATTTGTAAATTGTAGCTAGCCGGGGTTGTGTTTGCTAGACATAGCTGATTTTGTTCCATGATCTTTGCCCATTGTGCAATCTTTGGAAATCTTGTAGCTTGAGGATCCAATTAGGAACGTCGGATAATGTGTGGGTCTTTGGTATAATTTATGTTGAATATATTGTAATAATGTCGAAATGACATGCTTTGGTACAATATGTTGCTTTGATGCATATTGATTATCTTGAATATGGTTGGAAATTTTGGCCCATTTTTTGTGAGTACCTTAACTCCATTTATGAGCTAGGCAAAGCTGAGTCTCAGTCGGTCCTGGAGAATACTAGGGTTCCCATCTTATCAAATGAGGTTATTGTGGAAAACACTATTGAGTCGATATACGTAGTGTCTATAGTTCTGGTTTCTTCAAAGCAAAGTAGGTCTAATGTTGGAGGTCATAATTGCTATTTATTTTGGTAAGGTGGAAGTGTAATGATTGCATGTTTGTGAGGTGTGAGTTGGGGCCATTTTTCCAACCATCGTATGTTGAATTGCTAATTAAGCTATTGAGGTTATGACCCTATCCATTAGTGATTATTTTTTAATGATTTGGCAATGTAGAAATTTCTTTACTGCATACCCTTGCAAGTAATGTGTATGTAGTGGTCTTCCAGTTGAACATCTCTCTTAATCAATTAAAAAAGGTCATTGAAAGTGACATTTGGGGTTATAAAATCTAGGTAGTATGCTAATAGGATGACCTGACTTTGTTTGATAGCAAACATCAACAACTTGTTTTATGGGCTTGATGTCTATGTTGATGCTACCAAGTGGAGCAGTTGTAGAAGAAGATGCTCTCTTAGGCTCCTCATTGGGATCCTCCTCAAATTGAGAGGATCTTATGACTACACTAGGGGCTGCATCTCTCTCAATCATTCAAAAAAGGGCACTGAAAGTGACATGTATGTACACAATGGCTTATTCTACTGACTATCATCATATGTCATCTAGCTAACATGGAAATACAATTTAGACATTGTTTAAGTTCAAAGCAACATTTGTGATGTCTCCTTTAAAGTATTGGCCAAAGTGCAAGTGTTATCAAATTTGGGCACACAGTATGTGGTGAAATTAGTCTTTCAAGCTTTGATAGTAGCTGTATTTGATGGATTGGCTCATTTAGTTCCACATGCTTTTGAGATACTAAGATAGTAAGAGCATAAAGTATTGCTACTTGTTCCTTGTTTTGATTTGGTGTTTGTAGTAAGAGCATATAGTATTGCTTCTCGTTCATCTGCAAGCTTGATCTTTGCCTACAAATTCAAATAAGGTCTCATTGGTGCATTTGTAGACCCTTCTTCTTTTGCCAAGGCAATCGTAGGAGGTCGTCATTGGTGCATTTGTAGACCCTTCTTCTTTTGCATTTATGTACCAAGAAAATGTATTTCCTTGTGTAACCAAGAAAAATGCAATTGACAATATGGCCCTTGAGAGGTCGTCTTTAGGAGCAAGGGACATATCGACATGCCATTTCTGTCCAATGGCATCCTAGATATTGTATAATGCATGTCGATATGGCCCTTGCCCCTAGAGGGGACCCCTCAAAGGCCATATCTTCAATTGCATTTTTAGAAAGTTTAATAGTATTTTCCTAGATGTATCTCCATGTAACCACAATGGTGGGTCATTGGAGTTATTTTAGCATTATTTTGGTCATAAACCAAGGAAATTGTAGTCCTTCTTACTAGAATTTTAGTCCTCCTTTGCAGTAAATATAAATGAGGGCAAAAGTACAATTTATTGAGTGAAAATTGAGCAAAAGAGATTACAATGTACATCTATGTCCAATAACAAGTTATATAAAAAATTAACAACTTATATGGAGCAAAAATTCAACAAAGGATCTTACATTTATAAAAACTCGGCAATTGCTAAGACCCTTTAAGGCCAAAAGATTACAGCTAGTGACCATAACTATTCAAACATAAAAGTTAATGACATTGCATACTGAGAGCCTCAAATTGAACAAAAAGAAATTACATAAATGTAATAAAAACTTAGCAATTACTGAGAGCCTTAGATACCCATTACATCCAGTAACCCAAAAAATTGTTGAGAGTCTTAGAGGCCAAAAGATTACATCCAACCATTGCTAAGAGCCTTGTCTGAGCAAGAGGGAATTTGTACAACTCAGTTTTCCGCCATTCTAGCTTGTTGCATTCAAATTTTTTAGGGAGCCAAAGGGATACGATGGAGAGGCCGAAGACCATGCGCATTGCCAAGACTCAGATTATGGCCCCCCCAACAAGTCGAGAGTACTCTGCTTTGAAAATATTGAGGCCTTCATCGACATCTAGGGGGAACCCATAAAATACAGCCATAAAGAGGGCCTCTATGAGCATGCCATCTAAGGTGGTGACATGCAGATGTGTGGGGAATCGACTGTGGGAATGAAGGGTCTCCACTAGTGCTAGCATTTCTACTCCAAGTGAGTGCAACACAATCACCTTATATGAGAAGGCAGATAACATTGGGACCACAGAGCATCAAGGGGGGATGGTAGTACGCATGGTGAAGATGAGTGGGTGAGCAATAGATGAGCAGGGGAGCAGATGAGTGATGAGAGATGGAGGAGGGAGCGTGGAGCAAAGTACTAGACTAGGGATGGAAAATATATGGAGGAGGGGTGTGGAGCAAAGTCGCAGAGCATGTGGATAATAGTAGAAGAGTGTGTGGAGCAACGTAGTGAAATGCCTAATGCCATGGATCCTATATATATTATTAATTTTGAGCCGCCGTGGTGGCTAAAGCCCAGGGTTCCATCCATATTAATTGCAGGCCACCATGGTGGAATCTTAGTCACCACCCCAGATGGGTTGGTAATCATGAAGTAGACACCATGTGGTGGGTGAGCAGGCCACTTTGGTGGCTGGTAATTTATTGCTAGCTTGGTGGAATCTTAGCCACGATAGACGTGGTTGATGAGAGCCACCACCACCAAGCAGTAATTCCCACAAAGATAAATCATGAATCTCTCAGTTAGTATGCATGCTTGCAGGCCTCCAACATCGACGGCTAATCTATGGCGGTGCACTCCCAACCCGGCTCACCTAGGGCAATGCAACGCATAGCAAAGCACAACGATGCCTTGACGAAATCTTTGTAGATTTCAATGAATCTTGTTAGATTTCGATCACCACACCACAAGGTGACACATGGCCCGTGTGCCACATCACCTTATCTATCACATGGTAGATAAGATGTCTCTCCTATTGACATGTGGCAATGCCAGCTCAAGCCACGTGGAACATACTAACCACCCCGCCACATCATTGTAATCACGTCAGCAAGCCATGTTAGTAGGGACATGTTCCCTGCCACATCACCCTACCATCTCATCTGCAACATCACCATAGCCACATCAGCATAGCCATGTCATCTATCATATCACCTGTGCCATATCATCACTGCCATGTCATCAATGACACATCTACCATGTCATTACTACCACATCAATAGGCCACATCATCTACCACATCATCTGCCACATCCTCAGTGCCACATCATCACTACCATGTCATCATTGCCACGTCATCTACTGACATCATCATTTGTGCCACCTCTACTGTCCAGTCAGCGTCGTCCAGTCAGCACTGACCTCTGTAAGCAAACACAGTGCTCCACAGTCACTGCATCTGACCACTCTTGCCACCTCAGCACATGGCTCCACTGCCACAGCTCTTGCTAGGCATAGTGCCACATCATCATTGCATGTGACCCACAGTGGCACATCATCATTGAGCACCATTTGCACTCCTTTTGCCCCTCCACCTAGATCAAGTCATATCTCTTGATCTAGGAAGAATTTGAGGGTGCTCCAAAAGGGAAAGTCGCTCGTTTTTTCGTGCTCTATGTGCTCGTCACAT
This sequence comes from Dipteris shenzhenensis, assembly GCF_047967505.1. NCBI lineage: Eukaryota > Viridiplantae > Streptophyta > Polypodiopsida > Gleicheniales > Dipteridaceae > Dipteris > Dipteris shenzhenensis. The sequence continues at coordinate 48,057,505 of NC_141600.1, read as the reverse complement.
TATGTACACATTTTGGTGCAAGTTACACTCACATTTAAGCCTCGCCAACAAAACAACTTCCTTCATGCACATTTGCCTCTACATCGACGCATCTGACCTAGCACTTAAAAAGAACAAAAGAAAAGGAATTATTTGATGTTCTTTCATCGATCGACGGTATAGATCTAGATCAGAGTAGACTAGATTGCCATAGAGGGGATGCTTTGAATTTCCCCAAGTTGCCAATATAAGCCATGCTTGAAATTCCCGATTAGTACCTACTCAAAGTGAGTCCATATGCTTACATACGATTTCACATCATTACATTACCTGAAACTTTACGTTCATCAGTTCAGTGAGTAGACTTTAGAGAGTACAGAGGCATTGCAGATTGTTTCAGTGGGCAGATAGCACCTCGATTACACACACACATGCCACCATTGTAAAACCTGTTCGGCTATCTCATGGCATTGTGCACATCATTTCAGCCTTGTAAAGCCTCTTGGCTATTCCTGGCATCATTGCCACAAGCCTTGTAATATAGATCAGATTTTATATATTGCAACTCTATCTTCACCGACGGTTCAGATATTTCACTTGCCACAGTCAGTGTATTTGTAGTTGATTCATACAGAGATTTTTATGACACTTTTGAGTACATTTCTTGCACCATGTCTACGACTAGCAACCTCAATCTAGAGGCATCTGCTAAGTTAGACAACTCCAATTACGGTACATGGAAAGACCGAATGGAAACCATTCTTGTACTTCAGGACAAATGGGAGTATGTTGATGGGTCTAAACCTAGACCATTGGCTGATCCAGCCACAAGTAGCTCTACTCCATTTGTTGTCACAGCACTAGCAACGGGATCTACAATGGGATCTACATCTACACAAATAGTTTTCGCACCAGTAGCAGATCCTACCATTGCCCGAGCTCAAGTAGAATGGGATAAGAAAGACAAGTATGCCGATCATCTGATTAAGTAGAATGTGCAAGATGTCATGCTAGGACAGCTCACCACAGTCAAGACATCGAAAGAAGCATGGGATATGTTTGTAGCTCTCTACGAGTCCAAGAACACATCCAAGATTGTCACCTTGAGAAGCCGAATCAACCAGAGTTTTCGTAACAATAGCAAAACAAGTCATGCTTATGTACTGCGCATAAAAGACTACAACAATCAACTTGCAGCAGTAGGAGAGACTATGAACTCCATAGAAATGGTTCAAGTCATTCTGAATGGACTAGCAGAGGGATACAAGAATCTAGTCCAAACACCTATTTCATTAATTTTGGACTTTTTGTGTTGTTTTTGGACGAAGCCCAAAAATCCTCCCCAAATGAAAACTTTACTTTATGAAAATATCCTTTCCAAATCAAAATTTTACTTTCTAAAAAGTTTCTTCCCAAATCAAAAGTTCACTTTGTGGCACTGTCATATTCACATAAAAATATTATTTTTTCAATCTATACTTTTGCACCAACATGCAAGAATTTGAAATAATCCTATATTAGAAATTCTAGCTATATCTAAGTTATTTGTTAATTTAATTATTTTTAATATTTTTCCTTGACGTTTTTCCTTCCCAAATCAAAAGTTCACTTTGTGGCTCTATCATATTCACATACAAATATTGTTTTTTCAATCTATACTTTTGCACCAACATGCAAGAATTTGAAATAATCCTATATTAGAAATTCTAGCTATATCTAAGTTATTTGTTAATTTAATTATTTTTAATATTTTTCCTTGACGTTTTTCGTTGACGTGATAAATTTATAAATCCATGAAAGGAGACTTAAATATTTCATGAAAATAACATTGTCACTCAGCAATATGCACAAAATTTAACAAAACTTTTAATAAATAGAAAGAAGACATGATGCCATAAGACCAAAGAGGGATAATAGCAATTGTAGCTTTATGTATATGATTACATTTAGAGACGTTGCTCTTAGCTAGAGTCTTTATATCCAAAATGATATAGATTGAACATATGTTTACAATTTAAATTGTTGCTCTTAAAGAGCCTCAATTCGTGCCATCTGCATAATTTGACACCCCATTGTCTTATTGCTCAATGTCACGACAGTCCCTTGCCACTTGCCATCTGCATAATTTGACCTAGGCTTGTCTTGCCAAGCCTTGCCCCTTGGGTGCATTGACTCCCCTTTGTCTTATTGCTCAATGCGATAGTCCCTTGCCAAATGCCATCTGCATTAACTCCCTGTTGTCTTGCCAAGCCTTGACCCTTGGGTGACATCCAGTGCAAAATACAGGTGCCATCTGCATTAACTCCCACAAGTTATCTTGCCAAGCCTTGCCCCTTGGGTGCATTGACTCCCCATTGTCTTATTGCTCCATGTGATAGTCCCTTGCCAGGTGCCATCTGCATTAACTCCCTATTGTCTTGGCAAGCCTTGACCCTTGGGTGACATCCAGTGCATATTTTGACTCTCATTTGACATACGAGGTGATGACTCTGATTATAATTGTCTTGGATTGGCTCCTTGCCTAGTACCCAAATAAAATCCTTCTGAATCAATGGAATTCAATACAAAGCTTTAATCATGGACATTCTTCATTTGCGCTGTCTCCTTCTACTTCCTCCATGGCGAGCATCCTTAGAAATTCGTGTATATGCAAAATAGTTTGCTGTGGTATTTTTATTTTTCCTTCTACCTCATATCCCATGTGCTTCTTTGATTTCTTTGCCCTTGAATGCCAAGACACTATGATTGTCTCCGTCGAAACTTGAGAGACTGCTTCATCATTTGGGACCCACTCCTTCATTATACAATTAGTATATAATGTGTTGTTATCCATATTCTCCTTCCTGCCCTTTGGCTCATACCATACCGCTGTAAATGTTGTAGCTCTCCATTGGTCATCTCTTTGCACATCAACTACTTTTGCAACGCAAAACTTCACATTCTCATATTCATCATCCGATGGCCGAACCACAAACCTCTATATCTACTTGTGGCATAAACTCTCTCTTCTTCGGTCCACAATATGGACGTGGGAGTAATGATACAAATTCATTTTCAAAGACTGGAGCTGGGCGCAAATCGTTATGAACATTTGGCCAAAACATATTGCATTCTTCCTTGACATCCTTTGAGCCTCGCATTCTCTCAAGGTCCTTTATTAAATTTCGTGTCTTGTTAATTACAGTGGTAGTGTGTTCTCTCCAAGTAGGCTTCGAATCATGATATCTCCGGAGCATTTCCTCTTTGTATGTAATAAATGCTTTTAATCCATCTATTTCACAATTAGACCTCTCATTAAATTCTTGTATAGGAGCCCATGTTGGATACCTTTCCTTGCTGGGAATTGAAGTTAAGAGACTGTAAGGTTCTTTAGGTTCCCATTTTGTATCATGAGAATACTGTTGCCATTGCATTACGGGTTTTTCATCTTTTTAAAAAAAACGAAAGTAGTGTGGATTGGTATGACTTGTCAATGGATCACCACCCGTTTGTATGAAAGGTAGAATGAAGCTCTTCCAATCATACATTCTTTCGAGCCTCTCACATACTGTACTTTCCTTACGACCACCAACTTGCCTGCCACATCTTCTTACCAAGTCATCTATTGTCTCCACATCCTTGCATTTAAGCTCCCTTGAGACTGTGCTAAAAACCTGATCGATATCCTCATGTGTATGCCCAACATACAAAAATCCACATTCGACCTCATTGAAGATTCGATGAGCAACTAGCATGGAGCAAAATGCAAACATGAGTACATTCTTATTTTCTCGCCAGCAATTATCAGCTTGTATTCTCAAAGTCGGTGGCAGGCGACCTTTTTCTGCATGTACATTGCGAATTGCCTTCATAATAGATGTTACAACTTGATTGCTATCATGTAGATGCAAGGAATCAATCCATATATCTGCAAAGAACTTAATTCCATGCACTAACACTCCACATAGATGTGTCTTTAGAAAGTGCTTTCCTTGTAATTTAGGTGGAGTGGCAACAAAATGAGGCAATGTTGTTGTATTCTGATCCATGCCATCTACAATAAGGCACATGTAGTCATCAGGATGCGAAATAGCTTGCTCCTTCCAAAATGCATATTTTTGTCTGGAATGTCGAATAAGGTCATGATGAGATTTTCGGTTTTTTTTGTATAATTCCCTTTGATTTGGACATGTTGCACTCTCAATCGCTCGCTTTAAATCATCACAGACATTGCACTTTGACATTTTTTGCCTCCTTGGGATTTTAACATATCCAAAGTTCTTCTTCCAAAGAGTATACAAAGTATGAGAAGAAGCTACGGCATCCCCTCTTTGCCTTTGCTTTTCTGCAATAGAGTCAAATACTTCGAGCTTTGTCAAGCCCATTGGAAGGTGCATTTCAGTGATCGCGTCACCGTTAGGGAGTTTGGTAGATATATGGGGTTGAGGCAAAGCATTTTCATGTATGAAGTCTTGCAAAATTGTTGCTGCCCTGACAGTTGAGATTCTTGATTTGGACCTTTCTCTATTACCGTGAATGCTAAATTTGTTGCCGCCCTTTGCCCTGGTGACTAAATCCCAATATGTACCATGGGATAATCCAGTAATATTGCGATATGCCTTATTTCAAATCCTTTTTCCATTTACGAGAGGTTTTACCTTTTGTCTTGAACTTAGCCTTTTGTTGCCATTCTGAAGAAAGCAAGAGAGACTTGTGAGAAGGTATTCATTTCTTTCGCTTCCCCTTCTTTGCCACACGTGTCCTCTACATTCCCTGATGTCTGCAAGATCAATGAAGCGCATACATCTTCGCTTGCAACATAGATATCCCAATGCATTTAACATGTTCTCCTCCTTCATTACTCTCTTCCTCTTTGGTTGCTTTTGTGGATCTGCCTGGATTCTCTTTCTCTTCATGCATATGTATGACCGTTTTCGTTCCTCGTGCACATTGTTATCTGTATTTATGCACTTCTTCTCCTCACATTTGTTTGTAACCAAGCATCCATGATTGGTCGTTGCATCCTTGTTCATATCACAATCAAAGTTAAATACTGAATAATCCTCTATTGATGTCATCCTCGTTTTTAACATACTCTTAGGACCATTCAATGAATTCAATATTCTACGAGAGTATTGAGAACCTTGAAACTCTTCCACTCCTAAGAGAACATCACTCATTGGGACATCTTGCATGGCTTTCACAAATCCACAACCTTGATTGACACCAGGTTTGTTAATATGCATGAACTCATCCACACTTGACAAGACATCGCTATTGAAACCTTTGCCCTTCTCACTGTGCAAGAATTCATCCACCCCAGATAAGGCTTCGCTTCTAAAATCATTTTGTTTCTTGGAACCAATGAACTCATCCACTCCAGATAAGATGTCACTTCTATAATTGAGTATATTGAAATCATCCACATTTGAAGTGATAGAGCCTGGCACATGGGCACGCTTTTTAGGTCCTTTGATATTGTAGTATACGTTGTCTTTATCATTGAAAACCACGTGCCTCTTTCTCATGTTTAAAAATTGCATGCTCCATCTCATATTCTTGCCTACCTCATAGTAGGGATCACATAAGGATGTTATGTTATCAACCATACCATCATCAGTGACTTTTAGAATCCTCATCTGCGCAAATGACCATTGCTCCACTTGTTCAAATCCCAATACTTCACCTTCTGCTACAATCTTATTTGCAAATGATCTCATTTGTAAAATGTCCCCTATAGTAAAATCCAAGGTGGTGCACTTTGTATTCTTGATAATGTCTGTTGCATAAGTCTCATCTTTGTCCCATGCTATAAATGATTTGTTGGATGTATTGTAGGGCATAACATCTCCAAGTGTTTCCATATCTCCACATTTATACTTTAGCTCAACATGTGCGCTAAGAATCTTTGATACAGTAACTGCTACCTTATCTTCGCCAAGTCTTCGAAAGTGGCAAAGTGAATTGGGATCACTATCATGGATTGTAGCAAATGCAACTACTTCTCTTTTGCTACATAAAATCACATCCATCCCTGGAACAAAATCTATAGCCATCTCCTTTGTGAGAGTCCTTCGCAAGCAAGCTGCAGTGGCAACAATTACATAAATATTAGTCTCTTTTTAATAATCTACTTATTTATTATAATTTTTAATTAGTACTTAATTTATTAGTGGGAGAAGTTATCCAATCAAGTACTCATCAGATGGACATGCCAAGTTATCCTTTGCATGGTCAATCAAGCATTAAATACTATTTTTGCTCTAGTATCATGCACATCCGTAAAAAAACATGAGCCTACTAGGTACGTTATCCAATCAAGCACTAATGGGATGCGGGTGCCACTTTGCATGTAAGTCAATTCCACCTAGTTGAGGTGTACAAAAAGTGTTGTGCCCATCGGATATGCTTTGCATGGTCCATCGAGCATTAAATACTATTTTTGCTCCTGTCATGCACATCCATAAAAAAAACACGTTGCTAGGTGTGTTATCCAATCAAGTACTTATGCGATGCGAATGCCACTTTCCATGTAAGTCAATTCCACCTAGTTGAAGGTGTGTGCAAATTATTGTGCCCATCCAATATGCTTTGCATTGTCGATCAAGCATAACACACTGTTTCTGCCTTACTGTCATGCACAACCATATAAAAACACGGCCATAGGTGTGTTATTCAAATAAGTACTTATCAGATGGGGGCTCCACTTTGCACGCAAGTCTGCTTTAACTACGTTGAGGTGCATGCAAAGTATTGTCACCATCGGATATGATTTGCATGGTCGATCACGCATTATACACCATTTTTTCCCTAATGATATGCACATTCGCACAAAAACACGCCATTAGGTGTGTTATCTGACCAAGTACTTATCGGATGGGTGTGCCTCATTGAGAACATTTCAATACCACCTAGGTTGAGGCCTACAAAAAGTGTTGTGCCCATTGGATATCCTTTGCATGGTCAATCGAGCATTAAATACTATTTTTACTCTAGTGTCATGCACATCCGTCAAAAAACACGCTGCTAGGTATGTTATATGATCAAGCACTTATGGGATGGGTGTGCCACTTTGCATGTAAGTCGATTCTACCTAGTTGAAGGTGTGTTGAAAGTATTGTACTCATCAGATATGCTTTGCATTGTCGATCAAGCATAAAACACCGTTTTTGTCTTAGTGTCATGCACATTCGTCAAAAAACGCAGTCCTAGATGTGTTATTCAAACTAGTACTTATCGGATGGGGGCTCCAGTTTGCACGCAAGTCTGTTTCAACTATGTTGAGGTGTGTGCAAAGTATTGTCACCATCGGATATGATTTGCATGGTCGATCACGCATTATACACCATTTTTTCCTTAGTGGTATGCACATCCGCAAAAAAACACACCCTTAGGTATGTTATCTGACCAAGTACTTATCGGATGGGTGTACCTCTTTGACAACATTTTAATACCACCTAGGTTGAGGTATAACAAAAGTATTATTCCCATCGGATATGCTTTGCATGGTCGATCGAGCATTAAATACCATTTTTGCCTTAGTGCCATGCACATCCGTAAAAAAACACGCTGCTAGGTGTGTTATCCGATCAAGAACTTATGCGATGGGAATGCCACTTTGCATGTAAGTCAATTACACCTAGTTGAAGGTGTGTGCAAAGTATTGTGCCCATCTGATATGCTTTGCATGGTTGATCGAGCATTAAATACCATTTTTGCCTTAGTGCCATGCACATCCGTAAAAAAACACGCTGCTAGGTGTGTTATCTGATCAAGCACTTATGCGATGGGAATGCCACTTTGCATGTAAGTCAATTCCACCTAGTTGAAAGTGTGTGCAAAGTATTGTGTTCATCGGATATGCTTTGCATTGTCGATCAAGCATAACACCGTTTCTCCTTAGTGTCATGTGCACATCCGCAAAAAAACACGCCATTAGGTGTGTTATTTGACCAAGTACTTATCGGATGGGTGTGACTCATTGAGAACATTTCAATACCACCTAGATTGAGGCATAAAAAAAGTTTTGTGCCCATCGGATATCATTTGCATGGTCGATCGAGCATTAAATACTTTTTTTACTCTAGTGTCATGCACATCCGTCAAAAAACATGCTACTAGGTATGTTATCCGATCAAGCACTTATGGGATGGGCGTGCCACTTTGCATGTAAGTCTATTCCACAAGTTTAAAGGTGTGTGCAAAGTATCGTGCCCATCAGATATGCTTTGCATGGTCGATCGAGCATTAAATACCATTTTTGCCTTAGTGCCATGCACATCCGTAAAAAAACACGCTGCTAGGTGTGTTATCTAAACAAGCACTTATGCGATGGGCGTGCCACTTTTCATGTAAGTCAATTCCACCTAGTTGAAGGTGTGTGCAAATTATTGTGCCCATCGGATATGCTTTGCATTGTCGATCAAGCATAACACACCGTTTTTGCCTTAGTGTCATGCACAACCATATAAAAACACGGCCATAGGTGTGTTATTCAAATAAGTACTTATCAGATGGGGGCTCCACTTTGCACGCAAGTCCGTTTTAACTACATTGAGGTGCGTGCAAAGTATTGTCACCATCGGATATGATTTGCATGGTCGATCACGCATTATACACCATTTTTTTCCTAATGATATGCACATCCGCAAAAAAACACGCCATTAGGTCTGTTATCTGACCAAGTACTTATCGAATGGGTGTGCCTCATTGAGAACATTTCAATACCACCTAGGTTAAGTCGAACAAAAAGTTTTGTGCCCATCGGATATGCTTTGCATGGTCGATCGAGCATTAAATTTGCTCTAGTGTCATGCACATTCGTCAAAAAACACGCTGCTAGGAATGTCATCCAATCAAGCACTTATGGGATGCGCGTGCCGCTTTGCATATAAGTCTATTCCACCTAGTTGAAGGTGTGTGCAAAGTATCGTGCCCATCGGATATGCTTTGCATGATGGATCGAGCATTAAATACCATTTTTGCCTTAGTGCCGTGCACATCCGTAAAAAAACACGCTGCTAGGTGTGTTATCTGACCAATTACTTATCGGATGGGTGTGCCTCATTGCGAACATTTCAATACCACCTCGGTTGAGGCGTACGAAAAGTTTTGTGCCCATCGGATATACTTTGCATGGTCGATCGAGCATTAAATACTATTTTTGCTCTAGTGTCATGCACATCCGTCAAAAAACACGCTACTAGGTATGTTATCTGATCAAGAACTTATGGGATGGGCGTGCCACTTTGCATGTAAGTCGATTCCACCTAGTTGAAGGTGTGTGCAAAGTATTGTGCCCATCGGATATGCTTTGCATTGTCGATCAAGCATAAAACACCGTTTTTGCCTTGGTGTCATGCACAACCATGAAAAAACACGGTCCTAGGTGTATTATTCAAACTAGTACTTATCGGATGGGGGCTCGAGTTTGCACGCAAGTCGGTTTCCACTAGGTTGAGGTGTGTGCAAAGTATTGTCACCATCGGATATGATTTGCATGGTTGATCACGCATTATGCACCGTTTTTTTCCTAGTGGTATGCACATCCGCAAAAAAACACGCCCTTAGGTATGTTATCTGACCAAGTACTTATCGGATGGGTGTGCCTCTTTGACAACATTTTAATACCACCTAGGTTGAGGTATGAGAAAAGTATTATGCCCATCGGATATGCTTTGCATGGTCGATCGAGCATTAAATACCATTTTTGCCTTAGTGCCATGCACATCCATAAAAAAACACGCTCCTAGGTGTGTTATCCGATCAAGCACTTATGCGATGAGAATGCCACTTTGCATGTAAGTCAATTCCACCTAGTTGAAAGTGTGTGCAAAGTATTGTGCCCATCAGATATCCTTTGCATGGTCAATCGAGCATTAAATACTATTTTTACTCTAGTGTCATGCACATCCGTCAAAAAACACGCTGCTAGGTATGTTATCCAATCAAGCACTTATGGGATGGGCATGCCACTTTGCATGTAAGTTGATTCTACCTATTTGAAGGTGTGTGCAAAGTATTGTGCCCATCCGATATGCTTTGCATTGTCGATCAAGCATAAAACACGGTTTTGTCTTAGTGTCATGCACATTCGTCAAAAAACGCAATCCTAGCTGTGTTATTCAAAGTATTACTTATCGGATGGGGGCTCCAGTTTGCACGTAAGTCTGTTTCAACTAGGTTGAGGTGTGTGCAAAGTCTTGTCACCGTCAGATATGATTTGCATGGTCGATCACGCATTATACACCGTTTTTTCCCTAGTGGTATGCACATCCGCAAAAAAACACGCCCTTAGGTATGTTATCTGACCAAGTACTTATCGGATGGGTGTGCCTCTTTGACAACATTTTAATAAGACCTAAGTTGAGGTATAGGAAAAGTATTATACCCATCGGATATGCTTTGCATGGTCGATCGAGCATTAAATACCATTTTTGCCTTAGTGCCATGCACATCCGTAAAAAAACACGCTGCTAGGTGTGTTATCCGATCAAGCACTTATGCGATGGGAATTCCACTTTGCATGTAAGTCAATTCCACCTAGTTGAAGGTGTGTGCAAAGTATCGTGCCAATTGGATATGCTTTGCATGGTCGATCGAGCATTAAATACCATTTTTGCCTTAGTGTCATGCACATTCGTAAAAAAACACACTTCTACGTGTGTTATCTGATCAAGCACTTAAACGATGGGCGTGCCACTTTTCATGTAAGTAAATTCCACCTAGTTGAAGGTGTGTGCAAAGTATTGTGCCCATCGGATATGCTTTGCATGGTCGATCGACCATTAAATACTATTTTTGCTCTAGTGTCATGCACATCCGTAAAAAAACACGCTGATAGGTATGTTATCCAATCAAGCACTTATGGGATGGGCGTGCCACTTTGCATGTAAGTCAATTCCACCTAGTTAAAGGTGTGTGCAAAGTATTGTGCCCATCGGATATGCTTTGCATGGTTGATCAAGCATTAAATACCATTTTTGCCTCAGTGCCATGCACATCTGTAAAAAAACACGCTGCTAGGTGTGTTATCTGATCAAGCACTTATGCGATGGGCGTGCCACTTTGCATGTAAGTTAATTCAACCTAGTTGAAGGTGTGTGCAAAGTATTGTGCCCATCGGATATGCTTTGCATTGTCGATCAAGCATAAAACACCGTTTTTGCCTTGGTGTCATGCACAACCATGAAAAAACACGGTCCTAGGTATGTTATTCAAACTAGTACTTATCGGATGGGGGCTCTAGTTTGCACGCAAGTCTATTTCAACTAGGTTGAGGTGTCTTCAAAGTATTGTCACCATCGGATATGATTTGCATGGTCGATCACGCATTATACACCGTTTTTTCCCTAGTGGTATGCACATCCGCAAAAAAACACGCCCTTAGGTATGTTATCTGACCAAGTACTTATCGGATGGGTGTGCCTCTTTGACAACATTTTATTACAACCTAAGTTGAGGTATAGGAAAAGTATTATGCCCATCGGATATGCTTTGCATGGTCGATCGAGCATTAAATACCATTTTTGCCTTAGTGCCATGCACATCCGTAAAAAAACACGCTGCTAGGTGTGTTATCCGATCAAGCACTTATGCGATGGGAATGCCACTTTGCATGTAAGTCAATTCCACCTAGTTGAAGGTGTGTGCAAAGTATCGTGCCCATCGGATATGCTTTGCATGGTCGATCGAGCATTCAATTCCATTTTTGCCTTAGTGCCATGCACATCTGTTAAAAAACACGCTGCTAGGTGTGTTATCTGATCAAGCAATTATGCGATGGGCATGCCACTTTGCATGTAAGTCAATTCCACCTAGTTGAAGGTGTGTGCAAAGTATCGTGCCCATCGGATATGCTTTGCATTGTCGATCAAGCATAACACACTGTTTTTAACTTAGTGTCATGCACAACCATATAAAAACACGGCCATAGGTGTGTTATTCAAATAAATACTCATCAGATGGGGCCTCCACTTTGCACACAAGTCCCTTTTAACTACGTTGAGGAGCGTGCAAAGTATTGTCACCATCGGATATGATTTGCATGGTCGATCACGCATTATACATCATTTTTTCCCTAATGATATGCACATTCGCAAAAAAACACGCCATTAGGTGTTATCTGACCAAGTACTTATCGGATGGGTGTGCCTCATTGAGAACATTTCAATACCACCTACGTTGAGGCGTACGAAAAGTTTTGTGCCCATCAGATATCCTTTGCATGGTCGATTGAGCATTAAATTCTATTTTTACTCTAGTGTCATGCACATCCGTCAAAAAACACGCTGCTAGGTATGTTATCCAATCAAGCACTTATGGGATGGGCGTTCCACTTTGCATGTAAGTCGATTCTACCTAGTTGAAGGTGTGTGCAAAGTATTGTGCCCATCGGATATGCTTTGCATTGTCGATCAAGCATAAAACACCGTTTTTGTCTTAGTGTCATGCACATTCATAAAAAAACGCAGTCCTAGATGTGTTATTCAAACTAGTACTTATCGGATGGGGGCTCTAGTTTGCACGCAAGTCCGTTTCAACTAGGTTGAGGTGTGTGCAAAGTATTGTCACCTTCGGATGTGATTTGCATGGTTGATCAAGCATAACACACCGTTTTTGCCTTAGTGTCATGCACAACCATATAAAAACACGGCCATAGGTGTGTTATTCAAATAAGTACTTATCAGATGGGGGCTCCACTTTGCACGCAAGTCCGTTTTAACTAAATTGAGGTGCGTACAAAGTATTGTCACCATCGGATATGATTTGCATGGTCGATCACGCATTATACACCGTTTTTTCCCTAATGGTATGCACATCCGTAAAAAAACACGCCCTTGGGTATGTTATCTGACCAAGTACTTATCGGATGGGTGTGCCTCTTTGACAACATTTTAATACCAACTAGGTTGAGGTATAGGAAAAGTATTATGCCCATCGGATATGCTTTGCATGGTCGATCGAGCATTAAATACCATTTTTGCCTTAGTGCCATGCACATTCGTAAAAAAACACGCTGCTAGGTGTGTTATCCGATCAAGCACTTATGCGATGGGAATGCCACTTTGCATGTAAGTCAATTCCACCTAGTTGAAGGTGTGTGCAAAGTATCGTGCCCATCGGATATGCTTTGCATGGTCGATCGAGCATTAAATTCCATTTTTGCCTTAGTGCCATGCACATCCGTAAAAAAACACGCTGCTAGGTGTGTTATCTGATCAAGCACTTATGCGATGGGCGTGCCACTTTGCATGTAAGTCAATTTCACCTAGTTGAAGGTGTGTGCAAAGTATCGTGCCCATCGGATATGCTTTGCATTGTCGATCAAGCATAACACACTGTTTTTGCCTTAGTGTCATGCACAACCATATAAAAACACGGCCATAGGTGTGTTATTCAAATAAATATTTATCATATGGGGGCTCCACTTTTCACACAAGTCTGTTTTAACTACGTTGAGGTGCATGCAAAGTATTGTCACCATCAGATATGATTTGAATGGTCGATCACGCATTATACATCATTTTTTCCCTAATGACATGCACATTCGCAAAAAAACACGCCATTAGGTGTGTTATCTGACCAAGTACTTATCGGATGGGTGTGCCTCATTGAGAACATTTCAATACCACCTAGGTTGAAGCGTACGAAAAGTTTTGTGCCCATCGGATATCCTTTTCATGGTCGATCGAGCATTAAATACTATTTTTACTCTAGTGTCATGCACATCCGTCAAAAAACACGTTGCTAGGTATGTTATAGGATCAAGCACTTATGGGATGGGCATGCCACTTTGCATGTAAGTCGATTCTACCTAGTTGAAGGTGTGTGCAAAGTATTGTGCCCATTGGATATGCTTTGCATTGTCGATCAAGCATAAAACACCATTGTTGCCTTAGTGTCATGCACAATCGTCAAAAAACACGATCGTAGGTGTATTTTTCAAACAAGTACTTATCGGATGGGGATGCCACTTTGCACACAAGTCAATACTGCCTAGGTTGAGGAACATGTAAAGTCTTGTGTCCATTGGATATGCTTTGCATAGTCTGTCTCACATGATACACCATTTTGTTGCTAGTGTTATGCACAATCGTCATAAAATACATAGGAGGTGTGTTATCCGAACAAGTACTTATGAGATGGGTGCACCACTTTGTATGCAAGTCAATAAGACCTAGGTTGAGGAGTGTACAAAGTTTTGTGCCCATTGGAGAAATGTAGATGCGATAATATTAGAAAATTCTCGGTATATGTATATGTGTGTGTGTGTGGCAAACAATTTTGGCACAAAGTAAACACCTAGTGCACAAATTATGCACTTCATACCTTGAGTAAATAAGCTTGTTGATGAGGATAAATATGCCCTTGAATAAAAGCACAGTTGTTGTATGACCACAATA